>NC_135345.1:62505013-62820728 GCF_023851605.1 Tamandua tetradactyla
ACCAGCCCACCAAAACAAAACCAACAGAAACAAACAAAAAACTGTTCTTAAATCACTGTTTTTCATAATATAAACTGTATGTATGTTTGTTCTTTGAATTATTAAAAGAAGTTATATGTGTACAATTTTATTTTCTCATTGTTGTCTTGGTCTTTCATATTTATTCATTTATGTAATATGTGCCATTGTTTGTAAAATCATTGTGTTTATAAATGGCAAAAAATGTATGTGTGTACTTTTCACCTTAATGTCCATCAGCGATCTTAAAAAATTTATTTCAAAAAATGTCAATTGACCTGAAACCATACAAATAAATGTAAAATAATTCATGTAAGTGTAACTATAAACCAAAGAAACAAAACAAGCAGGTAAAAAAAAAAAAAAAAAAACTCTCCAAAAGTTAATTTCTTCACCCATTAACAGCTCGGGCATTTCTCTGCAAAAATGTAGTTTAGTGACCAAAATTTTAATTTACGTTTATATAGATATTAGTGCCCATACTTTACATCAGAATGCTGAGACTCTATAAATATATCATTCATTTTATTTATTTATTTTTCTGGTAGCTTACTCTAGCAAAAAATATATCTAATTTTTTCATCAGCACTAGAAAGAGATTGTTCAGCTTCATTGACTAGGACAGAGCTACCCAAGCAGAATCTCGCGGGGGATGGGGGTGGGACAAGAGATAGGAACTCAACCCTTGGGTTGACTGGGTTGACTGAATAGGGCTCGGGTGGCTGAAATCCTTGGCCTATAGCCTGTGGCAGCCTTGGGAAGAGCCGATACCGGGCTCCGCTGAGGCTGCCCTTAGCTGAGCAGGGGTCTGATGGTGCGCCCTGCGGTCCCCGCAGGTGGCAAGCACAGTGAGCGACATCCAGCCCTCGCTGCTCCACCACGGCATGCTGAGCGCAGTCCAGGAGGCGCTCTACCACCCAGACATCTCCTTCAGCAGCCAGCTGCAGAGCGTGCCACTGCTCATCGCGGACAAGTGCCCCATGGAGCCACCAGAGGAGTTCGTGGTCCAGGTTCCCCAGGAGCACAGATTGCAGCGCAAGGTGCGGCCGGGGGAAAGAGGGCTGGGGGAGGCCGGGCAGGGGATCCTGGGAGACTCAGTCCCAGGAAGTACCCCAAATGTCTTTGCAAATATTTATCGCGTCCACTCATTCTGGCTGATGTGCCCATTTACTGGCATCCTAGCCAGTTGCTTTAACAATGCCTGCCTACAAATTAGAATTTCATCCTTAGTTTGAAATGTTCAATTTAAAAATTTTATCGTTTAAAATATGTTTGCATTATCATAGGAAATTAAAAATTTCACTTAGCAATAATTTCAACCTATTGTAAAATCGTAATGGTTGTAAAAAATAAGTCAACGTTTCTAATCATCTGCTTGTTTCAAGACAAAAAAAAAATTCTCATCATTGGGACCACGGAGGTTTTAAGGAGGTAATCATTAAACATCTTTGCAAGGAATTGTGTGCAGTCGTTTAAAGCCTAAAACCCTGTGCTGATGTTATGTTACAGAAGCCTCTTTTCCTATGAAAATATTGGGAAGTGTTTATTTATAAATATATTATATTGAGTCTGGTAGCTAGCAAGCACAATGAATGACATCCTGCCCTTAATACTTCGCTGAGGAGCATTATGTAATATTTACTCTTTCCCCAACACTTTATGTTTTATTTATCTTTGCATGACTACACAATATTTAAGAAATGTAATTTTCCTCACCAAACTCCATACAGGCAATCTTATACCTCTAATTTCCCCCAAAGCACTATAGTTATAATTTTCTTTGTGGTCCACAATATGGAAATGGCTGGAAAGCATTTGAACTGGGGAGCCATGAATAGTAACACTTGTCCCAAAATGTAGTCATCCTCTTACCTGATATTTTCTCAAAAGGTACATACATACAGAAAATACTGGCAAAGGAAAAAGAAATGTCACTTTATTAGGTGTGTTTGTCAGCACATCCCATTACAGAATTCTCTGGCATCATAGGTTGGAATGGGTTTGCTTCAGTTCAAGGAAAAGGAGGTATATTGAAATCCTTTTGAGATTTTAGATACATGTGAGAGTTAAAACTAATTCTTCAATTACTGCAGCCACATAGAAGAAGTAAACATGTGTTGGTAACTTTACACTTGAAGTGGCTTTATCCACTAAGTCACATTGTTAAATCAGTGGACTAGAATCTTTGTAATCAGATAAGCAATTCTTAGTTGGTGGTGAGAGTCAGAGGGCAGTAATGGTGGAAACAGGCAGCAAACTGGTCAGGGAGTACATACGCTTCCATAGTGGCATGTAGAATTGACTCCAACATATTTTGAAAATTCAAGGACAATATATGCTAAAGATTCTTAAGAACTTCATGGCCTTCCCTGCTTTCTGTTTTGCCTCACCCTTTCAAATGTAAAATTCTCTGAATTGCATGCAGTTATGTTTTGTCTAGAATTGTGTTTCACCAGTCAAAAATTTTCATAATACTTTGTCTTTTGATTTACATTGTAAAGATAAAGTAAAATTAATATTACTTAATTTATTCTACTGTATCTACGTTGATCAGGATTTCCGGTTATGATGAAGAAGAAAACCAGAAATAATATTTTACATTATGAATAGATGTGGAATGTTTAAATCAGCAGCTAAAACCCACATACCCACACCTGCTGGCAATCTGTCCTGTGAAATACATTCAAAATATAATCATTTAGAATAGTATTTCATATGGAACTTTTACTGAAAAATTGATGGAATTTAAACATTCCCCCATTTTATAGCTTAATAAGATTGTTCTATATGATTAGCTTTTGCTTGCTTCCATGTATGTGGCAGGTTACAGTTTAACGATGATTTTAAATCATGTTTTTCTGTCAACTTAGAAATTGGAAAATTGCATTATGTTCTATTTTAAGAGACAAAGTGAGGGTACAAGGCAAATTTCATAAATTAGAAATGGAGACTGAGCTAAATGTCATGTAATTCAAAAGGAGTTTACAAAATCGTTTTAATCTGTTAGGATGCGATGACACTGTTTGAGAGTTGTCTTTGTGCAAAAGTAATTTTATCAGTAAGACAGTGAGTGACTGAAAGTCATCATAGAGTGCTCATCATTGAAAAAAATTTAAAAATAAGTAAATATTACAAGGACATAATCTTTCCCAATATAAAGGAAGTACATACAGCAAGAGTGATTGGATAGGTATTAAAATTGAAATTGAAGTGAAAAATACTATATTACCTTGAGCTCTTTAAATTGAACAGACATGGAGGAATTTAAACCAGAAAATGTCAGTGAACTCAACTTCCCTCTCCACCAAATTGAAACCAACTTTCTGCTATTGAAATGAGATTATTCAATAAATAGAAAACTCAAGTAAATGTAATACACTGATATCAATGCAATCTTTGATTTAAAATAAAATTGATTTTACTTTAAAGAGTTAGCTTCATTTTGTTCTAAAGACAACTGAACAAGCAAGTGCAAAAACAATCATAAAAAATCATAACAAAAAAACATGATGTGGTTTGAATTTAAACTTTCTTTTCAATTCATATGAAGCCAGATAGTTAATAGCAGTTCTTAAGAGTTAATGAATGTTTGTATTCATAGGAATTGAGACTTCAGAATAGAGTAGCAAACATGAAGAATTTAAAAACAAAATGTTCTCTGAGGACAAGTTTCTCTCAGCCTATTAAGGCAGAAGGAAGTCTGATGGCAGATTGCCCAGTTAATGACTTGATATTAAGACTTTTCTAGAAGTTAAAGGAATGTTAATGTGTTTTTTATCAGCATATTCCTTACTTTAATTGTGATTTTCATTCAGATGCATAAAAAGCTCATTGATATGAGGTACAAATAATCATCCTGCAAACCACACGTATAGTTGCAGTGTCCTCTTGGAATATAGCTCAAGCATCTCATTCTTGAAAAGAAGTTGTAAAAGCTCTTCTCTGCGCTGCATTTTACAGTGTACCCTTTGCAAGAGACAAAATGCTTTTCCTAGAGCTCTCTGCATAGCTTCAATCCTTTTGGAAACCACAGTCAAACCCACCAGACCTTTTTTTGTTTGTTTCATTTCTCCCCATTTTCAGGTTTCTGTTTTTATAGATGGTAATGCCTCGGTGGTCATGACAGGAGGAAAAAAAGATTCATTTATTTTTTTCATTTTTCTAAAAAAAGTCTTTAAAATTATTTAATCTAACATTAAATTCTTGGAGGCTCATCTATTCTTGTGCTCATTTATTTACTCAACAATGTCATATTGAGTACAAATGTACGTAGGACACTGCACTAAGTACTAGGATCACAAAAGTAAGCAATTCACATACTTGGAGCTCCCCATAAGTCTTCAATGTATTGGGAGATACACAAAAGAGAATAGATTGTGGTACATCCTTGTAGAAGATACCTCCCCACTCCACTTGACAAGGCAGAAGTCTTGTTTGTAAAAATGGTAATTAACACCAGTTTATGTGCCTGTGTTTGTTGGGTGGGCCTAAATTCCAGGAGTTTTTTAAGTATACATAATCCTTATAAGATTCTAAGGAATTAAGACTATTGGAACTTGGATATCAGGAAATAATACCAGGGGATATTTCTTTCTGAGGGTCTATTTCTTCTTCTCCTTCTGCATCTTTCCAACAGTTTTCTTTGTTCATCAGCATTGTACGTTGGTTGTATGACTGAATTCTATGCCACAATTCTCAGCAACAGTACCAACTATCAACTGACACTGCCTCTAGTTCAGATTTCCAAGAGAAGAGAGTAGGTTCTCCATTGGGTTAAGTCAATATCCCTGGTCTGAATAATTGTGTCAATGACTATTCCTTGACCCAGGGCCCACACAGTAGCATTTGTGGAGGGAAGAAGTTGTGCTATTATGGAGTATGTAAAGCGGGAACTGCCCAGTCAGAGAAAATGCTCCTGAGCATAAAATGTTACCTCAGCAGTGACCTGTGAGATAAGTACTAATTAGTGAAGCAAAGGTGAAAGAAGAAAGATAATATTACAGGAAGAATAAACAGCAGCAGAGTGGCCTGAGCATGAAAGGGTAAGTTCAGTCAGATGGGAGCATAACATTTCCGAGGTTTGTTTCTAGGGAGCAGTCTAGAAAGGACCTGGAAAGGTGGTCAGTGATCTGATTATGAAGGACATTCCTTATAACATTATAAGGAATTTGGATTTTTCCTGATGTCAGTGAGGAAACTATTATGTACATCTTGGAGGAATTAAGCAGTGTGACCTGCTGTCTGATCTGCAGTGTGAGCCTTCAAGACTCGAGAAAGGGGCATTGTTTTATTGATTCAGATAAGAAATGATGGTGGCTCTGACTCAGGAAGTGAATGAAATTAGTAATGATGAGAACCAATTGGCAGGATTTTAGCAATTCATTGGATATATGAGTATAAGAGAGGGAAAACCCAGGTAGGACAATCAAGTTTCTGCCTTGAGAAACTAAATGAAGAATAATTGTACTTCTCACTGATAGGAAACACAAGAAGGGAATGGAGCATATTGGTAAGGAAAGATGGTTTGTTGACCAAACATTTATAAATGACTGGTGCACCCTCCTTTCTTGAATAGAAACCCCACTTTCTAGCTCCTAATTTCAATAACCCATAAGTTATAGAATTTAGGGACAATCATGGAGAAAATGATTTTAAAATATTCTTTGCTGAGCATAAGTTTCTCTTTAAAAAAATGATATTACTATTCTTCTTTCGGTATCCTATTTTGGCTTATGTGAAGCATAAAGAGCATTTGCTAGGATTTTCATTCAATGCTTTCTTCTACTTCCCAGTAACAGCTAAGAGGGCTGTAATGGAGCCAAGGTTAGATTTTATTTCTGAACTGTTCCGTCTTCCTATGAACAGCTGAAAAAATACTATATATATATTTGCATTTGAAACATATGCTTTTCAGTACTATGTCAAGGAAAAACATTGAACAAACTTAGGAAGTCGATCTGCAGGCCTGGATATGTTTCATATTCATTCAGTTCTTAGTGCATCATTCCATGTCAGAATTTGTAAAGAAGCGCCCATTAACAATTTTCTTTGTATGCTGTATGGTGGGGTCATATTTCATGATTTTTCCATGTGATATCCCATTATTGCAGCACCATTTGTTGAATTTTTTTTTGTTGTATTTTGTTTGTTTATTTGCTTTCTAGGGGGAAGTGCATGGACTGGGAATCAAATCCAGGTCTCCCGGATGACAGGCAGCATTCTACCATTGAACTATCCTTGAACCCCCCTGCTCATTAACAATTTAACATAGGACATGCATATAAAATAATAATGCCATATAATCTATGGGTATCTTTTGATATTGTCTCAAAAAATAAACCTTGATATATGGTTTATTTTTCCCTGTATAAATCAAGCAAGATTTGTAATAACTGATTATTAAAACATAACTATTACTTGACATGTAAATTGATGCTTTATCTCAAGGAATCATGTGATGTCTATTTGGTTAAGAGTGTAGAAAATAAAATCTGCCCTAAGAAAAAAAATATTTTTTTAAAGTCAGAGATCCAAGATCACTTTGCAAAGCTCACATAACTTTACATAAGACAGTGTTATTGATTGATAGGAACAAGGGGAGAGGGACAAAAACTCATTTGTTGGGCTACTCATCAAATGTTTTGTGAATAGAGCCATTATTTTTGCACACCATGAAGTCCCCAACTGATAGGGCAAGTCATGTCCATTGGAATAAATGAAGAACAGGAAGAGGTATATCAAGAAAGCTTTAAATGTATGCGTCAAACACCAACATCCAGTAAGTAAGGCTAGTAGGCAATACTTTTTCTCTTACTTCAAACCAAACCCCGAACAGCCTTTCTCTACATGAAGGTTCTATCAATTTACTGAATAAACCATGCCTTCTTCCTCCCATACTTTTAGCAAATGATCTTATCTTTGCAGGTTGGAATGTCCCATACTACCCAATTTATCTTTAGCTCAAGTGTCCTCACTTGTGGGGCATGTGTCTGATTCATCCAGTTTGAATTAAATGTCACTTTACTTGTAATCCCTCCTTTGCACCTTGAGCCCAACTTTCTAATAGTATTGATAATATTATTATTGTTGGTTTATTTTTATATGCCCATAATCTGAAGGTCCTAAAAGGCAAAAGCAATCACCTTAATCTCTGTTAGAGAAGAGCATAAGAGGGGGATTGCATGTTGAAGCTCAAAAATTCAGAATTGAATTTATTTTTCTCCACTTCCCCCATCCTTGTCCCTATTTTTGCCCAGAACATTCCCTATTTTCCTTGATTATGAAATGGAACAGCCTATAAGCCATGTGTGTCTGTATGTGTGTTTTAAGCCCATTTATTTTTAATTGCTTGGCTTTCGTATTTTCATTTGGTATTACTGGTGACTAGTGGAGAATCTGAGCCTTTATTACTCTTGATATGTTTTTATTAGTTTTATTTATGTTGACAGTGATGAGTTATCCTTCTGGCACAGTTTTGTGTTCTTTTAAATTTTTAGAAATGCTAGCTTAATTTTGTTATTGTATTACAGTATGAAAAGTATATGTGAAGTCTAGAAATTCATGGGGAGGCAGGGAGATGAAAGAACCTATAATAGAATCACAGAGATTAATGTTGCCACAGCAACGAAAAACCCTCTGTTTTACAAGCTCAGCTTTTTGGATATAACTCTTACTGCAGGAGACTAATATAATGTGGCCTTCAAAGTGCTGTGTTAGCTTTCTTATTTTATATGACACTATAATATTATTTCAGATAAAAGCCCCGGTTCCCATTTATTTGTATCTTTTAGTGAGGTTTGCTGGTTTAGACAAGACTTCAGGTCTAATTGATATGCAAAATACATTCCTTGCACATCACTCTTTAGAATTCTTATGTGCATCAAGGGTCATATTATACTTTTATGTGGGAAGAAGGATTATAGTTATCTAGGGAAATAGGTAAGATTTGAGATTTTTTTTTTTAAAAAAAAGCTTTGCTGCCTTAAACTTGATGTCCTTTCCTTTAGGATACTCTTTCTTTACCAAATGGCACACATACTAGAATCATGTGTCTAGTTGAAAATAATTGTATTAGTGAATTTGGGCTTTAAGTGTTTCCAGAAAATCACATAAGCTTCTAAGTGTCATACTTCTACTGATGTAAATACAATTTCTTTTCCATCTCCATCTTGAAAGCATGCAAATAGCTTTTCAAAATGCTTACAGAAACCATAGATCCTCTTGTTCCAAAATATGTGAATAATTGAAAATAAATACTGCAGTTTGACATTTAGGACAAAGACAAAAAGTTTTGTTTCTTCAGTTTAATTAGAAATGTGTTTTAAGTGTTTCATCCTTCATTAACTGAGATTCTGCCATGTTCTGAGAATTGTATAGCTGTTTTAAAGGAGTAAATGTTACACTACCAGTGACAGATACTATTCCAAATGAGTTAGTGAATGATTAGGGTGTTCCTTCCTCTGCTTTTGTTTCCCCTCAACTCAGCAATGTGTGGCTAACTGAGATATGAGGTGCATCCGAGATATAGAGAGTGGGAACTATCATTATATTTATGGAAGTATTTAACCCAAAGATAAGGTGAAAGAAGGGCAAATCAGGTGTTACTGTGCATAGAACATGATACTTTTCAGAGTCTGTCTTTTGTCCATGTTTTTAGATTTTTTTTCATGCTTTAAGATTTTGTATTAGGGCTGTGCATCTCAGATATAATAAAGCAGAAATTTGGCCATGCACTCTAATTTTTCTCTCCCACTTTCATATGTATATGCAGTTAATTAAATTAATTTTTCCTACTCTTACTTTTTAAGAAGTGATTCATTTTTTCTTGCTTAATCAATATATTTTAATTCTTCTTCACCATGTTTCTTTTACTGCCTCAAAAAGGATGATGATATGGAATTTTAGTTAAAGCATTGCTTTTTTTTTTTCCCCACAGGAACTAATACACCCCTTTAATTTGTTTTAAATATTTTTAAGGTTCAAAAATATTGTAATTCCTAATAGGAAAATATTATCTGAATGAATACCTTAATGGCAAACCAATGGAAAATGTATCAGCCACATTTAAGATAAAGGGGTATCTTCAAAACACCCCAGCTTTCTTGATGAGATGGTCAGAAGTGTACTGGTTTGCATTATTGTGGCATCCATTAAGTGATCTAGGTTACTTTTCCTTCAGCAAAGGCTTTATTTGTCAAATAGCATTATACTTGACGTCCCAGTTTGGGTGACGTTTTACTGATGAGATGCATAACCTTTGGGTTACTCTGATTTTTTTTAACATTTTTATTATTAAATATAACATATATACAAACAAAAGAAAGAAAAAGCAATGCTTTTCAAAGTTCACTTCAACAAGTATTTACAGAACTGATTTCAGTTTGTTATGGGTTACCCTTACACTATTTCAGATTTTCCCTTCTAGCTGCTCCAAAACACTGGTGGCTAGAAGAAATTTTTTTTGTTTGTTTTTTGTGAAAATTAACATATATACCAAAAAAACCCCAATAAATTTCAAGGTACACCACAACAATTAGTTGTAGAACAGATTTCAGAGTTTGGTATGGGTCATAAGTCCACAATTTCATGTTTTTACTTCTAGCTGCTCTAAGATCCTGGAGACTAAAACAAATAACAATATATTGATTCAGCAATCACACTCATTTGTTAAACCCTACCTTCTCTGTATAACTCCACCATCACCTTTGACCTTTCTCCCATTCTTTAGAGGTATTTGGGCTATGCCCATTTTAACTTTTTCGTGTTGGAAGGGACTGTGACGTAGTTATTTGTTGTTGATTTTTTTTTTGTATAAACTTTTTTTATTGTATAGTATAAAATATATACGAAGCAAAGAAATAAAAAAAAACAATGGTTTTCAAAGCACTCTTCAACAAGTAGCTACAGGACAGATCCCAGGGTTTATCATGGGCTACCTACCATACGATCCTCTCAGATTTTTCCTTCCAGGTGCTCCAGAGTTTAGGAAGCTAGAAGGAATAATTTTTTTTTTTTTTTATCACTACGATCGACTTTTTTTCTTTCTTTTTTTTGTGAAAAATAGTGTATATACAAAAAAGCAATAAATTTCAAAGCGCATGGGTTGTACTGATATGTTTACATATTTGCTGAATTCTGGCCCACATCCTGGAAAGCCACCATAACTTTTGGACTCCTACCTGGCTGCAAGAACCTCTGGATCACTAAGAATTTCATTGAGCCCAGGCACTCCTGCCATTCCAGGCATGCCTCCTCCATTCCAGGCAGCCCCCCAGGAAAGACACTTGGAAAAGAGCCATACTGAGCTCCTGATTGTCATCTGGCTTCTTCCTCACTCTCGTATTCTTCCCAAGCCTTAACTCGGTATTCTCCCTTTGCTCTCTCACTCCTCACATTTCCGTTCATACTTTCTCGGATGTTCTGCAATATCCCGGGTCCTCGGTTAAATGTCTTTCAGCATTGCACTAGCATCTTCATCATAATCCAGTTACGAGCAAGGGCAAGATCATGGGCTGCCTCTTCTCAGGGGCCCAGAAGTGTGTGCATTTTCCCTTGCCACTTGAAAGGTTGAGCCAAGTCAGGCTTTATTTCAAAGGCTCTGCCCCAGTCTCGGACAGCAGCATTTGGCTTCTGTCATTTGATGAAGACACTGGCCCTCTTGGCATACAGGATGGCCAAGCGAGGATTCAGCTTCATGGCATCTGTCAGCCACTTTCTTATCATTTGCCTGATCCATCACTGCCTCAGTTACCTCTACAGCTTCATCTCCCATTTCTTGAGGCATGTTGGTGTCTGATTCAATAACACCTTCATCGTCAATTTCTAGATCACTTTCCTCATTTGATGGTTCTTTTGTCTTTATGTTTTCCTCTGTCTTCTATTTGTTTTTTCTTCCTTGATGTTTCCTTCTACTTTAGCTTTATGAGTAGCAGGTGATATTTTACCACCCATGCTCTCCACTCACTCCTCAAGAAGCACAGTTCCTCCATGTGTAGAACGCTCAGATCCTGCTTACACATTTTCACTGAGTCCCATAGCTTGCCTTGCTGGAATCCATGGTTCGGAGGCAGCCTGAAGCCAGGAGCGGAGAAAGCTGCGGTCTGATTCCAGGCCGAAGCGCGAGTACAGTGTGGCCGCGTAGGAGGGAATGCATTGCTTTAGGGGTCAGAAAGATTTGAGTTCATTCTCAGCTTTACTTTGTGTTAGCCATCTTAAATTAGGCACGGGAATTACTTTTAAAAGTCTTTATCTCATCTATAGAATGTGAAAATATATGTTGTAAGGTGGGCCACAGTGGCTCAGCAGGCAAAATTCTCACCTGCTGTGCCGGAGACACGGTTTGATTCCCGTGCCTGCCCATGCAAAAAAAAAAAACAAACATATATATATATATATATATAGTGATGATTAAGCATATATATATATATATATATATATTATATATATATATATATATATATATATGAGAAAGCATGCTAGTACCTGAAACCCAGAAGGTTCTCTATCACTATTTGCCTTCTTTTTTACTCTGTTTTGTAGTAATCATACAGAAAAGTATAATTGAAATCCATTAAGAATTTTCAATGAATTTATTTAGTTAATATTTCTGTTTAAATTAAGGAAGAGGATTAATATTCTAAAATATTATCTTTATATCATAGGCACATTCATGGATTCATCACTGGATGTCAACATTGATCATAACTGTTTAGGAGAGAAACTAACTCAACCTAATTTAATATACTTACTTTTGTGCCTATAATGTACCTAGTATGCTTTATGAAGCAGTTTAATAGTCTGTTGCTGCGGAAAGAGAGACTAGGTAAACTCGGTACATATTTGACTTCATGATTAGGTGGAATTTGGAATAATGTGTTATAATATTTTAAAGGAAAAGGAAATGATGCTCATGGTGTGGGGTGAAGAGGTGAAGGATAGAGGCGAAGAGAGGTTGGATAAAGCTGTTTTTTTAGATAAGGTGTTATTTTAGTACAGTCTTGAAAAGTCCCTAGGATCTTTTGCAAGTATAGACGGAAGATGGTGGAGGAAGATATTCCAGCGAAGGAATAATGTGAACAGAGTTACAGTTGGAGGAAATTATGACATTTTCATGGAGGAGTAAACAGTCAAATTTAATCAACATGAAGGTTCTAAGGAAGGAAGTAGTGAAGCAGTAAGTTTGAAAGGTAGATAGGTTGTGGCCTCTTCCAGGGGTTCTTAAATGTCAGGGTGAAGCTGTCTGCATACTTTTGTCTGTGGTGGGGATTCTTTGGAAGCTCTTGATCAAAGTTGCAGTTTAAAACCTGCCAGGATTATGTGGGATAAATTAAGGAAGAAGAGGTACTTGAAAGTGGTGAGATTAGGTAAACTTTTCCTTAGGGTAGAAAATGATGAGTGTTGGAGAGATAGAAACAGGATTCGAAAAAAGGAGGGGTGATGTGAAAGATGCACAGTTTGAATTTGCAGTGTTTGGCTACTAATTGAGTGTAGGAAGTGAAGTTGAGGGAAAGAATCAAAGATGCCTAGGTGAGAGAATTAGGAAATCAAGAGGAAGCCTTGTTTTTTGTTTTTTGTTTTTCAGAAAAAAATGGTGTATTTGGTCTTAGAAATATTGAGTTAGAAGTGCAAATGCAGGGCAAGCTCAGAAAGTATGAGTCTAGAGAAAAGTTATCACTAGTAATGTAAGGTAAGACTTTTGGGCAAAGAGATGATAGCCATGAAAGTGGATGAGATTGCCAAAGCAGAGAAGAGAATGGAGGGAGATCTCTGTAGACACCCTTACATTTAGGGACGGAGAAATATATAGCCATTGAAAGTGATCAAATCATGGCTTGGTACATTGGTAAAATAAAGGGAATCCCCCAGTTTTTCTTATGCTTTTGAGAGTTTTTTCCTAATGCTGATCAACAGAAAGATCACATGTATTGTTTCCAATGTTATGTGTAAGTTCTTCCGGTGATGAGGCACAAACGTAGCTAGTGAGGTGAGAATGCTTGAAATGGCAGCTTTACTAGATCAAAGAGCCTGTGGAGAGGAGGAGAGAAAGAGAATGGTGGAAGAGTCCAGGGTTTAGCTAACCTAGGCTCCCTGAGTGTCAGTGGAGGAGGTGGGGAGGAACACATATGGGTCCCGGGCTCTTCCCTTTATTGTGACCCAAAGGAGAGTTAGTAGGGCTTCTACACAGATACTGGAGATGGACTTTTAAATTATACTGCATGAAAAGTAGCTCTGATCATCCAAGCTGTGTGAAGAAGACACATGCCTTGCTGGCAAATTATGTAGCACGAAACAGCAAAAAGGCAAGGGCCATTCAGAGACGCTAAGAGCAGCTCTTTTCATCCAAACCAAATGGAGGTACATGCCTTGCTAGCTACCATTATGCCCGGGGTGGGGCAAGTTGGGGTGATTACCCTAAAGAGGAACTTATGACTTATAACAAAATTCATGTTACTCCAAATGTAATTTCTTTCATGCTATTATGTGTATATAATAGGATGATAACACAGTTTGAGCTAAATCAGTGAGACAATGAGAGTATTCTTTTATTCTCACTGAAAGGTTACTGACTCAATAACCTTTTTCAAATGACCCATATATAGATAGAACCAACAGTAGAGGGTTATATTTGTAGGAACATGTCACACAACTAAGGAAGTATGGCTACATTTAGTAATTTTCACCCATTGTGGAATTGTAATTTCATTAGAATTTAATTTCAAACAGCAGGCTAAAGTAGCATTGAGGTACAGCACATATTAAAAATTCATAATAAAATATGTTTTTTTCATTTATTTAAGAGTAATTGAGAAACACTGGCATATATTTTAATCACACTTGGAAATTAAATTAGACTAAATACTTATAATTTGCAATACATTATAACCAGATGAATATGACTATACTTTCATGTAGTCTACAGCAAGAAAAGTGAAGCCTTTGATTAAATTCTCATATCACTTTAAAATTCAAGAATTACTCTATGGCAAAATAGTTGTCATTTATGATGCAATTATCAAGTAGCCTTAAAATATGGAAAAAAAACTAAATTAACATTATATGCAACACATTTTCTCAGACACAAAAATCTTTCTCTCTTCCTTCATTTCTGTGTTAGAAAGTAAACACATTAGCACTTCTATCATTTAAAAACCCTGTGGATTTAAAACCCAGTTGACTTCAATTTTATTTGAAACTGTCGGTTATGTAAAAGTAGATTATACTATAGTTGCACATCTGAAAGGAAAAATATACTATTTCCTTCTTAGCTTGGGTAAGTGAATATTGCTTATAAAATTTAGGAGAGAAAGTATAAATTTGGTTCCATCTATGTAAAATATGTGATCATTTATAATGATAGAAAAATAGTGTGATTTTTTAATTACAAGGAAATATAATGTAGCAGAGTCATTTTGACTGGCCTGTGAAGAAAATGTTTTGTTGGTCTGTTTCTTTACCTATAATTTATTTCTCATGTTATAAAATTTTGTTTACCACCATAAAATAAACATTTGTGCTGACATAGTATGACATAGTATTGATGAATAGTTACTTCTGTGAGACTTCTTTTTGCATTTCTACCAACTTTAGCTTACATGTGTGTATACGTATCATATAAATACACATACACATATACAGTAGGATCTCCTTTTACTGTATGTGAATTCAGGTACACTTGAATGGCAATCAAAAAAATAACAGCAGAGAGAGGGAATTAAAATTTTTTAAAATTATTTCAGTGATTAATTTTGTTTACTTGTTACTGAAGTATTTATTCACCCTATTTATTAAAAAAAAGTGAGAAAGTTAGGTTTGTATAGGAAATACTTATTAAATAATGAGTTTTGCTATTATGCATAACTGTCAACTTATGCCGAGGGTCTTAGAACTTATAGGGCCTGTAAAACGAGGTATGCTGTACCTAAGTGCACTTATAGTGTGGTTACTTATGGTGTGGGTACAAGGACCAGATTTGAAGATTAGGAATGAAGCTCAGTAGTTGGAAAGTGCCTGAAGGTAACACATGCTTAATCTGTTGGAGAGATGCAGGAACCCATATACCTTGTCCCAGCTAGAACTCTCTGATTAACGTGCTGATGCTTTGGCTTATGTCTGTGTTTCTTAAGGAGAGCATACCTGTGGTCATAGAGGGGCCATAATAGGTGTCCACAATGACAGGCAGATGTAGGGATGAATACTTCTCAATTTGGAGATAGCATGATCTGGGTTTTATGAATGATTAAGATTGATGGTCTTTCCATCCCTTCCTAAATGACACTTTCATTTGTCCCCTTCTTGTGATTGATTTCAGCAGACCTATGTTCCATTTATTCCATAAAATTATTTGCAGGTTATTAACTTATTTTTATCATTAATATTTCTGATGAATTCCACCTATGGCTCCAAAGCTTCTTGCCTACGCATTGTGCACATGTAATACATAAGTTTTAGCTATCCCATTTATTTCTTGTCTTCTATAACAGATTTAATGTTCTCAGTTAAAACAATAAACACACATTTTATGTGTTATATAGTTAGGCTAGCCGTATGTCCTGGGTTGCCCAGAAGAGACTCAGATGACCCCTCTTGTCCTGCAGTAATTCTTAATACTGTCCTCTTTTACTCTCAAAAGTAGCTGATCTGGGTGATAATTTATATAGTCACCTTAGTATTAATCCAGCTCCTGCTACTTCTAGAACTATGTAAATAGAGGTAAATTATATACTATCCCATCTATAAAATTAATGTATTGGCCAGATTATTTTCAAAGTCCTTGCCAAATCTTATGTTCTTTGACATTTATGGAAAGAAATTTAAAGCTTTTTACTTCTTTGTGTCTATTCATAAGACTCTTACTCTGAAGACAAGTGCATTTTTTCATTTAAAAGTGGATCTAAATCCAAGTTGAATATAAATGTATGCATTAACTACTTTGAAATGTGAAAAATTATAGTTTTAATTTATATTTGGGGCAAAATATTTGCGCCATTGTGACTGTAGACTTTAATGAAAACTAAGAGCACTTTTATTAATTTCTTTTAAAATGGAGTATGTTAAATAAAAGGCTTTGAAATCATTGTATGTGGTTTTAAAAAATCTTATGTCTGTGAATTCAAACCATGCTTATACTCCTTATCTGTACATTGAATAAGATAGTTGGCAAGTGATATTAGTTCCTGCGGAAAATAATGAATGATGAAATTTAAGTAAATTAGATCTTTAGCTACAGAGCTGGGTACCACATACAAAGGAAAACCACATAAATGAATAAATTTTCCAAGAAGGGTTAGTGTAGATGTAGAAGGGAAATGAAGAAAATATGGACAGTGTTTCTGACTGTCCCTGACCGTGTACTCTGCCTGTTATTGTTGGGTCACCTCTGTCTGTCCCTGCTAGTCATTTCCTCCCTAGATTTCCATGAGTGACAAATGAAAATCTCACCACATAGTAACTAGATTTGCCCCCAACCCCACAAAAAAATCTTCCCAGAATACATGGATATTAGAATAGTTTGTTTTCAATGCAACTTTGCTTATTTCAAATTTTGTCATGGTTAGAAAGTTCTCTGGCTAAGCTTTGAATTTGGTGAACTCAAACTGTGAAGAGAGAGAAATTCTCTTTTGGAATTTTCCTCCTTTATTCTTACTCCAGTTCAAAGAGAATGGGATAATACGGTCATTCATTGTTGACATATGTCTTATCCCTGCTTAGATGATCTGATACTACTGAAAAGAGAATACTGCCAGCCTGCTACAGTGCCATATTAATTTTTAAAAGTATCAAGAAACTTGATGATTAAATGACTTGATCTTCATAGAAACTTTCTCATTTATTTGTAGGTATATAGAGAAGCAAGAGTTATGAAAATGTATTAACATTTATTATTGGCAGATTATGGGAATTAGTATAAATGCAGATGGCAAGACTTGCAAGTCTTACGGAGCTTATCACACTATCTTGTATTCTAGTTGCATATATATATGCCATTTCCCCCTTACTGAATTATAATATCTTTGAGGTAAAGGGCTGTGTTTTATTCATCGTGTATTTGTTATGGTCTTTAATGTTATTCATGGCTTGTGGTATTAAATCAATAATATTTACTTAATGATATATTAATTAAAATGCAGAGAACAAAATATCTGTGGTCTGTAGACACCACTTACAAAAGCACAAATTTGCTGATAAAATATTGCCCTGATTATATGGCTTATCACCTTCAAATCTATGAAATAACATAAAGAGGGCATGTGTTTGCACTCAAGTTCTTCCACAGATCAGAATCTCAGTGTGGTTATTGGGTGCTTTCTCCTTCCTACAGCCCACAGGATACAAGTTTTTCCCTAGTCTAACCTGCATTACAATAACAGACTATAGCTCTGATTGAAGTTGTTTGCTTCTGGGCCTTGTGGAAGCTGCTCAGTAATCCTCTAGGGACCATGCAGGGAAGGGGGGTGGGAGGCGGGAGAAAAGGTGAGTACCTTGCATCATTCTGTGGTAGCCTCAGGGGTTCATTCTAGAACCTTAGTGCCTTGCTGTGGTGAGAGCAGTGAACAGTACTCAGTCGGGATGGCATTATGATTAACACATTTCATTGCCATCTTTCACCAAGTATTTACCTGAACTTTCTGTGTGTATATAAATGACTGTATCCCGATAAATGACAGAAACCTTAAGATTTAGTTCCTGCCTGGCGAGAAATTGCAAATTAATAGGTAAAATATAAAGATTAGTGGAGAAAGATTTAAATCATTATCAAGGAATATGGAATGCTTGTGGTAATGGCATTTCCATGTATAATATGCATTCTGATTTTCTGATGTGTGCCCTACATTGCTACATGTCTGCATTACTTTGTTCTTGGTAATGCTTGAGAAAGGCAGGCAGTTCCTTTTATTTTCCAGTATAATTTTTGTTAGCCTGTGGAAGTACTATTTTCACCTCCCACAGCCCAACTTCAAGGTTTGCGATACAGTGTCTGTGTTCAAGCGAGGGTGGTGTGTTCTACCATGCCCATAGAAAATAAGGAAAAGGATCACTTTGGTTCCCCTAATTAATTACTCATTTCATTTCATTCAGTCTGTCTTATAATACAAAGTAGTTAGCACACTAAAACAAAATATCTGGCAGAGTTGATCTCTTCCCTCAGGAGAGATCTTGGAATCAGAAGGCATACCTCAATTTATGGAAGGTCACCAGTTTATACTGTGTGAGGCGGGAAGGGAGGCAGTCAGATATGCATGGCTGCACTAGACAGGAAAAGCCTTACATTTATAGCCAGAGCAGCTCTTTGCTTTATCTTCAAAGAGAGAATAAAAGCTTGTTTGACTTGTAGTGGGAAAAAAAGTTTATCAGCCAGATCATTAATAACTTGGGGACTCAGCTTTTCAAGTTACAATTAGCTGCTCAACAGCTGTGACCTTCAAGAGCTACTCATTATTGTTGGGTCTGATTGTTCACTCCTACTCTAGAGCACTTTTCAGAAAGAGTTTTTCTGACATCATTGACCCCAGGGGTCAGAACGAGAAATGAGTATTCAAGCTCTCATTTGTAAGTCTTGTTTCTGTAAGATGCTGTGTATGTGTGTGTGCATGTGTGTGCGTGCGTGTGCAAGGAGCACAGGCAATGGTTAATGCCTCATTGTAAATCCAGCTGTTTGGTCAGATCCCAATTAGGGTGATGCCTGTTAGATGAAGGGGCACCCCTGGGAGTAGCAAGAAGATTTGGTGGCCTCAAATGCAGCATACAACTGATGGTCACACAGGCTGTGTTTTATTTAGATTTTTTTAAATATCTCAACATGCAGCTTGCCAAACTCTGTCATGCACTGTATAGCATCTTAGCAGATCAACAGGGATCTTAAACATGCTGTAAGTTTAGCATCCACTGCAGCTCAAAGAGAAAGTGGGGATTAGAGAAATCATAGTGAAGTATGAAAAGAAAGCTCAGTTGGAAATGGAGGGCTGGATATGTTCAGCTCTTTTGCCTTAGTTCCTACGACTATAGAAAATGTGGTACTCTCAGAACAAAAAGAGATTTGCTCTCAGGACAGGATGTAATGTGTTAGCTCTATATTCTGAAAGAAGACTTAATTATGGAAAAGTTTTCTATCATAAAATAAAAGAATAAGCAAATAGGGAAAGTTGATGGATTTTTTTTTGTTTGTTTATTGATAAAGACTTTTCAGGGTAAGTAAGGCCGAGAATGCAATCTTATACTATTTAAGAAGTTTTGTCAGTAAAACATATATGGTAAAAAGCTTTTGAATGCACAGGCTTTGGCAGTTTAAACCTCAGATCTCAAATATCTGAAGTCACTGTGACATAGCATTGGGGTCTACTGATAGGAAGAGGTGGACTGGCTTCTGGTGGGGACTCAGCCACTTCCAAACCATGTGAGGCAGGGCGGGACCTCTTTCCCTTGTGCTTCTGAGTTCTCATTTGTACCAGTGAGGGGACTGAGTTAGATATGGATGATATATAAAATACTTGGAAACTGCCCTAAATTATAACCTTTTTTTTGAGAGCATTTGTATTTGTTACCTTAATTATAACTAATTTTATGATGACTAGCCTCACTGACCAAAAACTAGAGCCATTGAATAAAATCCGGATTTCAGAGGTTTTTTCTTTTGTTCTCCACCCTTAGCTTTTCTACCATTACACCCTTATTTGTTTTTTTTCATCCCTAATGTCAAATGCTTAGTTATCTAGTTGCTATTTTTAAATGTCCATATTTATGAATTCTTTAATATGCTGATCTCTAAAGCATAGCTGTGCATTCAAATGCTTGATGATGTCTTCCTAAAAAAAACCCACAATATACTAATGATTCATAGATTGTTGACATTTTAAACAAAAAGAAGATGCAAATTGATGATTACTTAAATAGCTATAGCTGAATAAGTGAAGGCGTACTATGTTTTACATGTTTTTTAAGCACCTCACGCGTATTAACGTATATACTCTTCATAACTAACTTATGAAGTATGTACCATTATAATTCCTTTTGCAAATAAATAAAGGTGCAAAGAAATTAAGTGACTTTTCCCAAGTTGTAGCAGAATTAGTATTTGAACACATATAATCAGCTCAGAGTCTGATATCTTTACCTCTATACCACTTTTTAAAACACTAACACTAAGGGAGATACAATAAATTTTCTTCAAGGAATCTTGAAATAGGCTTTCATTTCGAGTTCCATAGATTGTAGACATTAGAATTATTTAAACACGTTCCTAAAACTGGATAAAAGTTAGCAAACTCTTGAAGGTGATAATCGTATACAGAGCACAATTCTTAAATTGAGTTCATTGTGCTTGAAGATAATCTAAATTTAATACCCAGATTCATATCTAAAAGGAACCCTTTAAAAAAGATTAGATCTGGGCATATTGGAGATCTGCTACTGATTAATACAACTGATTAGGAACAGAAAGGGGCATCTTTGAACATACAAAAGAAGTTAAAATATATAACATAATCTTATTAGACTTCTATCAAAGGTTAAATTTAGTGTGGGAAACACTACCCCAAAGAAAGAAAAGAATTAAACAACACCTTTATTCACAATGTAATTAAGAGCAGCTGGACTGAGCTAGGAAGGCAATAAACCAGATGCTTGGTTAGCAGAAACCAAGAGGGTCTTGCTTTCAGAGGCAGAGTAAGAGAACATTCTAGAGTTCATAGAAACTGCTGGCAGCCCAGAGAGTCATAGGGAATGAAATATCCAGAACATGATGGGCAGAAGGAGTTCGTGGCTCTAGTGACAAAAGAAAAAGGACTGAAGCAGCTTGATCGCCCAGTCTTGGCTGTCTTCATTTGTTTCACTCCTGGTGAGAGTTCATCTTGAGAGAATCTGGCCAGCAGGTAAGAATAACTGAAAACAGCTGGCTTTCTGTGGAGGCAGGGGTGGAGCAGTGGCCGTTTTCTGGTGGAAGATTTTTTTCTGACTGTCCTGACCCGCAGGACAGTCAACGGGGTCCGCCACCTGCTGAGGGAAGAATGGCGATGGGACAGAGAGACGCAAGAAGGACAGCAAGACAGGATTCTGATCAAGCTGCAAATTTTATTAAGCAAGCCGGGTGTATATATACCGGCTTGGGGAGGGAGTAGGGTATGTGGAGCATTATGATAGGAGGGAGTTCGCGCCGGCGGGGAGGGCTGGTTAGATAATTGGTGGGGAATTCGCGCCGGAGGGAAGATCCCGGCGGGAACCTATTTCCATGAAGAACCTTGTTGTACTAAGTAGGTGCTGTTGCATCAGCCAGGGTGGCCATGTTAGCCCAGTCGCCATCTTAGGCTAGCCTCCTGTCCCCAACATCTGACAGCTGTGCCCATCACATGTAATTTGTAATTTTGTAAATGGTCCTTCCATGCCCAGAAGGCTGACGTTCCCATCATATCTTTAACATCTGATGTGTCTAAGAAAATATAAATAAAGGTTTGGACATGAAGGATTCATATTCTTTGGTAAAGTTGGTTTGCTTACATCTCATAGATAAAGTCTAAAGTCATTGTGACATGAAGGCAGCCATTGAAAGAGGGAAGATATTCCTAAGAAAGCCAGAATGAGTTCACAGGAGCTCTGTTTAGCTGTACTGACCTTGAGAGCAGTTCCCTTCTACATTTCCAGAGGAAGCTCTCTGTTACAAGGATACCAAGTTGATTATTCAAAATTTCCTTCAGGCTTTAAGTGTGACCTTCCGTCTTCCCTTATCAATGCAGATAATCTGAAAAAAGGCAACCAGTCACGCAAGTGGATGTATTAAACCTTAGGCATAAATACATACTAGTATTTCAATGCCAAAGTTGATTGAGCTTCTTAAAGCACTTTATTTTATTCTGTCAGTGCCTGTGACCACATTTCGGGGATATCAAGATGTGGCATGATTCATTTTTGGTCTAAGTGTAACATATAGTTTTTAAAGTAAAGATGTCTATATGAAAGTATGAATATACTTGAATCTGGATATTCTCGTGGACTGATTAAGCTACAAAGAAAATTGGAGATCATATCTCGTATTCAGTTAATATGAATGATGAAATTGTGGCCCAGAGGTTTTAACTATGAGAAGCTTCCCCATAGTTAAGTTAACGAGCTGAGCTCTGATTATGGACCTTGGTTTCATTTAAAATCAAATCAGTTTCTTTATAATGTGAACGCATTCAATTTGAAGTGAAATGTTTAAATTTTGCTTGTAATTGTTCAAAGAAAACCAGTTTTGGGGAATCTCATTATATCTAAGCACTTACATTGTTGCTGGGAATTAAAAAAAAAAAAAAGGTTGATGTTCATAATGGAACATTGGAAAAACATAGAAAAAGTTAAAAAAATCACATGTCCACCTGTTAAAGACGACTACTATGAGGGCTGTCATGGATTTTCTTTCTGTGTATGAATCTATTTCTTTGAATGCAATTGTGATTGTATTATTTAAGTGATTTCTATCTGGCTCTTTTTTTGTAACAAAGATTTTGAGAGCACAGACACTTAAGATATTTCTAATAGTTGCATGATATTCCATTAAGGGGGTAGAATAATTTACTTTCGTATACTCTCAGTTATGTAGCATTTGTTGTAAGGAGATTTTTATATAACCCTAATATATACTATAGATGTAGCATCACACCTTGTCCCCATTTCCTCATATCACATACTTTCCTTAATCCACTTTAATCCTGCATTCTTTTCTACCACTCCTCTAAAACTGTTCTTATTAAAGTCACCAAGTATCTCCATTTTGCCAAATCTACTGTTTCTTTCCTCTATCCTTATCTTAGTTGACTTCTCAACATCATCTGACGCAGTTGAAAACTCCCCAATCCCATACTCCTCTTTTCCCTTATCTATTTCTGGACCTCAGATACTCTAAATTCAAGTTAATTATATTACTCATTGGGTGGAATACTCTCATGACTCTTCCCAAATTGTTTGGTCTTTGTTTATTGATTTATTTCTCACCTGTCCCTGTAATGTGCAGAATAATGACTGTCTTCCCAAAAGATACCCAAGTTCTAATGCCCAGAACCTGTGAATAGGTTACTTTAGATGGAGAGGTTGCCCTGGATTCTCCAGGTGGGCCTGGGGTGATCGCGAGAGTCCTTAAAAGTGAAAGTAGAAGGGAGAGGGAGAGTCACAGGGAGAAGTCAGAACCTTGCGTAGATAGATGCGAGGTTGCTGGCTTTATAGATGAGGAATGAGGCCCATAGAAGCTAGAATTCGCCCCTAGAGCATTTGGAAAATAATGCAGCTCTGCTGATTTGTTCATTTTAGCCTTGTAAACCCCACATCAGATATCTGACATAAAATTGTAAAATAATAAATTTGTATTGTTGAAAGCCACTAAGCACTAAGTTTGTGGTAATTAATTACTACAGCAATAGAAAAACCTAGAAAAAAAAAGTCCTCTTTTCTCAAGGCACATTCTTCTTCCAAACCAATGTATTTAATGTTATATTTTTCCAGTCATGCTTACAAAAAATATATAAATACATTCCTTTAAAAATATTTTTAAAATAATATGCAGGTATTTTTAAAAAGTGGCAAATGCTTTCTGTATTTTAGTACACAAAGGTATAAAAGGTGTTGTGCTATTCATTTTACCTGTTTCTTTTATTATTGCTGTTTTAGAATTCTTTCCAGGTGGTCATGTTTGAAGTTTGTTGGTTGATTCTGTCTGCTACATCATATTCCATTATTGGTAGCATCGTATTTAAATATGTGCATACATCACTTTTTACCCACCTAGCCTACTGGTGATTTCAACAGCTCATCTTGTTCTATCATATCAGTATGTTCCATTTTACTTACTCAGTGATGGATATTTTATGATAAAACACAAGTGACAGACATTTACCTACATGTCTCCTTGGAGAAAATTATAAGAGCTTCCTTGGGAATATACCTATGTGTGGGTTACACACATAATTAACTTCACTAAGCACTAACAGATTGATCTTCAGAATGACTTCAACAGTTTTCACTTCCACTGGCAGATCAGTAAAGCTTCCCTTTCCCCATAGCCTCATCAAAGCTTGATGTTATGCAACTTTCTAAATTTTGTCTGCTTAATAGATATTACAGGGTGTGCCATTGCTTTAATTTGCATTTCTCTGATTACTACTAAAATTGAATGGCTCTCCTATACTAATTAGCCATTTGGATGGCTCTTTCTGTAAATGATTCCTTATAGTCTTTACCTATTTTTCAATAAGATTGTTTGTTCTCCCCTGATTTTTAGGAACTCTTGATTTAAGTCTATCTCTCCACAGTTTTGAAAATATCTTCTTTCTCTCTGTCACCTTTTAGATAAGTTTGGGTTAAAAGAATCTAACATTTAGATATAGGCAAAATATCTCATGTTTTCTCTTTTTTGTGTGTGACTTGGGGTTATTATTTTAGAAACTCCCCCGTATCACAAATACTGTATTCTACTAGCTTTACAGATATATCTTCACATTTAGAATCAGTTACAGAATTCAAGTAGGTTAACCTGAAGTTTTTTATGGTATGGCAAATTCCTATCAATCTTTATTCTCTTTCACTCGTTCATTAGCTTGTACCTATTCCAGCATCATTATTTTGCAAAATGGTTTAATACCTGCTAGGACAAGTTCCTTCCCTTTATTCTTCCCTTTCAAAATTAGCTTACAAATTTCTTACACCAAGTGTCATTCCTCCTAAAAAATTATGCTTGGATTTTGTTTGGAAATTCATTGAATTTAGATTGACTTATTGGATATCACTAAAGTGAATCGTACAAATATGCAAGTCAAAAATCTAGAAATCATCTTATATTTCTTTTTTCCTTACTTCCCCCTCTCACATTGGCCTTAACATGTGTGAAGCCTAGAAAAAGAGTTTAAATGGAAGCCTGCATTTTATAATTCACAGTTAAAAGTTATAACTCAAGCTATTCCCATTATCCAGCCATGTTTTCCTCTAAGTTATTGCCCTGAAATGTGGACATGTAAGGAGTTTACCTTTTCTTGGGCTAACCGAAGAGAATATTGATCTGCTTGTCAGGAAAACATAGGAGCTGGCTTAGTCCAAGATCCACACCCAGAACAAGGTTGGGCCCCAAATTTCTAGGGAGACAAGAGAGAATAGTGCCTCTCCTCCACAGCTCACATTTCCAACTCAGAATTTCTAGGCAGTTCTTGGCTTCCCCAAGCAGAGAAGAATCAAGGAAACTCTGTCTGCATAGACACTGATTTTAAGTGATTTGGAAACTAGAACTTGAAACAAAAGCAGCCACTCTTCCTTTGAGTTTTCTACTATAAATTCTGTGAAATTTCTCCCTCTTTCACCTTCCACCCCAGACCTACCTACTCACTAGCTTTCAGACTCTTTTCCTCTACCCTGGGGAGCCAGTGCAGCTCCTGTTTTGCCTTCAGTAACTCTCCTTGGCTATTGAGCTCTCAGAAAATTTTCTTATGAGCTAAAAAAGAAAGAAAGAAAGAAAAAAGCAGAAAAGAGTGTCTATGTTTCTGTGAGTGGGATATGTGGGTCCTCTTGATCTGGTCTAAGGGCTTGCTGCCCCCATCTCCATGAATCTATAAGTCCTATAAATCTCCCCCCAAAATAACTTCCCCACCAGTGTGTCCTTTGTTAAGCTATAATTATCTTTCAACTAGACTATTAGAGTATCCTCTAACTGGTCTTCGTACTTCTTACCTACGTTCTTAAAATCAATTCTCCAGAGCACACAGACAGGACATTTTAAAACAAAAATTGAGTCATATCACTTCCCAGATGCCAGCCTTCCAATCGTATTTCTTCACTTTTCCAATGAAAGATAAACTCTATGCATTGGTCTACAAGGCCTTTGTAAACCAGAGCTGCCACATCACATATGTAGCCATTTCTATACCATTGTATATCAAATCTGTGGGTACTGGCCTGTGAGAGACATGCATCAAATTTTCAAGAATTTTGCAAGCTGGATGCTAAAATCAGTCATTACAAATGTTATGTGACAAATGTTACCAATCAGAGCTTGATGTATAGTTTTGTTGATTGCCTAAATATAAGTGTTCAAGAAAATGTTAATAATTCAGACTAAACTTTAAAAAATGTTGTGTCTGTAGCTATTACATGGTGAGTAGCACAAAAAAAATATGGGAAAATTTCAGCATTTGAAAACTATTGTGCGATTCAGCAAAGAAGTCACTAGCATCATTGATGAAAGAGTGACGTTTCCACATATTTCTGTTGTTTCACATGTCATCTTACTAATTAAAGGAAACCAAAATATCAGTCCACATTTGTGGTAGAAATACACTTGTTCATCAGTTACAATGATAATTTGTCTCTGGATATGGGAGTTCAGCAAAAGTCAAAGGAAGCATTTTGTGAGAATCCATTGGCTATATAGAATTTACAGTAGGGGATATTTGATGTCTTATTATTTGTACATTACATGCTATACATCATTAATGTGAGAAAATTTATAATAAAATTAAGGTTTGTATATACCTGCATTTTTTTTTTTCTGGGGAGCTAGTTGTTAAAACATTTACTAGCACATCGCTGCTTTCTCCCTTTTCCATTAAGTTCCAGCTATACTAATTTTCTCTCTGTTTTCCACAAAGGCTGTTCCCCCTTGAGTGCCTTTGTGTTGGTTATTCCCTCTGCTGGGAATGCTTCTTCCTCCTTTTTTTGCATGGGTAATTCCACTGCAATCCTCAAGTCACTGCCACCTTTGTAGAAGACTTTGTCCAATAACAACAACAAAATAAACAGTCGCTCTCCTGAATCATTCTACTTTAATTCTCTGCAGAAGACTGGATATTTTTCATGTTATTAAAATTCATTTGTTTATTACCACATCCTGCTGCAATTCCACCTCTTTACCCCACTAAAATGTAAGATGCCATGGAAATTCAGGCCACTGGTCACTGTTGGCTTATTCACTGCTGCATTCAGAGGGCCTTGCACAGATCTAACATGCATTAAACATTAAGAAATATTGGGAGATAAATTAACATTTCCCACACTAAAACTAGATAGATCCTAAATCTGATGATTAATAAAAAATATGGCTATTAAGATGATGATACCATTTTGTTACTTCTAGCAATATATTGATGCACCCTTAAACCTTGTAATAATTCTTATATTTAAATAAAATTATTTGTGGTGCTCTCTCTTTTCTTTAACCTTAGAAGTTGCACATTTTAAGATTGCAGTGTGATTTTTAAATTTCACTTGAAGTTCTCAATAAGTGACATCAAGTTTCAAAACTGATATTGCTTGGAGAGTGATCATGGGGTATAATTTTATCATATCACAGTGGTGCAAGAGTAAAAAATATTATTTACCTTTCTGGCAAAATATAGCAACATCGTGACATAAAACATTTGCAATATTATTCCATTTTGATCTTCAGAAACTACATAATATGTATGTTGTGGAGGGGCTCCATTCCAGCAGAGATTGACACTGGGCTTTAATTATATCAAATTATTTGCTTTTCAATTTATAAAATATCTCTATCTTTGTGTAATATTTTTTATCAGAATACTTTATGTGTATTTCCTTAACAAGAGCCATGCCTTGTGCGGTAATTTAGAAATGCCTACATGCTATTGTGTTGTAATTGGATTCAATATTAAAATATTGAGGGAATGCTGATTACTTCAATATCCCGTAATCTTTGTTGATTCACTTCATGGATCAGCAGAGGAAATTTTTAGATATGCAAATGTTGCTTATTTTTTAGATGCTTTGGTGTTGGGAGTGATGTGTGATTCAGTGATATTTGGTAATAGGTAATAAAGAAAGAATATTAATGTGAATCCAGAAGTATTCTTAATTAGGAAGCTAATTGATCTTGAGAAATTGGCTAAGGGTTAGTTTTAAAGCCATGATATAATTATTAATTTATTAATATCTATTCATTGATCTAGAGAGCTATGTAGTTACCTTGTTAAATAATGACTCCATAAGTTGAAGTAATTCCTACCTATTCCACTATTTACATTACGAATGGAGCTGGTCAAAGGACCCTGCAGTTCCCTTCTGTCAGCTCTGTGCGTGTGTGTGTGCGTGTGTGTGTGTGTGTGTGAATAAACACTAGTAAAATTTTACATTTAAGACATTAATTACATTGTAGCTACATCATCCTTTCTCATGTCAGTTCAACTCTTAGTAGATTGTGGGTGAACACCTGGCCCAAAGGTCACTGTACCTCCTCTTTTTAGATTAAACTAAGGATTCTGAGGCTATTTCTCCAGCAACCGGCCTTGAGGCAAGTGTTTACTGTTTGTAATTATACAATAATTCCTTAGATTCCTAAAAGTTACTTCTTTAGAAACTTGCCTATAATATATTATCAAAATGCCTAGTAATTTTTGTATGATTATGGCATCAGTTCTGTGCTCAGTGGAAAAAACCCTGACACATTTCAAAGGTTATCATTACTTAGAATTCATCATTTTAGCTAGAGTTGAAAATATTTATTTAAAAAGTCAAGACACTATAGATATTTTCTTGTCAAAAAAAAAACATTTTACTCATTTTCTTCTGCCCTGTTTTGCTGTTGCCATGTAACGAAACTAAGAATTATGATTCTTTAGGATTCTAAGTAGTTTGTGATGACTGACGAATGTAATAGGCACTGCCAGTTTTTATATAAACTGGAATTGTGTTCATATAAAACTTGTTATATAAAGACTTGGATGTGACTCCTTTGGCTAAGCTTATAGAAGATATTTTTCACCCCTCAGGTAGTAAATCCCTAATTGTAGAGTAATAAGTACAGATTATATATTATATAATTTATACTGTATATTCATCTGAAACAAATATATTCATACCTGAATTACTCTGCAGGTATCAACAGAGAGGAACACTGCTGAGGAATAAATAAAACCTCCAGGCATGAACAAAATGTATCTGTGCTACAGTCACAGAAATAAAATATTTTATAATATTCTGAAAATGCTGAATTTTATGGAGATTTCAAATAGATCTATATATGTATTATATATGTATACATGTAGCCATTCTTATATAATACATGGCATAATGTATGTGTGTGCTACTTTAAAATTAATTTAATTGCATAATTGCAATTTTGCTACAAATGTAGGAGAGGCTACTACAGCATTAAGAGAAAAGTGAAAACACAGGTTTTGTTAGTAGTATATTTGCTTCAACAATAAGAATTTTAGAGCTTTTTTTTAATTGTCTAATACACATGTTGATTGCAGGTATGAAATAGAATGGTTATCTAGCTAATAGTCCTGATAAATAGAGAAGCAGCAGCTTAATGGCATTCGTATGCTCATATATGTCATTCACTTACTAATTCATTCAACCAAATTTTATTAAGCAGCTGCTATGGTTTTAGGCACTGTTTCATTTTCATCCGGCGTTCCAGAGTCTATTACCAGTTGCTTTCTTTACTTTCTAATCTGCAGTTTAAGAAATTGGTTAAAGATATTTGATTTGGACTTTTCAAGTTAAAAATAAATTCTTTCTTTATTGGAAAAAATAAAAATCCTAAGATCTCCAAACTGCATCACAGGGATAGTACATACCACATAGTGAATCATATTTTCTTTTTTTCTCTGGAAGGTGTTATACCACTTGTCTTTTTTTATGTCAAGGCCAAGACCACATTATCAGATACTATATTCTATAAATATGCAAAATTACTTCTCTGTCTAGTTCCTTTCTGTATTTCCTTGTTTGTTCTTCATATTCTGCCCTATCTCAGTGCTTTATCGTGTGTTAGTCCCCTTCAATAAATATTTATGAAAAGCCAGAGCCTATATAATGTGTCAGACACCATACTAAGTTCTGGGAAACAAAGATGTGTACTATCAATCTCTGCCTAGTAAGAGGAGGCAGCACGCGTTAACAGGTCATTTCAGTGCACGCTGAAGTTCTCTGGTTTATTGCACCTGTGCCATTTAAATTATAAACTGCCTCCAGCCCTTTTTTAAAAATTGGCATAGATCATAGGTGCGTATTTCACATTTTGATATGTTACTAAATTGCCTGACTAGATCTCTCTTAATCAAATTTTATATAAATGGACTGTGACACAGGTGAAACAGAATTTATTCCTGTATTTCCATTCTCTTTTCATTTGAAAGTCCAAATTGTATGAAACTAAGTTTATGAACATCAAAGTCTGCATATACAACCTATCATCCAGAGAATCAGCAGCAGCAGCAGCAGCCTTAGCAGCAGCTTTCAATACATTAGACAACATGGTAAGGCTGGTTTCTGGGTAGAGGAGAAAGGTAGAGATTTTCCTGAGCTGGATAAAATGATACAACTTTCAAATATGCCTCCACAAACATATGATGCTTTCCAAAATGCTAAGCGAAGAAACAGGGTAAATGATTTAGCATGAAAATAAATTCAAACTCCCAATTTGATAACAACACTGGTTGGCTATGAAAGTATGAGCCTTTATTTAACCAACTTTTTTCGCCATGTGGATTTATGGATTATTGCTTGATCTCACAGTGTAATAGTATGAATTATTATTCAGATATTAGAACAAGTGTAGGCATTAAGAAAATGGCAATAATTCTAGTACATTGGGCATTTTTCTTTTAAGTGATTCATCCTGTTTTAAATATCTCACCCAGTGGAAGTGTTTGGTTAATCAGTGGCTAGATGACAGGATGTTTTGTAGACTTGGTGGAAATTCTTTAAACTTCTCAATTAACTCCTACAATTGAAATGGTTGGGTTTTCAAGTTCTCAAGCATCCAGCTAACAGCCCATTTTTAAATTAGCTTATGCAAATGGAAAGTGTTTGAGCTGAGGCAATCAGAATTTACATATCAATGTTGTGTGGAATGCTGATTAAATTAGTGTGAGGGCAATGCTTCTACTTGATTTAGGATGGAGGAGAAAGTTTTTGAGTGAAAGCTGTTATAAGGAAAGAAATTCACTGTACATTCTGTCAATCTTTGTTCTAGGAATCCATTGTAATATTTATTAATTTATGAGAAAATTAAGACATATTTTTAGCCTTCCCTAATTTGGAATGATAGTTCTTTAATAAGAATTTTAATTAAAGTCATATTAGTAGCAGACCTCTTTAAATTAGACTTGGATTGTTTTTACATTTGAAATATTTAATTCCATTTATTTACCAAAAAAATCCTAATTATACGTATTTAGTTCTTCTTCATATTTATGCTTTCTCCTACCTATTTTCTAACCATCATCTGAAAGAAGAAAAGTGATTTTGTATATAAATGCTTAAAAGCAATGGCAGAAAAATGGGTTTTTAAGTTATGGCATTTGTACATTTTTGTTGTAGTGGACACACTGAATCTTTGAATACTTGCTTTAATGTCCATTAAGAGTTATTTCTTCTGATTTGTACAGATTTGTGTAAATTTAACATATTGTAGAGTGTCACTGTTTATCCCCACCTGAAAGGTAACAGGAATCACTTGTCTTAGTGTGTGCAAGTAATGCATGAGGCTATTTGAAGAAAAAAAAAAAAAGGTCAGGATTATATTTATCACTGTATACTTTTCTAATAAATATTGAATTCCTTTTATGTTCCAGAAGCTGTCCTAGTTACTGAGAGCACAACAGAAGAGATGGGTACGGGAGAGTGTGTGTGTGTTGGGGGGGGGGGCAAATAATTCTGTTCTCATAGGAAGGCATTTTAGTGGGAGCAGACAAAGAAAACAAACAGTGAAAATACGGTCTAGCAGATCTCTGTAATTGCTCCAGGGAAAAATAAAACAAGGAAGAGGGGGCTAGGCATTGCAGGGGTCTGGAGAGGTTACACCTTTAAACAAAGAAGACATTAATGAAAAAGTGACTCCAGAGCAATTGGTGTGGAAAGAGCATTCCAGCAAAAGGAACCAAAAGTTAAAAATGCAGTGAAACAGGTGTGCATTTGAAAGGGAGAGTAATGGGGAATGGGGAGAATTATAGGGAGTGAAAGTTATTGTGTGTGGAGGGAAAGTTAGTTGGAGGCAGAGTAAGACTGGATTTGAGCAGAAAAATGGGCGGGTTTTGAGCACAACAGTGACATGTTTTGACTAACCTGTTTGCCAGAATCACTATGACTGCTTTATTGAGAATAGATTGCAAGTTGAGTGGGAAGCACATTCCTTCTTTTGGAGTTAAAGCTATTGCTAATCGTATAAGTCTGGACTCAGCAATGATAGATGCTTGCAAGGCCAGGAGGTGATATAAAAGGGTAACACTAAATGATAAAGCCTTTGGATATGAGATAATAAAAGGCGACAGGTATCTGGCTTCGGGGATAGGGATTCCAGTGAGTGGTTGCAGTTGTACTTGGTCAAATTGGAGGGGGGGGGCGGGCGGTGTATCTTCCTGCAGTTTTACAATGTGGTAACGTGGGCCCAACATGCTGCTGTGTCTTTACTTTTTTTAACAGTAGCCCAAAAATATGAACTTTTTTGTTAAATATGACTTTTAGAAATTTGGCAATTTACGTATTTATAACACTCATCAGCACAATGCAGTTGGGGCCAAATAAGGGTAGGATTTATCAGAAAGTTTTCAGTTTGCATTCTCTAATCTGTAATAGTTTCATCACTGGTAAATAAATAGAGGTTAGATAAATGATTATGGAGGATTTAGGGAGAGTCCCTAAATTCAGGTCTTCTAAGGTGAAAGACCTATAAAAGTTTTATTTTTAAAAATATTTTCAAAAATACTTAGTCATTATCCCTTAATGATTTGGAATAACCACAAAGCATTGTTTACCTTAATAATTTTAAATTTGCTATCAGTTTAAAACTATTCTTACATACACATATTTACACACACATATTAGAATACTTCAACCTTAAATAGCAGGAACACTTATACACAGTATATAATCTAAAACAAATTTCCATTATGAATCCTTAATGGATGCATGGTTCAGTTGTTTTTATTATGAATACATTATTGATTCACAGACCTCAGGCACCAGGAATTGCTGGAGTCCATAGACTCACTATACGGTTTTAGTAAAAAGAAGGCAGTAAAAGTCGATAACCCATTTATTATCAATGTGTACCATTACAGAATTGGGCATTTTAATGATGGTTCTGCCTGTTCCAGTGGACGTAGTTGCTTTGCAGTGGCATTTTTAGGTCATTATTAATGTAAAATTATCCAGCAGCCTGACTGCTTGTCTTTCCCTCTTTAATACTAAAGTGCTTGAGGTCCCCAGAGTTGCAATTGATAAAAGCACTCAAAAACTTGCCTTAGGAATCTCTCACAGTGTGTGGTTTCTTTGATGTGAAAGCATATACTTTGGCTATTTTGACTTAATCGTTGATCCGGATTTCACTGTTTTGTTACTAAGCATATTCAAGAGGTGTGGTTATTTGCTCCAGCAGTTACCTGGATAGGAATATTGACAACACAGTTGAGGTAACATGGATCTTTACTTAAAACCCAGTGTGAAACGTATGGGTAAAAACTAACCGTGATAGAGGGGTGTGCTGGTTTGAAAAGATTATGTGCCCTGGAAAAGCCATGTTTTAAACCTCATCCAATTTTATGGGAACAACTATCTCTTTTTCATCCCTATTCAAGAATACATGTTGGAAATTTGATTAGGTTATCTCCACAGAAATGTGACTTGCCCAGTTGTGGGTATTAACCTTGGATTAGAGGGAGATATGACTCCACCCATTCTAGGTGAGGCTTGATTAGTTTGCTGAAATCCTTTAAAAGTGAAAGCATTTTGAAGAAAGATTCAGAACGAGACTCACGGCACCCATGCAGACAGAAATGAAGAAGAAATACATCGCCAGGGGAGCTTCATGAAATAAGAAGCCTGGAGAGAAAGCTGGTGGATGCTACCATGTTTGCCATGTGCCTTTCCAGTTGAGAGAGAAACCCTGAACGTCATTGGCCTTCTGGAACCAAGGTATCATTCCCTGGATGGATGCCTTAGATTGGACATTTCTATAGCCTTGCCTTAATTTGGACATTTTCACAGTCTTAGAACTGTAAACTAGCAACTTATTAAATTCCCCTTTTTAAAAGCCATTCCTTTTCTGGAATATTGCATTCTGGCAGTTAGCAAACTAGAACAAGGGGCTTATAAAATATAATCTTTTACCAGTACAAGGAATAAGATAGAGTTCTCTCTCTTTCTAGATGTCTATCAATCAACTATTTTTTTCTCTGCTTTAAGGTTTCTCAATGAACATCAAGATCATCATTTAATTATTTTGCACAAAATATCCTAAGATACCTTCAGTGGTACCATTTCAATTTAAAGCAAAATCACATTAAGCCTCTCTCAGAAACTGATAACTTTATGCCATGAAGAAAATAGCCCACATATCCAAATATCTTTTAAAGCTTCAAAGTACTGTTTAGCATTGGGTACAGGTCTTGAACTTTGAGTCCCTGTGTCCTTGTTGGCAAATGGGGATGTTGCTACCCCTTCATTGTAAGGATTAAAGCAGAATACTACATGTAGAGGAATAATTGTGAGGAGGATTAAATGGGAATAATGCTTAGAACATGTACTGAAAAAAGATTATACAGAAAAAAGATGCATAGTCATATTTCAGGTTTGTTGTTATGATCACATATTATACACTGTAAAGAATAAATCACATACAATGGAATATTATTCAGCTATAAAAAGGAGTGTGTTGGTCAGAGAGAGAGACATCTATTACCACCTCTGGGGCATGGTCTTGCAACATGGCAGCTGACAAGAGCACGACAGCACCTGCCACCAAGAGCTCAGTCCCAGGAGAACCCACCCCCCTCCAAAGTTTGCAGGTGACAGGGTCACTAACAGAAACACAACTCATATGGCACTGGATGAAGTGATGTTTTACTAGCATAGAGGAAAGACAGAGTAAAGTAAGCCTTAGTAGTGGACATTGGTTCAACTTAGCCAGCGGGTCTCAATCCATGGCAAGGGAGATATTCTAAGATAGTACCCCTCTCTTGATTTCAGTGGTGTTCAGTAGTGAAGGAAACCTGCTCCTTCCTCACCAGTGATGGATATACCTCGGTGGTATGAGCTGGAGGGGATTGTGTTTTGTCTTGCCAGACAGACACACCTGGTCTTGAGCATAGGATGTGTTTGTGGACACGAGGGAAAGGAACAGGCCATGTGGGACTGTCCCCTACCGCAGAAAGACATTCTGATACGTGCTACAATGTTGAAGAATGTTAGAAACATGATGCTAAGTGAAATAAGCCAGGTATAAAAGGACAATAGTGTATGATTCCACTTATATGAGTGTGCTAGTCTGAAACTGTTACGTACCCCAGAAAAGACATTTTCTTTCAATCCTGATCCAATCTTGTGAGGCCAGACCCATTGTTAAGGGTGGAACCTTTGATAAGATTGTTTCCACGGACGTTGGCCCAATCAATTGTGCGTGTTTGATTAGAGGGAGATGTGATCCACACATTCAAGGTAGGTCTTGATTATTTACTGGAATCCTTTAAAAGGGGAAACATTTTGGAGAGAGCTCAAATGCAAACGTAGACATAGTCATTTAGAAATGCAGAAACCCTGGGAGACCCGGAGATGAGAGGGTCAACAGAAGCAAGATAGGGACCAGAACCAACGTAGACGCAGACATTTGGACTTGCTTGGAGTGCCGATAGAGAGAGCAGACATCTAGATATGGATATTTGAACATTTGGAGATGCAGAGCCCAGCAGACATCGCCATGTACCTTCCTATGAGATGCTAAGTAAGCCAGAATCCAGAGTTTTACCCCAAGAAGCTATGCGAAGGCCCACAGATGCTGAGAGAGGAAATCACTGTCATCAGAAGCTGGAAGCAACAAAAGCAGAAACAAAGACCAGCAGACACCAGCCACGTGCCCTCCTATGTGAAGACCTCAGCTTGTTTTGAGTCAAGGTGTTTTTATCTGGATTCCTTAGTTTGAACATTTTTATGGCCTTAGAGTTGTAAACTTGTAGCTAAATAAATCTCTTATAGAAAAGCCAACCGTTTCTGGTAGATTGCATTCTGGCAGCATTAGCAAACTGAAGCAATAAAGTATATAGAATGGGCAAATTCATAGAGACAGAAAGTAGAATTGTGGTTGTCAGTGGCTGAGGGGAGAAGGGATGGGGAATTATTGCTTACTGGGTATGGTTTCTTTTGGGGATGATGTAGAAGTTTTGAAAATAGTGTTACACAACATTGTGAATATGTTTAATGCCACTAAATTGTACACATAAAAATTGTTTAAAGCTAAGTTTAAAGTTATATATATTTTATTACAACAATTGAAAAAGAAAAAAATAGTTGAAAACATTTAGCACTCTGGCACAACCTAAGTACTCTGCAGTGGTAGCTGCTTAATTATCATTAATATCACCAAATCACTGGCAATTTCTTACTACATAAAATTCCAACTTTTCTTCTCTGCATAATAAATTAAATGGTCTCTTTTATTTGCAGAATAATGTGTCAGTGGTTATGAACTGTTCTTAATTTCATCTAATTTTTGCATGGTGACTTGAATGTCTTCCTTTAGTTGCCCTTCCTTTGCCAGTACAAGCTATTTTTGTTTATGGCCTGGCTGAATACTTAAATAAAAATCAGAAAATGAAAAAGTTTAAAAATAAAAGCTTGGATTGCACCCATAATGGCATTTAGTATGATTAGGCTGAATTAGGTTCTTACTCATACACTAATAGTCAGTACTTCTGACATATTGGCAGTGGGTTTCTCCAACACAAATGTTCATGCTTTGTAATATTTGGTACTTAGTGTGTGGACATATTTGTTATGTGTTTTTTTTTTTTCTCTGGCGCTACCATCAGGGGATGAACATGTGACTCAAAATGTAGGAAACAAGAAAAGCATGAGTAAAATATTTGTGTTTCTTCACTATTTGCATACGCCCATATTCATGTACTTGCATGGAAAGGAACTAATAGGGCATTTATGTATAATCATACATGCTATGTTTTTTGTCTAATGTTATGTATGTCTCACGGGACAAAAAATTAACCTTGAAGGGACATGACACTGTGCACTTGCTGTTCTTTGAACATGTCATTTGCTTTCATGCCTAATTCATTTACATGAAATGTTCTTCTCTGTCTTTATCTTTAAACATCTGGCTTTTTGATATTTAAACAGACTAGCATTGTGAGTTGATTGACTTGTTATATGCACTAAATAATTATTTGTTTCATGAGATAATGCATGGGAATAATTAAAAGAGGATCTTTAGTTAGCCAGAAATATATATGAGATATAATTTCATTTCCCCTGAATTTTCAAAGTGGAAATTGTGAAACTAATGTTAATTTAACTATATTTGATCTTTAAGTGATCAAGAGAATCTGATTTTCAAGGAACAAATTATTGTGTTCTGAAATTGTTATGCTGGTTTGATTTCGTTTTCAGGAAATGGTGGGATAATCTTAAGTACCTTACATAAAAACAAACTCTGATGAATATGTGCTTTTGGAGATCACTAATTATGTAGGGGTGGAGCCCAGTCCTAACAAATCTGCTCTATATTCCAACCGCAATGAATTTGCTTATATTTTTAACCTTACTTTAAAGAAATGGCATATAATTTATTTTTACTAAAACAAACAAACAAAAAACCTTAAGAAATTTATCTTCGTCTGAATGAATTCATGTAGCCTTCCACACAAGTTAGAACCTTTTAATGCATGGGTCTCCCTTACTGTGGCACTTAGATGGTTATAAATTTATCTATTCTCCAGTCATACCTTTGTTCTTCAGTTACTAAAATACATATTTTCTGAGTTATTTTAGCTTGAGGTAACTTGAGATGAAAAAAGGTATAGATTTTAGAGAAAGACACAGTATCATGTAGATAAATAAACATGGTGCCTTTCATCTCAACTTTGTCTCAGGGGCTTAATGAATATAAATGTGCATTATTAATAATACTGATTGGAAGTTACTTTGCAAGCTCTTATATCAAATTTGTTTGCCCTCCAGGGAAAACTAACTCTGTCACTCAAGATTAATTTCTATTAAGATTCAATGCGTTTTACCTAATTTAACTTGTATGGTTAGTTTAGTTGAACACCATAAGTGCATGGAATCTTGGATAGGGTGTGAGATTTTGTTGGTTTGTCCAGGTTAGTGTGATGCCACGATATATCCCAGAGTTATTTGGGCAGTGAATAAAGAAGTATTTGCAAAGTCCCCTTGAGGGGCTGGGGAGAAAAGAGGAAATATTCAGCTTCCCTATTTGGAGAATTCCTGGTATTCTTGCAAGCAGTGGAGACAATCAAATCAATAGGCTGAACCCTCAATCTTGAGGTTCGCGGCCATGAAACTTATTTCTGCAGAGGATAGGCCACGCTTACTTATAATTATGCCTGAGTCACCCCCAGAGAACCTCTTTTGTTTCTCAGATGGCCTCTCTCTCTAAGCCAACTCAACAGGTGAACTCACTGACCTCCCCCCTACATGGGACATGACTCCCAGGAGTGTAAATCTCCCTGGCAACATGGGACAGAACTCCTGGATGAGCTGAAACCCAGCATGAAGGGATTGAGAAAGCTTTCTTAAACAAAAAGGGGAAGAGAGAAATGAGACAAAATAAAGTTTCAGTGGCTGAGAGATTTCCAACAGAGTCAAGAGGTTATCCTGGAGGTTATTCTTATACATTATAGAGGTATACTTTTTTAGTTTATGGTATATTGAACTGCATGTAGCAAAGTACTTGAAACTGTTGAGCTGTGTTCCAGTAGCCTTGATTCTTGAAGATGATTGCATAACTATATAGCTTTTACAGTGTGACTGTGATTGTGAAATCCTTGTGTCTGATTTTCCTTTTATCCTAGGTATGGACAGATGAATAAAAAATATGGATAGATATAAATAAGTTATAAGCTAGATAAGGGGTGAAATAAATTGGGTAGATTGAAATATTGGTCAGTGAGAGGGTGGAGCATGTGGTATAGGTTGTATGAGTTTTTTTTTTTTTTTCTTTTTATTTATTTTTCTGGAGTGATGCAAGTGTTCCAAAAATGATCATGGTGGTGAATGCATAACTATGTGATGATATCTTGAGCAATTGATTGTATACTGTGTATGGATGGTATGTGTGTGAAGATTTGTCAATAAAAATATTTCTTAAAAGAGATTGAGTGCTTCATGTTGAATACCTTATTTGCTGGTAGATAAAAGAGGAGGTAATTCTGTGTATTTTGCTTTATGAAATGATGTCATTTTAAAATAATTCTGAAAGAATCAATTCCATTCCCAATCCTCTGATGTAGGAACATTGTCTATAAAATGACTACAATAGACCTTTTTATTTATCAATATATGGTTACTTTAACCTATATCTCATTTATGATCCTCATATAACCATAGAGAAAGTAGAGGTATATGTCATACCTCAGAGATATTGTAGGTTCAGCTCCAGACCACCACAATAAAGTGTATATCACAATAAAGCAAAGCACACAAATTTTTGTTTTTCTAGTATATGTAAAAGTTGTGTTTACACTACACTGAAGTTGATTAAATATACAATAGCATTACGTTTAAAAAATTATATATATAACCTTAATTAAAAATACTTTATTGCTAAAAAATGCAAACCATCGTCTGAGCTTTCAGTGAGTCATGAGCTTTGTGCTGGTTGAGGACGTTGCTTGATATTCGGGTTGGTGGTTGCTGAAGTTAGGGTGGCCACAACGATGTCTTATAATAAGACAGTAATGAAGTTTGCCACATCAACTGACTCTTCCTTCATTGAAAGTTTTCTCTGTAGCATGCCATGTTGTTTGATAGCATGTTTCTCACAGTAGAATGTCTTTCAAAACTGAAGTCAGTCTTCTCAAATCCTTCTGCTGCTTTTTCAACTAAATTGATATACTTTTGTTGTCATTTCAACAATGTTGAGAACATCTTCACCAGGAGTAGAATCCATCTCAAGAAACCACTTTCTTTGCTCATCCATAAGAAGTAACTCCTCAGCCGTTCAAGTTTTATGACATTGAAACAATTCAGTCACATCTTCAGGCTGCACTCCTAATTCTAGTTCTCTTGCTGTTATGACCACATCTGCAGTTACTTTTTCCACTTAAAATCATTGTGACCCCCCAAAATCATTCATTCATGAGGGTTGTAATTAACTTCTTCCAAACTCCTGTTAGTATTGATATTATTTTTTACCTCTTCCCATGAATCACAAATGTTCTTAATCATATCTAGACCGGTGAATCCTTCCCAGAACTCTTCAATTTACTTTGCCCAGATCCATCAGAGGAATCCTATCTATGGCAGCTACAGCCTTATGAAATGTATTTCAATAACAAGAGTTATTTCAACTCTTCTTCAATAACAAGAGTTGAAAGTTGAAATTACTCCTTGATCCATGAGCTGTAGAATGGCTGTTGTGATAGCAGTCATGAAAACAGCATTCATCTCCTTGTACATCTCCATCAGAGCTCCAGAATAACCAGGTGTATTGTCACTGGGAAGTAATATTTTGAATCTTTTTCCCTGAGTAGTATGTTTCAAAACTGGGTTTAAAATAGTCAGTAAACCTTGTTCTAAACAGATTTGCTATCATCCAGGCTTTGTGTTCCTTTTGTAGAGCACCGAGTAAATTTAATGTCATTCCTAAGGACCCTAGGATGTTCAGGATGGTAAATGAGCATTGACTTCAACTTAAAATCACCTGCTTCATTAGCCCCTAACAAGAGTCAGCCTGTTCTTTGAAGCTTTGAAGCCAGGCTTGGCTAACCCTTTCTAGTTATGAAAGTTCTAGATGGCATCTTCCTCTAATGGAAGACTTTACTGCGACATATAGACAGAACATTCATGTGTATGTATATATGCATGTGTGTGTATGACTATCTTGCCTTACATCTACACTATGGTTTGTTAATTCTAAAAGAAAAAAAAGAAAAGCAGAAACTCAGATTTGCCATCTTTAACGATTTATTTATGACTAATAAAATAGTCATTGGTCATGTCAGGACCCTAACTCAATATTAAGTGTTTTAATGTAGACTTAAAATTTACACTTAATGGTGCATTATTTTGGTATTACTGATTATGCTAATATAGGATTATATTATCCTGTAGGATACTAAATCTTGTCTGACAATAAATTGCAACTTAAATAGAAGGCCAAGTTAATGGGACTTGGATATATCAGTTCATGTGTGTGGCTTCTTTAACTTAGATTGGGAAATCTGTTAATATGTATTAGCTATGTTACTGCAAAAATCATCCTTTCCCTCCTCATTTTCTTGATTTTGCATGATTTCTAAACTGCTTTGCTTAGAGTTGATGTTTTCCAATTCACAGTTATGAAGAATAAGTCTCAAAGTATATTGTTTCGATGAAAGAGAGAAAAGAGAATTTTCCCAAGAACTTTGAACTGTAGGAAGGAAAAGTTGAATTTCACAATAAAATCCAGAAAATTCTTTTTTTCTTCTGAGGGCTGTATCTATTGTCTTAAGTTATTTTTTAAAAATGTTAACCCTTTCTTTTGTATCTGGTGAATATTAGAGGAGACAGTTAAAATAAGTTCTGCAATACTCTTAGTAGTTATAATGTGTCTGATGAAGATAAGCCATATGTAATTAATAAATAAAACTAATAATTAAATATAATTTGCTCTTTTGATGGTAGTTTATGCAACAAAGTTCGCCCTTATTTAAGGAATTTTCTTAAATAGCATTTACTGTAAAATTCATACCATTTAATTGCATGTGTGTGCTCATTTCATTACTCCCTCTGACCATTATCAATAAAAAAATACAAGAAAATAAGCTCCCCCCATTTTGGTGTGAAAGGAAGGTGATTTATTTGCTTAACAAAAATATAGTATCTTAATTTCTGTAACATAGTGAACTTACCCATACTGTACCATACAATCTGATGAATATTAAAATACCCATTCATCTTGAACCTTGAGCTTGAAGAACATTATGAATCATTATTTCTCGTCTCGTGTTTTTTTTTTATTAGGAAATAGATACTTGACACAGGGAAGTCACCTGACAAATGCCATTCTAGTGAAGGGTAAGAATCTAAATATTCTAGAATAAAAGTTCAATTAATTTACAATGTTAAGGGAACTTTGAGTCCATCAGGTCTGTTATTTTATAAATGAGGAAGCTAAGACTCAGAGAAGTAATTACTAAAATGCAAGTTCAACTTGTACACTCACTTCTAAATCAGTTTGGTCAAGGGTAGTGTCAAGGGCTGTTTTAAAGCTTTGAGTAAACTTCACTTATCTCTGTCATCTCATCTTAAATAATACTGTACATAATCATTAAAAATATTTAAGCAAGTACATGCATATATAGGAAAAATAGGTAGAGAGCATTATTTATGTGCAGTGTTCAGATTTCCAAAATCACAGTTCAATTTGTACTATGATTAGAGAGAGTAGCAAGCATTTGGAAGAAAAATAGTAAAGCTTAAGGGAAAGATCCTTTGTATCCACCCCCACCCCCATCTAAATATCTAACCAGATTTCTGTCCCTAATTCTCTTTTGACGCTTCCACCAAATTCACTGATATGTTCCTGACATCATTCTTGTCAGGGCAGGAAGTAAATAGGATCTAATTATTAATTTGTCTTGTTGTGGACTTTGCACTTATTATTGCATCTTATATTTTTCCTTACTCAATTTTCATTTTTCTTTTCATTTACCCAATTATGTTATTATTGGATTATCTGAGTGCATATGAAATTTTTCTTCTCTATCAGTGTATAATACTATCTCCTTTAATTTTTAACCTTTTTTGCATGGGTTCCACACCAAATACCTGCAGAGGTTTTAGGGGTTTCTGCAGCAAAATAGCTTAATCAAACAAACAAGCAAGCATAACTTATCATAATGATAATTTCTAAAACTCAGTATACCATATCACCTTCCCAGCTACTCTTTTCTGATACTTTTACTTCAAATGATACAAATACTTTGTAAATAAACTATTCTTTCTCCTTAATGGATCCAAATCCATGTTTCCCTTTCTTTCCTCTTTGATTTCAGAGTTCATCTACCCCTTCTCAGCCACAGAAACCCTTGCCAAGGGAAAGCAGTAGACAACAGCTACCAATGTCTGTTATGTGAGACATTGTGAAGTAATCGTTTGCTTTTCTAATTAAGGTTCTGAAAACTGAGAGATTTCCAATGGTAATACACTAAGCAAGTGGTGAAGTTAGGATTCCTGCAAAGAATTTCTCCAGAGTCCATGTCAGTTCCACAATAATTCACTAAAACAAAGTCATTAATTAGGGTTAATAGTTTTTTTTTCAGTCTTCATCTTCCTTGAAATTTCTAATAGATGATATTAATCACCATTTCCTTCATGATCCCCATTTCATCCACTTGCTTCTGGGAAGCACAGCAGTGGTTCTACTACTTCTTTCGAAATCCTTCTTTTTCTTCAGTGATTCCTTTTTTAAAAAAGAAAATTTCATCTTGTCCCCAAAATTCAGTTTAATCCTTTTATAAGACTCTCAGCCCTTTCTTCTACAACAATATTTTTCTAACTATGTGCCATGATTGATGATTATTTTCTCCTATAACTCCAGTGGGATCGAAACCCTAGATTCATGATATGATGGCCACTACTATGTGGTTATAGGAGGCCCTATGGTTGGCAATTTGTTTAATTTCCTATGGTTGGCAATTTATTTAATTTCTATGAAGTAGCTTTAACTTACTATTTCCATTAACACAGGTTAAAAAGTTTGAGAAAGTTGCTCATGGATAAATATTTTTGGGACAAGAGCCACAGCATTCATATTCATTACATTCACATTCATCTCCTGGAGACTGAAAGCTTATGTTTTTGATTATAATAAAACTCAACAGCTGTTTGTTGAATGAATGGTTGAGTAAATAGATAAATAAATTCTATTAACCTACAAACAATAAGAGGTTCACATGAAATAATTTTTCCCAAATGAATTGACTGTTTTTGAAGATTTTAATATTTATTAGAGAGTTTTTTTTTTAATTCTGTTTTTTAAATCCCTTTTCTTGGTGAAACTTGCTTTTAATAGATTTAGCATAGTGGTAAACAACCTCATGAACCATATAAAACACTATAATCATATAATTCTTCATTTTTTGAAAAGTGGAAGTTTTATTCCAGTGGACTTACTGTTTATTTACAGAGAATATCAGGGGACCACAAATACAGACAAAACTTTAACTTTTAGTAGTTACTATCTGTGCAGTTATTCTGTCTTGTGTCATTTTGTGCTTCAGTGAAAACTACAATTTACTCAACTCCTCATGGTCTTCTTTTTCCTCTGTAAACCAGTTTATAGCTCAGTCTCTCATTGGACTTTGAAGCTAAGATTCTTAGTATACCCTGATGTTATAAAGTGGAAAAGCAGTACAACTTTAAATGCAAATATGTTTGAAAAGATAAATTTATGAGACTATGAATTATCTAAGATACTGTAGACAAATCTATTTTTAAATATATATGTTGAAAAACACATTTCCCAGTCCTTAGAAAATTTAGACCGTGTCTTCTGTGACTGGGGCTATTTATGGGAATGTGCTATCTCAAAACACTATCAATTAAATTAATATATCAGCATTAGGTGATTAGTAAAGCTTAATTATGTCACATTTTGCCCCATAAATAGCACTGCATTACTTTGCGTCATGTGAAATTGAATACTGCAGAGTTTTATGGTTATTTCAGAACTGAAAGTTTCAGGTGTTTTCAAGATTCTATTCTGTGATCTGACCTCATCTTTGAGACCACCCAAGCACTTTCAATCCCCAAAGATCCCTATGGAAAGGATTATATTTTGCCAAAAGTTCAGATTTTTTTTATTTGTTAAATTCTTAGAGCACTTCTGAAATAAGTTTCATGAGTCAGATCAAGGACAAAATAGCAATTATTTATTAATATGAAAAATTAGAGATGTAGAGTCATTCATTTGATAAATATTGGCAAATTGAGCATACACTGCACATTAAGTCCAGTGTGTGGTATTGGGACAGGGTACATTCTGTCATGTTCAGAAGAATTACCCCATAATATATATATTTGATGGATATCTTACTTGCATTTATCTTAATATTTTATAATCTTGAATATTCTAGAAAAGTTCAAATAGTACAGTTCTCTCAGTAACTTTTTTTTCCAAATAAGAGCTATCAATTAGTCAAACTAGATTTAAATATTATTATCATTATAGTACATACATTTAAATTATATCTGCATTTATACAGCCGCTGCTCCCTGAAGGAAAATCATTTAATTCCCATTTTCAGTCTTTCAACTGCCTAAACATATTTCATACATATAAGTAGACATTTAATGCACACTTAGTGTATAAATGATTGAGTGAACACATATCTGATTTCTAGTTCTCCCTACCTCCCCATGCTTACCTTTAGACAAACTACATACATTTATGATCTGGTATAACACTTAAAATCAATTGATAGTCATGTATTTTAAATTATTTTCCAGAAAATAGAAATAGATTAATTAACTATTTTCCATCACTTATGGACCAGAATTTCCCCTTTGGAGAGACTCTGAACAAAGAAAGTTTTCAATTAAAATTTATAAATAACTAAAAAATGCTTGTGACCTGTATTCAGCAAATATTTATTAGAAGCCTGCTTAATTGCATTCATTATACTATGGGCTGGGACAGCTGTAAAACATACCAGAAAAAGTATGTTAACATGGAAACACTGGATATTATTCATATTTATTGAAGAGTGGTAGTTTTATTTTCAAATAATTATTGATCTCTCTTTCTTGAAAGTTCATGTGGTAAAAAAACAAAACAAAACTTTAGCCAAATACATGCACAAACAAACAAAAATGAAGAACATTGAAAAATGAATTTAAATTATTTTTGAAAATTGCTTAAAGTGAATTACTTGCACTCTCAAACCAACTGGACTCAATGTATCCCTCTATTTATGGTAAGTCTATTTACCCGTAATCAGTCCCTTGAAAGTATATTTCAAATCGAGGCAAGAAAAAGAGGACTCCATCAGAACGAAATCTTCACCAGTTTCAAAAAAATTAACATGAACATTTTTATTAAAGCAACTATGTGTATGTTTGTATATAAGTATGTACATGATGTATGATACCTTGCATATATTGATAAAGTGAGCATAAACAGATGAACTATTTGCAATTCATAAATACCAGTGTATCACTTCAGAACTTTAATGATTACATTGAACTTTCAGTTTTAAATAATTGGGCTGGCAAACTGCCTGCTGGACTAACTTTGAATGTAGTGAACATGGTTATTAAAAAAATAATCCTCTGCTTTATATATTATGAATGAAATCCTGTTTAGAGTATATGGAATAAATCAATGATAATCAACATCAAACAAGGATCTCTTGTTTGAGGATATTAGGAAATACCCAAGTGTATAATAAATATGAAAATAGATGATCACTAGAAGGTGAAGTTCAGTTCAATGAACCAGAATATGGTGGACCAGAAGATGTGTCAATTTAGGAAATAATTTTGTGTTTATGTATTTATAAAGATGGATTTGTTTCTTGGATCTGGGGCACATTTCTAGGCATTAAAGGATTCTTTCATGAAAAACAACTTTCATTGTACCTTCTGGTCCTGAAGTGATAACTGGGGGATTTGTTAAAATTTATAAATTATCTTACTTAAATAATCTCACAGAAGTAGAGAGATTAGCAAATTCATGTTAGAAGACCCCAGTATATTAGTTATTAAAGGTCGCATGCCTCATTTGTTAGCTGTTTTCTCAAAAAGCATTTATTACTTTCTACTTCACTTAAATCAAGGATCTGAAAATTTTATCTTTACAAATGTCAGTTGATTTTATTTAAGCTACCCCAGTTAAATATTCTGCCAGTGTGATGATGAAGTAGGAAAAGGAATTCAGTTTATGCCTTTATCTATCCTTTCTTGATGTGAATCACACAAAGCCAGTTGTGGATTTAGCTATTCTTTCTGCTCTCCCTTTCAACAACTTATTGATTCAAGCAAATGTCTGTCTGTAATAATACATTTTAGCTTTCTCTACACAGAGTTTTGGCAAGACTTAATGAGATAATTCATTTTGAATAACAGGAAAAATGAGATTTGCTTTTTTGCTTTATGAAATTTAAAGTTTAGATTTGAGTAATTTTTAAAATACTCCTGTTTAAAAATCATTTTGGAGATTTGCACTTTCTTGGGTAAACCATAGACAGACTTGGAGTTCATGCTAGTTCTTGATTAGTTTTGAGTTATTTTCTGTCCTAGTACCATATTTTTTATAGTTTGTTTTTCTAGTATAGTACTCATGGATATTTTGAGGTAATTTATTTGTGTATTTAATTATTTCTAATGCTTTTCCCTCAACCCGTATATCATAAGCATGAATCAGTATTTTGTTGGCCACAGAATACCCAGTACCTTAAAAGGTGCTTTGCATTTCAATGTTGCTCAATTAATTTTGTCAAATGAATGTATAATTTAATCACCAACATATTCCCATAGGGTGAAGGGTTGATGTTCGTCACTCAGGGGTGTCAGAATATTTATCTATCAGCAAATACTTTGAAAATCTATCTCTATTTTGCAATTTATCTCATTTGTCTTAATTATTTGAGGAAACTGAGGTGAATATTTAAAGCTTTTATTTTAATCTACTTCAAGATATGAACTGTGTGGCCCTAAAAAATGTATTATATAAACACTTAAATTATTTGTAAGTGGAAAAATGTGTTTCACTAACCTAAATTGTATATTTTGTGGCTTAGCTGAGCAAAGATAATTGAATGCTTTACATGCCCTTGTGTCATTTCATGACAGTTTTCCCACATATACAAATAACCCCGGGCATAGCCTTCCTGTGATTTTGTTTTAAATATGGTTTTGAATTCAGTCATAAATGTACTGTGTGAGCTGCTTTTCTGTCTTTCAGAATAGTTTTGCTGTTGCTACTGCTGTTAGAGAAGTTAAAAATCTATTCAGTCAAAATCTTTCTGGTGATTTTATCACAAAGCTGGGGAGAGAGGAGAGTTCTTTTTTGAACTAGCCAAAGAGATGCCATTTTCACTTATAAAGACCTTCACTATTGGCCAGAATTATCCATCTTGCTCGGAGGTTTTCCTTTTTCTTCTTGTTTTGGCCTAGGCTTTATGATTTCATTTTGGCTAGCTTTTTGCTCATTCTCTTTTTATTTTTTTTTTTAATTTCTTTGGAAAGAAAAGTTTCATCAGCATTTATGAAAAAGAAACAAGTTGGCTATTGTTTACATCCCACATATCTGCCATTTGGAAAACATCTGGACTTTTATAGCCTGAGAAATTTGGTTGGTTAATACATTTCTCATTTATCTATATCATTAAATAGAGATCTGCTGTCTTTAAAGCCAGGATTTACATTTAGCATTCAGTGTCTAGTCAACTTCTTAATAAAAAATTTAATTGTTTGAAAACATTCCTAATAAAAATTTCAGTAGGGATAAAATAAATAAAGAATGAGCATTTGCTTTTGCAAGTGGAAATTTGCAAACTTATGCCCATCAAATATATTCTCGTGGAATGCATGTCAAATTTTAGCTGCTATAAACGGGATAGGAAAAATCTAACTGAAAAACATAATATCAAAACACAGATTTGGTCAGGCTCTATGGTTAGGCATCTTGTTCTAATCTCAGGTGAATTGCATAGACAATAACAGTTCAACACTGATTGGTTGAGTAGAAGGATATGTTTTCTATGTTAAAGCCATTGTAAAGCTTGTGGATAAAGGATTTATAAACACTGTTGTATATATTTTTCAGTATTGAAAGTATTACTGAAGAGGTTATACCAAGGTCTCTTCTGTAGAGGATTTATGCTGCTGAATTAGAAACACCTCAGTATTATTTCTCAGAATAAAACAAACAAAAATTACATGTCACTAAAAACTCTTTACCCTTTCCATTGATGCCCTGGGTTTGTGTGTGTGTGTGTGTGTGTTTAAGAGAGGAAGAAGGAAGAGAGGTATAGAAAATGAATAGGTGCTGCTTATACATTTCTGAATGTGCAGTGCATTAGAGTGTTTATTCACTGTTTAGTAATTCATTTCTCTCCTTCAAAAGTATAATTTTATTTACCTTACCTATGACATCCCTGTTTATTCAAAACTTATGTTTATCCTTCACTAATTTCTTAATATGTTTCTTCTGTAAAACCTGCCTGACCACAGATTTTCTTAGTTCTACCGTAAGGATAACATAAGCTCTAAATTTGTTGATTTACAGAAAAGAAAATCGCATACTTGATATACTGCTGTGAAAGTATAATGACTACATTTGAGAATGAATATCACGTTTTAAAATTAAAGTAGTGATTTCCCAACTTCCTGAAGTAGATTTGCCACAAAAGTAAAATCTTTATATTAACTTTCATGGTATAACTTCCAAGTGTTAGGAAGAAATTCTTAAAACACCTCAAAATAGTACTAGAACTCTGGTATGCTTTATGCTGTTAAAAGAAGTCTTTGCTTGACACAATGAATGGGAAGTTTAACTTACATTTAATTACTTAGGGATTGGACTTCATTTCACTGAAGCAATGAAAATCCTTACATTCTCTGTCATTGATGATTAGTGTGATATTCTCATATTGCCTTGTGCATTCTCTGAGAGAAGTCCCCTTCCCCTGTTTTCCTCTCTGTGGACACACAGGGAGGATCATTGCATCTTACATGTTTTCTATATGGTGTTCTAGTTCATATATCCCATTCTTACCATTTTCAACTAAGGCTCAGTTTCCTGGACTCTACTTTTTCCCATACACCACTCTATTATTAACATATTGTATTAGTGTCACAGCGGTTCAGTTTACCTTCCTCTCTTTTTTTTCTGTGAAGCTTTCCTGCTACCAGTTTCTTTCCTTAGGGTATCTCGCCTTGGGATCACTTCAGAAAAGTCCATTTTGCCTTTAAGTGGTGCAATCACTAATACTGGATTGAGTGAGGACAGATGAGTTCTTGCTAGTCTTTCCATCACAGTCTTTTTGCCCACTTCCTTAACCCCAGGGACACTTTTATATACACCAATCCTCAGTGGCTTGTGTTCCACCTTGGGTCTCTGCAATCTTAGGCCCTTGTGCTTGGATATGCATGGGGTTCTAACTTGCTATTGTGAGCTGCTCTACGTTCTCTGTCTGAGGTGGGAGAGACCCAGGCTCTGCTGCCTCTGTGAGGCTCCCAAGCTGTGTGGAGCCAAGAGAGAGGGAGGGGAACAGAAATCAACTGGTAGTCTGGGATGGAATCTTCCTACCTGTACTTTTCTGTTTCTCTGATTCAGTATTTGTCAAGTCCTTCTCCATCCTCCAAAGTTGTAAGGAAATGGGATTTGTTTTTTATTTGCTAAATCTCTGGGGAGGATTTTTCAAGGGCTGTCTTATGTTGCTTCCGGTCATCACTCATAAAGTTTTGGTTTTAATAATTGTGTATATCCTCTCTTGGCTTTTAGATTCTTGTCGTTCTTAGATTAATTTTTATTATTTCCTTACTTGCATGTGAAAAGTATCTGTAAGACTCTTAAATTATTCTGCATAGGATTCATTCCTAGGTCTGAGATAAGCCCCAATCTGGAAGGAGAATTTAGGTAACAGTCATGTCTTATATTCAGTTAACTCGCAAAAGTCACATTGTAGGTCATCCACATTCCTGTTGAATTAAATGGACCTTATTTATTCTTTTCAACTGTAAAATTCTCCTTACTGGATTCAAATTTATCTTGAAATTATAATTTTCATTCTTAAGAACATGATGAACAGCCAGTTTGGAGATTTTGACATTTAGAGAAAGATGGGGAAAATTGTGGTATGTAAAATTTGACATAGTTTTGAAAATTTATCCTTCAAAAATTCAGTTGGAAGTCAATTGGAATCTAATTGTATTAAATTTTGAAAAGCTAGTGCTTTTTTTCTAGATATGTATTCATATTTTTTTTCAAATGCTTGCTTCATTTGTAAGACAGTCTCCACACGGACAATGTCACTTGAAAGCCACAAGTTTGTATATTTATCCTCAAAATGTGCGATTAATGTGACCACTATATTCACACTTCTTAAGTTAAATGGATAGCTGAGCAATAATTGTTTTATGATACTCCACTCATTAAAACATTTTTTTCCTGGAATTTCAGAGATTTTGTGTTAAACCATCCAATTTCATGCTTTTCTTTTGACCTCAGAACATCATCGCCTTTGGTTATTCCTTCAGGGTGTCAGGTTTGTCATAGCATTATACTTAATTAAATCTGAAGTTTCATTTAAATGATTTGTATTCATTGCTGAAATAGACTTGTTGAGATTCTGTATTTAGAAGCTTACTGTTAGCAGATGTACTTTTAAAGTAGATGATGGGTTGATATTTCATTGGGTTTCAACTATTATTTTCACTGCCAAATATTTTGGACTAGATTTTCAGAACATATTTTTAAAATTTTGGAAAAATATATTGGCATGTAAAATGGCACAGCAAAAAGTATAAGTATTTAAGGAAATTAAGTCAAAGCCTCTGCTGAAGCTTAAAATTGGGAGTATTTGCTTCCTCACAGTATTTAAAGAACACTTTAAAGGCATTGCCAATAAGTAGAAACTTGTCTACTTTAAGATAGGTAAGCATGCCTATCTATAACTCAGAAATTCCTTTAGAATCATTAGTCTTAACATACACATAGCTTAATTGACTTTGTCCTAAGCAAGAACGAAAAATGAAAAATGTTTTATTTTCACTTTAGAATTTTCAAAAAAGCCTCTGTTTTTTTCTTATGATCATTGGGATTTAGGGAAAAACAAGCACAAAATGTTTTTTAACATTATTAGTCAACAATGTTCAGCAGTGTGTGTGCTTATGTATGTGTACATACGGGTGTGTTTGGATGTATATGAAATAAATGGCAAGGGGATGCTAGTATTACATTGTCTGTGAAGGTCATTAATAATATTTTTCTTTCATTGATTTGGTAATTCTTCCATATCTAACAGTTTCAAACTCAACTCTTCAAATATTCCTTTAGACTTGATTCTGCGTTATATGAGTAATAAATAGGGCAAAACAGTGGCTTAAAACAATAAACATTATTATCTTACACAGCTTTTGTTGATTAAGAATCTGGGAGTGGCTTGACTGGTTGGTTCTGGCATATGGTCTCTCCTGGAGGTGTAGTTACCTTAAGACTTTACTGGAGCTGCAAGATTCACCTCAAAGGTAGATTAATTTGTATGCCTTGAAAGTTTATGCTAGCCGTCAGCAGGAAGCCTCAGTTCCTTGTCATGTGGAACTCTCCATAGGGCTGCTTGAGTGTTCTTATGTCATGGTAGCTGGCCTCACACCAAGTGAGTGATCCAAGAGAGAGAGTGACTGAAGCCACAATGTCTTTTTAATGAACTGCTCTCGGAAGTTACACACCCTCATTTCTGCCACACTCTGTCCATTAGGAGTGAATCACTTAGCACAATCCACATCAAGGGGCGCACAAATACAAATGCAGAAGGAACAAAGAATCATGAACAGATTGTAAAATTGCCACATGGGTCTTTTGAGCAAGTTCTGTACTCTTTCCATATGTCATTTTATCTACTGCTATGATTTTAAATGCTATCTACTTTATAATTCAAATTTATGAAGACATTTCTCTGAGACACAGACTTGTATATTTGACTTCCTATCATATCTTGCTTGTGGAACTGAAATCTAACTATTTGCTTATGCCAGAACCCTGATAGTCATCCAAGAGCCTCTTGTTCTGACACTTCATGTTCAATCAGTCAGCAAAGTATATACTTTTTTTGCTCCCAAGTACACATCAAATATGGCTTCTATCATTACCTGTTTAAAGCAAACATCTTTTTTTCTCACATTTACTGGTACAAAATAGCCTTCTAATATGCATATCCTTATCCATTATATAAAAATCACTTTTGTTTCCTCTAGCAGATTTAATTTAAAAACAAAAGCATAGGACTTGATTAAAGAAGTGAAAAGGATAAAAAATAGAAAATATACACAAATGAAGTCTGTTTTGTTGTTTTTATAATCATAGCAAACAAACTAATAAGAAAGGTTCAAGATTTCATTCTCTGCTATGTGGAGATTAGCCTTAAGCCCCCCCCCCCTTTTTTTTTATTTTAATAGATCCCTGTCTCAATTTTTCTGCTATTGCAAATACTACTCAGTGGGGTGGCTTAAATAAGAGGAAATTATAGTCTCAGTTTCAGAGGTTGGAAGACTTGCCTCCTCCCTGTGTCGGAAGTGTTCTGGCAATCCTGGGTTCTTTGGCTTTCCCTTCAACATGGCAAACCCTTTCCTTTCTCTTCAGGATCCTTTCTGACTTCTGGTGCCAGCTCTTTCCTGTGGCTTCCTTCTCTGTGTTTGAATTTCTTGAGGACTTCCTGAAGTTTCTGGCCATCTTTAGCAGAGAAACTCAATTTAGTATTGCCTTATTCAGTTCCATGGTTAGTGAGTAGTTCCAAGTGGCAGCTTTCAACCTAAAGGCAACCAGATTTCACATCCAAGTTTCTCTAATTTATTAATCAAATATCTACTGCACACCAAATTGGCAACACTGTTCCTTGTAACAGAGTATATCATAGGATAAAAGTGGGAAGGAGCGCAGAAGGTATATATATGCCTTCTTTGCTCCAGATTATTTTCACATAAACCACTTCACAATGCGCAATGGATTATTACCTTAATACAAGATATTAACATACCCTGCATATAAACTGTGGACATTCTCCATGTTTTGGCTACCTTGCATATGAATTGTGGAAATTCTCCATGTTTAGTCTTTTTCTCGTGTCCATTTTTAACATGATAACTGCACAGTAAAAAAATTCACTTTTGATGTAAGTGTTTTTCCTTTAGACTTTGGTTGCTGATTAAAACATTCAGAAATATAATTAAAAGTAAGTTAAATAGCTACTTAGATAACATTATAGAATAGTTTCCAATAATACATTCCTTTGAGCAAAGCATCTATCATTTACTGAGTATAGTTTGTCACTGTATTACTGATACAAATGCAGTTATATGTTAAATGGAAGAAAGCATACACAAATCACCTTGGTGTAAAAAGTTGCCGTATCCGTAACTTTTGAATAATTCTTGCAGGGCCAAAGGGATACATATAAAACTTGGACCTTCACATTTTAATTGACTTAGCAACTATGTAGTTTCTGTTTTAAATCATGTTTTGACAGTGACTTTTCCCCCTATTACTTATTTATTTTTTATCCATATTTTTAATTCATTGTCCAAACCCTGGATAAAAGGAGCATCAGTATATCAATCTTAAAGGATAAATTTTGGGATATTTAAAATAAAATGTTTGGAAAACTGAACCACAGTTGCCAACATTACTCTTTCTTCATTCTTGGTAGAATCATCTTTGTTTCTTCTTTTTACATTCCAATTATAAACCCTGGCCACAATGACTTCAGTGGTAGTAAACTGACCTCAAGGAAAGTCAAGATCTTCCTCAAGAGAATCACAATTTTTGTGGCATTTGATAAATTATTTTCCAACAATACCTGTGCTTCATCAATATCATATTAAAGCGTTATATTAGCCCCCAATCACAGATATACTTTTTCGGTAGGAAGAACCGAAGCTTGCAGTACAGATTAGCTGTCAGTGAGAAGCTGGTCTCCAGTGAATAGGATTCTTTTTTTCTTCTGCATGTATTTAAGAATTTCTACAGACTGCTTAATTTCAGGAATCTGACCTTCTAGACTTCTTTTCTGTTGTGCAAAGTTGAGTTCCATAAAGGTAAACTTCTGGTACTGTTCACGCAGTTTCTTTTTAGTACTGTATCTACAGTCTCATTCCCTAGTTGTTTCATGAAGAATCTACATTTCCACAAACACGGCCTTTGGAATTCCCAGGTGGTGTCGCCACCTGTTCCCTGCAGTCACTTCTGCCACAAGCATCCCTAGTGGCCACCGTCTTGGGAGAGCCAGGCTGCAACCTATGTTAACTATCTTGATCAATACTAGGGATATGGTAGATTCTTTTGTTTGTGTGTGAAAGAGAGATAGAGAGAGAGAAAGAGAGAGAGAGACACACACACACACACATACAATGGAATTAATTGTCCTGCACAGTTTGAAAAACTTTACATGACATGCTCAGAAGTTATACGTGGGTTCTATGATACACTTACAGTTTCCGAAATATTATACAAATGATGTAAAACTCATGTGATCCTCAGTTTTGAAGTAACTAAATCAATACTTTCTCTAAGTTTTAAGTGATGATGTAGTAACAAAATTTCTATCATTTCATCCTTTCTCTTGTTCTTTCCTTCCTGCGTCTTTCTTTTCCTTTCATATTTAACTCTTATTTTTTTAAAAAAGCCACAAAAAGGTCTCATGTATTTCTTTAAATGCATAGTTTTATATCTGTGTTCATAGCAAGCTAATCAACTATCAATGCAAATTTATAGCTATCATCTCTATCTCTATAATTAATTCCCTTATGTGTGAATCAACTTATTTGACAATTGATTAGCATTTGATTAGCATTTGATTTAGAATGCTTTTGAAAGAAGGCTTTTGAAAGAAAGCTTGTTTTTACAATTTAAAAAATTGGCGTTCTTCCAATACAGTATCTACTATATTCATAGTCTTAGAATGGGAAGCTTTATTAAATTTGACTTGAAAAGATAAGATACATTTTCTGTGTAAAAATTAAATATTTGTATGCATATATAGTCAGCAAACGATTAAATTCAGACAAACAATAAACTAGAAAAACATATTTATCATCAATATAAAGAACAAATGTTCTGTCTTCTTACTTTGCAAATACCTTTCATAAGAGTAAAACATTTATAAATGTGAGTTGGCAATTCACAAATTTAAGAAATATAAATGATCAATAAACTTACAGAAATATATTCCATGCAAACGTAGTAGTGCGTACCGTTTCTTATCTATCAAATTAGCAGAATGAAAAAAACAGCAGAATTTAAAAGAATTGATCATATTTAATTTTGAAAAGTTGCGACATCATATAGACGTAGACATTTTAATTAAGTTTTTGGGGAAGGTATTTGTTATATCTGCCACATTTAAATGGGTTTTGTACTTGACCTATCAACTCCATTTGTAGAAATATACCATAAAATATATTTGGACAACAAAAATATTACAGCCAAGGAACACAGGTATATTTATACTTCTTTGCAATGTTCTGACACAAAAACTGTGACCTTCCTAAATGCCTATATATATATATCTGGGAACAATTTAAATTATGTTATGTCCATATAATGTAACCATCATAAGAAGAAACAGCACAGAAATGAAATGAGTTCCATCACATAATGTTAAATTAATAAAATAAAATTTAAAAGGGTCAAACAGTATGTATAGTGTGATATTTACCTGAATAAAATTTACCTAAGAAAAATAAAAATGAGGTGGAAGGAAACGTATACTATTTATTTGTTTTTGTGTAGAAAATGCTAACTGAAGGATCGCCACGTTGTTACCGGTGTTCTCAGCAGCGGGGGAAGAGGAAAGCCCAGGGAGCTGAAGGGAAACTTAAACTTTCTCCAGAAACATCTCTCTTTTATTAAATAAGGAACTTGTATTGTTGTAATAGTTGTTTAAAGTTACACTGATTATGTTAAACAGCATTTAAAGCAATGAAGCTGCATTTTACAGTGGAAATAGACTACTTGCAGAAGTATATTTGACCTCAACAAGGTGTTTCTTCAATCAACGAAACCACACTCCCTAAGGATTATCTATGTATCTTACTCCACAAGTTGCTTGGTATTTCTGCGTGGTCTAAACTTCACAGACTGAGCCAAGGTTTTGATAGAAAATCCAGAGTGCTTTTTTTTTTCTTTTTACAAGGAAATATATGTTGATTAGCTTTTTTTTTAAAAAAAAAAAAAACAATTGTTGCTGTTGCAGTTTAAAAAAAAATGAAGTTATTGAAGTGAGAGATACTCTATTTTTAGTTAAAATTATGACTCTCGACTGTTTTAACTATCTTCAGTTAGAGTTTACGCCAAATGCTGGAGACACGAACAAACGTAATTACATGTGCAATTTTCCTTAGTACAAAATAGCAATGACTTGCTTTTTTTCCTCTTCCCGGTAGCCTTCAGCAGAGCCCCAATCCCGATGGCTGTGGTCCGCAGAGAGCTCTCCTGTGAGAGCTACCCCATAGAGCTCCGCTGTCCGGGAACAGACGTCATCATGATTGAAAGTGCCAACTACGGAAGGACTGATGACAAAATCTGTGACTCGGACCCTGCTCAGATGGAGAATATACGATGCTATTTGCCAGATGCCTATAAGATTATGTCTCAAAGGTATGATACTTTTAAGGATCTTTTCTTTGTACATTTAACGACAAATTGAACATGTGCAAGGGCACAAACACTGTTGTACCTCTTAGGGGAATTTGAAATACTTTAAACATATCCAGCTACTCCCCATATCACAAAAATACTAGCATTAGAAATCAAAGATGGAATCTGGAAATTATTAACGCTTATTAGTTTATTTATTAGGTTTCCTGGTCTTATCTACATGCTTAGTTATTTTGCTAGGGTTCTCCAGAACTAGGTTAATTAGATGAGGTATTTAATTTATTTTTCAAAATATTCAAAATCAGAATTTTCTTATTTTTGGCAGAAATTACAGAAAAGCAATGTTTTACTGATAACAGTTATGTCCTAAAATGTAGAAAAAACATAAAAATAAATTAAGTAATTTATAGAATCATTAATTGGAATATAGTAAAAGTATTGACTGCAGGTATTTGGCCTTGATAAACAATGAAAAAATATTCCTTCATTATCTAGCATATCAAGTTAAGTAATCCATTTACTACATTTAAGCTATCTAAAATACTCTCATGTTAAAATAGTAGGCACCATATGATATCTTATGATAGCAAAAAGTAGGTCTTATATTTTAAAAAGACTTGTCAATTTCATTCCTTTCCATAGAGTTTATATTATAGTAAAATTCCTTGATAAATTTGCTAAATATTAAATATCTCATATTTCTTCACTATTACCATGATTTCTCAAAAATCAGTGATAAAGCCATTTATTTATTATAAGTTTTCATGATTTCTGTCTACTCTTTAAATAATAAGTGATTTATTTAGTGAATTTATTGTACTTAATTGACTCAGTCCAGATCTTTCATTAACATTTCTATTCAGGCATTTATTTTTCTGTTACTTAAGGAGTTTTTCAAAATGTGAGGAAAACCATAATGTATGTATAAGTAAAGCAAATTAATTATATAAACAAAATCAGTTGATTTCAAGGAACATTTCCTTGGTGTACTTAAAGAAGCCTACTTTATTTTTAATCTTTTGTCTTCTTGATACTTAACATAAAATAGGTGTGTGTGATTAATGGATAGAATCAATATTTTATCTTTATAAAGATTGTTGCATAAATTATGAATACAATTTTTTAACTGCCAGGTTTTTGATGATCAAAGCACCTGCTATATATTTGATAATGGCCTCTCTGAACAAATCCCAGGACCTTTGTTGGTCTCATTCTGAAATGCTTGTTCACATTAACATGATTGTCAATGAGAAATAAGATTTAAAAATTAGAAATTCCATTTTATAAACATTCTTTGTTGTATTTTTTGTTCTTGTAGGTCTCTCTCATTATTATATATTTCTGATTTTATGCCTAAAATAATTCTAATTATTTAATTGCATGCAGGCATTGTAATGGTCTCTCAGGAGCAGTCTTCCATAAGTAGTATGGAATGGACACTCAAAATTATTTTTATTTATTTCAATTAGACAATCCAACAAGATTCTTCTGAACCTGCTTGAGGTTCAGAGGAGGAGATGTTACTTCCCTGTCATTAGGTTTTCGTTTAAAATGTAACGAAAGCATTAACTTCACAGGCTCTTTGATTTCTAAATTATTTGCACTGAAATTGTTTCAGTCCTTTCATTGACATTTATTGAGAGTTCCCCAAATAAACCAGTAATCTTATAATAATTGCAAATATATAGTTATAATGGATTCTTTGGAACTGCTGTATTATATGGGATGCATACACAAAGTGACAAATCTGCAATGTAAAAATGCTTTAAGCACCCTCAGTAAATCATATGTGTAAGTCTTCCTGATGGCTTCTTAAGTAGGAGTTGTCAGTTAGCTGAAGTAATTGTGGTTAATTCTCCATGGAAGCAAGCACCTCACTTGCATTTGGGCATATTAAATGTACTGCATTTACACTGGTCCAGAATAAAAGTGTTTGACTCTTTAAGAGAAGAAATTATTTTTTCATCTTATAAATGTCCACGAGATGGGATAGTTCTGTCCATTAAAGATGCTTTGTAATGAATTTATTTATGCTCTCATGCCAATGACAGCATGCTGATGATGCTAGTAATGACTAATTTTCATACGGGCATATCAGGCTAATGATACGAGCAGTTCAAATACATTAACGCTGTTAAACTAAAATCAAAAGCATCATTTTGAAAAGGCAGGTTAGATTAAGCTAGTATTTTCTTTTATTTGAACATCCAGAATGAGACTATATCAAGGGGTAAACATTTTTAAACGTGTCTCTAGATGGGAGTCTCATTACTAAATACCAAAATTTTATTATTATTTCTGTCTGTTTGCATAACCTTGTTAAAAAATTTCTCCATATTTTGCTTCATCTAATAATTTAGATAGGCGTGGCAGACTTGAAATGCCATTCATGTAGATGTTTGAATGAAAAATGCATACATTTAAATATATATTAACATGTTAGTTAAATGTAGAAATTTGGGGACTTGAATTAAAAAGTACGTGTGATACTTTATTTCCACAGTTGTCTCCAGTAGGACTATCCAATTTGATATTTGCTTCTAGAGAAGCCAATTTTCTTACTGACCTTCCAGAATGCACTGCCTGTTTTCAAGTCAGGTGTGTTCTCATGCCATTCTGTACTGTTCCCCGCACTGTTCCCAAATATTTGTGCTCAACTGTCTTTATTATCCCACTAGAGGACTTGTTGAAAACATCAGACTACATTTATTTATGCCTCTCAGAACTTCTCAACTCACCTATTATCATCCACACCCCTCTTGGTTCCATTTAAGCATATCTGTATCATCCTGTGTTGTCTAACTTGCAGGCTTCTGGGAAAAGAACAAAACAAAACATTACTTAAGAAGCCATCAGGCACACGTATGCATGTATATAAAACTTTTTATGGAAGTTTAATATACCTCCAGAAAAGTTTGCCTATCATAAGTGTAAGGTCAGTGAATCTTCACAAACTAACCTCACCCAGCAAGTAGATGTAGAAACAGAACTTGAATGGCACATCAGAAGCTGGCCTCCACTTTGTACTCCACACCAGTCCTCCCTGAGGTTCACCAATGTCCTGACATCTGACACCCTAAATTAGTTTTGCTTGTCTTTGTATTCTTAATAGTATAGTTTATACTTTTGTGTGTCTGACTTTATTCATTCAGTGTAGTAAGTTTTTATGTAATGTTATTGAAGCATATTTTATAATTCATATAATTTACGCAGCATCGGGTATACAAGTCAATGATGTTTTAGTAAATTTACCAAGTGGTACCGAATTTACCATCCTTATAAATCAGTTTTAGAGTATTTCTCTCACTACAGTAGGATTCCTAATGCTCACTGCAGTTAAACCCTGTCCCCTCTTCCCCAATGTCTAATCTACTGCCAACTGAATGGCCTCATGGCATTATTTTTTAAGCCAAAAACTGAATGCTTGAAATCAAGTAGAATTTGGTAGGCTCTCCATTGGGACAGTATCATAGACATATCTGTAGTTGTTTCTTGAGGCATGGGTATGAAAATGTTGCTGGCTTTATGACCTTTATGTGAATTTTCTTAGAATCAAAGATCGTAAATCTAGACATTTAAAAAGATGTCCTCCTGACAGTTTCTGATCAAGTAAGACATTAAAAAAAAGTGTGCACATTTTATTTAATGATAATTATAGCCATTTGGGAATTCTATTTCTTATATTTTATTATTATTTTTACAGTTTTAAAACATCGCATGCCCATAATAAAAGAGTTTAGTTGTTATTTGCTGTGCGTAGATAAGAAACATAAATACTTATAAAGCAAAAGTGCTTTTAAATTATGGAGACATTAAAATGTACAGAGTATGATTTTTTCTATTTAAATGAGTAACCTGAATTTTACTTTTAGTCTTTTAGCGGTAGTTTAGCAATATTATAGTTTAAGGTGTGGCAGTTATATCAGGAACACGAGGGGAAAAATAGAAAGAGAGAATTGTTTCTCACCTTTTTGAAAAGTTATACTTCAGTTTGTATTGGTTGCGCTGCAGGGGATTTTACAACTTACAAAAAGATCTTGTTTTTTGTTGTATTCATTCCTGGTGAAGTTAAGAACTCCTTAAATAGTAGTAGACAGAGAAGTGCCAGCGGCAGGTTTTTGTATGCATTGTAATTCTGTCATGGATTATAACTAGTCAGAACAATTTATATCATAACTATGCCTCATATCGGGGACTTTATTGTTGAATCTATGTAAAAAGAACACATAGGCATAGAGAATGGAATATGGAAAACATTGCCTTAAGGATTAGTTTGTGTGTATGTTTGTTAAACAAAAAATAGAAGGAAAGAAAGGAGGACTGAAGTAGAAGGAAGGGATGAATAGAAGGATGGAGGGATAAAAAGAAGGTGAGAGGAGGGTAAGAAGGTAAAAGGAAGGAAAGAAAATAACTCCCATTCCTAAAGCCCAAACCTAGAGATATGGAAAACAGGAAAGTATTCATCTGTAAGCCATGTACCTCTTCACTTCTAATATTGTCACTCCTCTCAATTCTGAGAATGCAGTTTTGTAATGCCCTATGAAAATATTTCCCAATACTCTGCTGTTAATTTAATTTTGAATGAAATGATATGTTATATAGTATGGTTCTAAATTAAAAATGTTAGTAAATAATTCAAATATCTCAGGACAGCTAGCCATGGACATATTAACCCTTTAATGTAGTGGTTCTCAAAGAATGGTCCATGGAAATTTGGCCTCCCTGAGCCCTTTCAAGGAGTACAAAAGGTCAAAATGATTTTCCTAATAAAACTGACACATTATTTGCCTTTTTTCATCATAAGTGGATGGTATTTAAAACTGCTGGCACCTTACCAAGGATCAAGTCAGTATCAACATTGCATTTAAAAAAAATTATCAGTTTTAATTACTAATGTGATTGTCCTAGTTGCCCAGCTGCAAAAACAAATCCATACAATGGATTGACTTAAATAGTGGGAATTTATTTGCTCAAGAGTTTTGATGTTAGAAGTCTGAATTGATACATTAGAAAGGTAATGCTTTCTCCCCAAAGACTGTGCTCTAATATCCTTTGGTCCTTGGCTTTTCTGTCAGCACGCCGATGCACTGTCAGCATTTTTTTCTTTTCCTTCTAGGTTCTGTATGTTTCCAGCTTCTTACTCTCCCTGCAGCTTTTTATCTCTCTCTCTCTCTCTGAGTTTCACTCTGCTTATAAAGTATTCCAATAATTCAGATTAAAGCTTAATATGTTGCAATTGACTACACCATAACTAAAAAATATCTTTAAAAAAAAAAAAAAGGTCCTAATTACAGTGGATTCACTGCCACAGGAGCGAATTAAGAGTAAGACCATGATTTTTTTCCTGGGTTACATAATTCAACCTACCACAATGATAAATATTGATAATTTAAAATACTGGTATTTAAAAATCATGATCTCATGGTGAGAAAAGGAAGTAATTTCCTTTCACTCAGAAACTCAGCCTAATATTAGATTGGTTTGACTCAGATTTTATCAATATCCAATTACAACTGTATACAAATTTTGATTACTGAAGGTTTAGACAGAAATAATTTTATTACGGTGAATCTGAAACTCTCCAGGCTCTACACCCCCTTCGTTTAAATCAATTATTTTTATAAAGTGTTGTAAATAATGTGATGCTTCTTGGAAAAACAAGCAATTGATTTATATTACTAATTATTTCCAACTTTATTGAATATTTATTGATATTTAAGCAATATTTATTGAAAATTTCCTGTGAGCCAAACAATGTTGTAAGCATCTCAAAGGAATTAACTCGTTTAACTCTTCCCTCAGTTCTGTTAAATGGATGGTATTGTTACCCTTACTCCAATAATGACTTAACTAAGGCACAAAGTTGAAGTAACATTCCAAAAGTTACAGTCGATGGTAGAGTTGCAGTTCTAACCAAGGCAATGCAGCTCCGAGTCCCTGTTGTCAACTGCTACAATGTATTGTCTTGTGAGCTTCTCTCTAAAATACATACAATTTGATAACGAAAGGGAACAAACCCAGAAATAAGTATGAACCAGTCGCTGTTACTGCAAAGAAAACCCACACGTCCATAAACGCACACAAGCACACACACACAATTAATGATAGTTCCTCATTTTCACATACAGATGATAAAAACATGTCATGAAGCTTATTAAATATTTTAGCCTTTATTTTCTGCCTTAAGTTACTAATCAAAAAGTCTTAAGTTTCTAAGGAAAAAGCCTCGAATCCTTGGATAACATTTTTTAGTTAAGAAATAGATCTGTGAAATAAGATTTTTGTTAGTCTATTGTTTATCCTAAACATTTGGAATGACCTGGGAACACATTTATCCACAGGAACACTTCAGCAAAAGTGAACTGACTGGTAATAGTTGGGAAACACTTGACATTTGTATGATATATGTAAATAAATGGAACAGAAATCACAACATATAACTTAGAAACAGTGAAGGTTTATGATTTAGAAACTGAGTATATCACAAGTATGCACTTGTAAATGAGAAAATGTATGTGCCAGCCCTTCATAATCAAACTTTAATATAAGTAATAGAATGTTATAAAATGTTCAATATTTTATAAAATGTGATTTCAAACATCATGAATCTTCACAATCAAATCTTTTGCTGAAATGAAGTGGATCTTTATTTTATACCACACTATAGTTATTTTGTTTTACTGTATAGAGAAGTTTATTAAATTTTAGTATTCTGATTTTAATTTTATTCTCTGCCAGAGCTGAGATTATACTAAAAACATATTGTTCAATTTGCTTCCATGACTACTATTTCTCTCTACCATCTACAAACTTTAATTCAGACAGAGATTCATTGTTTCTTTTTTATTAAGAATATTACTAAAGGGGTGGGCCGCGGTGGCTCAGCGGGCAAAGTGCTTGCCTGCTATGCCGGAGGACCTCGGTTCGATTCCCGGCCCCAGCCCATGTAACAAAAACGGAAAAACAAAATACAATAAAGCAAGAAAATGTTTGGAAATGTTTCCCTTTCTTCCTTCCTTCCTTCCTTCTATCCTTCCTTCCTTCTCTCTGTCTTAAAAAAAAAAAAAAAAAAAAAAAAAAAAAAAAAAAAAAAAAAAAAAAAAAAAGAATATTACTAAAGAATGCACAGTTAATGAATCATTCTTCAAAGTACAATTAGAATATTTCCATTGTGTGTTGATATGATTAGTTAAATTCCAAGAAAAATGTTATTTCCCAAGTTGTTGGGGAGCAACTATTAGCCTAATATTTGCTAAAATATAAATAATGCACAAACTGGCACCTGTATCCATAATGTTAACTGACTTTATCACTTGTGTAAAGGAAGTTATGTAAATCATATTTATTTGTAATTTACCAAGTGATACCGAAGCAAATTATGATTTATTAGGCATATGTGCTGATTTTTTATATATAAATATATGCATATATATTTTGCCTAGGAAACACTTGAAATTTTTCAAAAAATGTTAGCACTAACTATTATCAACCTTAAGGAAAGAACCTTATCAACCTTATTAAAAAAAAACATTTCATAGCAACTTTATGAAAAAAAAAACATTTGGAGCTATTTATTGGATTTGTTGGTGTATTGAGGAAGTAACACATGACAAAGTAATAAAAAGTATTCAAAAATAATAAAAAGGCAAGTAGAGATGGTGATTCCAAAACAGGAGAATAGACGGCTATGATTTTGATGGAAACAGAAGATAATTGAACTGAAGAGAACTTTTCACTTATGATTTTAGGTGTTGAACTATTTAGAGCCACTTCAGTGTTCCCAATCTTTTGTCACTGATCATCTATACACATCTGTGTTATATTAAATTAAAGTGCCCCTTGATATTTGAATTTACTTAGCAAATTTAATAAGTTAATGTGTGTGTGGTGGTTTGGAGCTATGTGCCCCAGAAAACATGTTTTTAAACTTAGACCTTCCTGTGGAGATGAATCCATTGTAAGCAGGACTTTTTTTTTTCCTACTTTTTTATTATATAGTATAACATATATACTGTATATACAAAGCAAACAAATTTTAAAAAAGCAATAGTTTTCAAGGCATTTTTCAACAAGTAATTACAGGACAGATCCCAGAGTTTGCAATGGGCTACCATATGATCCTCTCACATTTTTCCTTCTAGGTGCTCCAGAATATAAAAGGTTTGAAGGCTCAAATTTTTTTTTATCACCATAATGAATTTTTTTGTGTGTGAAAAAATAACATTCATTCAATAAGGCTATAAATTTCAAAGCACACCACACAACTAGTTGTAGAACAGATTTCAGAGTTTGACATGGGGTACAATTCCACAATTTTAGATTTTTACTTCTAGTTGCTTTAAGATACTGGAGACTAAAAGAGATATCAATTTAAATGATTCATATTCATTTGTTAAATCCTATCTTCTCTGTATAACTCCACCATCACCTTTGATATTTCCATCCTTCTTTTTAGGGGTTTGGGGCTTTGGCCATTCTAACTTTTTATGTTGGAAGGGGCTGTCACTAATATGAGGTGGGGAGCTGGGACTATCTAATGTTCTGTACAGGGTGGGCCCTCTAAATTTCAGGACTTATCTGGTCCAGGGACTCATCTGGAGGTTGTAGGTTTCTGGAAAATTACTCTATCGAGTGCATAGAATGCTTGTGGAATCTTATATATTGCCCTAGGTGTTCCTTAGGATTGGCTGGAATCATCCTAGTTGGGGTTTGGCAGGTTATGAAAGGGCAGCAATATCTAACTGAAGCTTGTGTAAGAGCAACCTCCAGAGTAGCCTCTCAGTTTTATTTGAACTCTTTCTGCCACTGATACTCTATTTGTGCCACTTCTTTTCCCCCTTTTGGTCAGGATGGAATTGTTGATCCCATGGTACCAGAGCAGATTTATCCCTGGGATTCATCTCCCACGTCATCAGGGAGACTATCACCCCTGGTTGTCATGTCCTAAATAGCAGAGAGGGCAACAAATTCACTTGTAGAGTTGGGCTTAGATAGAATGAGGACACATATAATCCACAGATATGGTCCTCCAGAAGTAACTCTTAGGCAAACCTATAGGTAGCCTAAACTTCTCTGCTACCATATAAGCTTGCTTCATAAGAATAAGCCTTAGGTTCAAGAGTATGGTCTGTTGATTTGGGTGTCCCTAAAGTTTGACACAGTATCAGGGGATTCCCTGATAGTAAGATTCAATAGTTCTATATTTTTTTCTCATTTCCCTGAAGGGATTTTGCCAATACTTTTCTTTATTATCTGCTTAATATACTCTAGGATATATGTAAGCATTACATTAATCTATACAGGATTAAAGGACCTCTTTCTTATGCTGGGCTCCCTGTGTTTCAGTTGTTCAAATGAACTATACAGATAGGTTGAATTAGATTATGTGTTACAGGAAATTTCAGTTCCAGATCAAACAAACCTTTCTTCCTTTGGTCTCAAAGAGTATTCGTGGTTCTGAAATATAGACAATATCTTCCTTACCCCTGTATTCTGAATTACTTTAACCCCAACCTGATCGGTTTCATTCTTATATATATATATATGATATATATGATATATATATATATATATATATATCATATATATATAATATATATAACATATATATTATATATATAAGATATATATTTATATATATATCAGATATATGATATATATGATATATATATATCATATATATATAATATATATAACATATATATTATATATATAAGATATATATTTATATATATATCAGATATATAATATATATATATATATATATATATATATATATATATATATATATATATATTCTCAAAATCTGGAAATAATAATTACCACTATGGACTTAATGTGTCTTCTGTAAAAGCTTGCAATCTAGTCCCCTGTTTTCTTACAAGTATTTTCTAAAGGAGACCATACCATTGTTCTTTTATTTCTGGCTTATTTTGCCTCACATGTTCATTCACATCATTGCATGTCTCACAGCTTTGTTCCTTTTTGTAGCAGCACAACCTTTGTTCATAAAATATACCATCATTTGCCAATCTACATCTCAGTCAGTGCATGCTTCAGGCACTTGCGTTCATCAGATATCATGTATAGTGTCCAAAATCCACAGTCCATCAACATTCTCAATTTTAGATAATTTCGTTTTTCTCAAGAGAAAGGAAACCAATAAACGTGCCCTCACCAAATAGGAAATCTAAACTTCCACTTAACTATTGTCCCACCACTTATTATTTATCTCTGCTGTTGCTATGGTAGTGCTTATGGTTTCCTTTTGAACATAGCCCATAGTCCATAGCATGCAATAGCGATTTTCACCCTGTACCCTGGACTTGAACACTCTTTGTACACAAATCATACCTTTGAAGTAATTCTTTCTTTCTTTCTTTTTTTTTTTTTTTCTTTTTTGGGTTCATGGTTTGGGAATTGAACCCGGGTCTCCTGCATGGAAGGCAAGCGTTTTACCACGACCCACAAAGCTGCACCTTTGAAGTAATTCTTGCAAGAACTAATTTATATTTCTGTTGTTAATCAGTGGGACACGTAGGTCTATACAACCCCTTTCAATCTTGTTCATTTTCAATATGATAATATTACGTATAGACCCACTATAAGCAGGACTCTTGGGTGAGGTTTAGTTCAGGTAAGTGTGACCCACTTCAATCAGGATGAGTCTTAGTCCTATTATTGGAATCCTTTAAAAACAGAATGAAATTCAGATAGAGAGAGAGAGAAAGCCATGGGGGTAAGAGCTGAAGGTCAACAGAACCCAAAAGAGAATAGAGAGGTCAGGAGAAGCCACATGTGCATTGCCATGTGACACAGGCACCCAGGACCAAAGTTTGGCAGTCCCAAAACACATCTTCAGAAAGGAAGCATCACCTTTATGATGCCTTGATTTATTGTTTTTCCTAGCCTCAAACTGAGTTAATAAATTCCCGTTGTTTAAACTAACATATTGCCTGGTATTTGCTTGAGCAGCCTAGGAAATGAAAACAATGTTATATGAAAGATTTATGAAATACTTCTACCAATGTAAACATCTTATTAAAGGAATATTCTAATATTATTCCCTGATTTAGTAACTTCGACTTTTTTTTTTATGATGACAGTAATTTTTTTTTTATTTCACAATTATCCTATGAAGTCCACCAAAGCCCAGATATGTGCTGTCTTTTAGTGTTCTAATATATGTTATGTGTGTATTGCAGATACATGTTCTAGCTATACTTTTATAAGTTTATTTAAATATTCCTTAAAGATTTATTTCTTTCCTCCAACAAGTATTTGTCTTTCCATTAGAATATGCTTGTAAATTTTTTATTGGTTAAAATCTTTTCAGACAGTGGGAAATATTGTCTCTTTGAGTATTTTAGAAATTAGAGTCACAAAAATGGATTCCTTTTTCAAAAATTTGACTCTGCAAATTTATCATAATAAAGAAATCTTTCACCTTTTCTAGGAATTCAAGTAGATTATCCTTGCCTGGGGAGATAGGATTCGGAATTACTTTTCAAGTTTAGTTCTAAAGAAAGTATGAGTCCTTCAAGTGGCTTTATATTAAATTATTTCTTCCAATAGCATTCCTCTGCTGTGACATAAAACAATTCTACACCTATAGCAAGAAAATCTGTGTATAGTATATTCTTTTAATAAGTCATGGAAGTGGAAAAACATAAGTTAATGAAAGGCACATGAACCCACATGGATATTGGAAAGGAATTTGAGACTTCTTCCGCAATCTAACAGAAAACTGTGTCTCAATCTAAATTGTGAGGTATTTAACATGTGTCTAATGTGTTATACCTTATCTTGTAGGGACAGAGCCTATGCTTTGAAATCTTCTCAGCAGAATTTGGTTTGAAATCTAAACCATGCAAAAGGCCCTTCTAATACTTGGCATCCTTCCCTTTAAATTAGAAGTAAATTACTTGCCATAAGGGCGTATAATGAAGATAGAAAACTATATAAAGTGCCTAGTATGGCTCTAGAATGGTTATTATTCTGAGTTGAGATACCTGTTTTTTAAATTATCCTCTAATGTCAAATAAGAGGTATTGTGCTGGTTTGAAAAGATGTATGTACCATAGAAAAGCCATATTTTAATCCTAATCCCATTTTGTAAAAGCAGCAGTTTCTTCTAATCCCTACTCAATTATATATATTTGAAACTTTAATTAGATCGTCTTCCTGGAGATGTTTTTCAATCAAGAGTGGTTGTTAAACAAGGTGTGTCTCCATCCATTCGGGTGGGTCTTGATTAGTTTACTGGGATCCCATAAAAGAAGAAAGATTTTAGATAATGAGAGATTCTGAAAGAGCGGAACAGCGTAGCCACGAGAAGCAGAGAGTTCACCAGCCAGTGACCTTTGAAGAGGAAGAAGGGAAATGCCTCCTGGGGAGCTTCATGAAACAGGAAACCTGGAGAAGTACTAGCAGATGACGCTGTGCTCACCATGTGCCCTTCCAGCCGAGAGAGAAGCCCTGACTGTATTCACCATGTGCCTTCTCACTTGAGAGAGAAACCCTGAACTTCATCGGCCTTCTTTTTTTTTTTTTTTTTTAAAGGAAAGACAGAGAGAAGGAAGGAAGGATAGAAGGAAGGAAGGAAGGAAGAAAGGGAAACATCTTTAAACATTTTCTTGTTTTATTGTATTTTGTTTTTCCGTCTTTTGTTACATGGGCTAGGGCCGGGAATCGAACCGAGGTCCTCCGGCATAGCAGGCAAGCACTTTGCCCGCTGAGCCACCGCGGCCCGCCCTCATCGGCCTTCTTGAACCAAGTTATCTTTCCCTGGATGCCTTAGATTGAACATTTCTATAGACTTGTTTTAATTGGGACATTGTAAACTAGCAACTTATTAAATCCCCCCTTTTGAAAGCCATTCCATTTTTGGAATAGTGCATACCGGCAGCTAGCAAACTAGAGCAGGCATCATTCTGGATTTTGATAATGTTTCTTTTCTTTTGTAAGTCAGAATGTAATTGCTTAAAAGATTCCTTTATCAGAAAGAACCTCTCTCCATTATGTATTCATCAATACATTGACTTCATATTCTAAAGAAATATGTAATGATGTATTTACATTTGTACATTTTTTTTCTTTTTTTTTTTTTCCTGTATGCTTTGCTTATTTGTAATTCTTTTTTTTTTTTTATGACCTCTGGATAAAGAGTTCTGGTTCTGGGAAAAACCTTAAGGCAGATAATTTTTACCTTCATAATCTTCTACTTCCCTCTTCCCCTATATGTTTCAGGGCTTTCAAAGTCTTTAAGTTCTAGGATTTCAGGCCTCATTTCTCTAATATATGTATATGCTCTCTATTCCCTTCTCTACTCCATCCTTTATATTCCTAAATAAGAATGTCGAAACTTTCACACTCCAAAGTAATCTCTTTAATTTTAAATGCCATTAGTGCTTTCTAATTCTTTAGATTTACCTCTAAGCCAAATGGATCAAAAGCTAGTAGACTAACTCCAAGAATGAAAATTTCTGCTTCCCTTCAAACCACATAAAAAAGCAAACCCTTTGCTTTTTCTGTATCTGCAATGGGCCCTGGAAATAATCATACTCTTTAATGTTGCTCTGTCAGTTTTTCAGATCTGTAGAATATGGCCTTGTTTCTAATGACCATCGAAATTACAAAACATTTCCTTTCTTAGTCCATATGTTTATGTCTGTTAAACACATTTAATAAGAAAACGCATGAATGAGCTATGTCTTAATGAACTCAAATTATTAATTCACACACAGTACAAGACACTTTATAATTTTAGCATCATGTTATTTACATATATTTGTTATCATATTAATAAACCCCAAATAAATAAGGTCATAATGTAAATTCTAATTCCTCTAATAGTTGTCAGAAGCAAGATAATCTTACAAAAGTATTTATTTATTGGCTAAGAGTCTCATATATTAAAAAAATTAATTTCCTTTCTCATACTTCATGGCATTTATGATAGAGATCTGATCAGCCGAGGATCCAAAGAGGCCTTTAAGCCAAGAGATGTAAAGGAATGGTTTTGGGATTTTTTTCAATGGTACATAAAGAATTAAAAATGAATTCAGGATGGGCCACGGTGGCTCAGGAGGCAGGATTCTCTCTTGCCATGCTGGAGACCTGGGTTTGATTCCAGGTACCTGCCCATGCAAAAAAATAAATAAATAAATAAAAGAATTCATAACTTTCTTAGCAGGTGAACGGAAGTGCAATCATTTCCCAGTCCTACAAACTTCCACACCCAGGACTTTTTATCTTCCTTGTATCTTAAAGTGATTCATGTTTTGTTTTGTTTTTTAACAAGCTATCTAGCATTCTTCCTTCTGCATGATGTCTGTTAATATAAATTGTCAGATTATATATCTGTTAAGAAAATTTCTATCTTAAATGGGATAAAATACAAATAGTGGGTGGATGGATAAATGGATAGATCAAGAGATAAATAGATGGAAGTATATTGGTTGAGATGACTGAATAATCTTTGGGAAAGTTGACCTTACGAATCACTTGATCCAGACTAAAATCTCTTTCTCATGTCTGCTAACTCTGGCAGCTTCCTTAGTCTTCCTCAGCATGGCGTTCTCCAGCTCCCAGTAACTCCAGGCTCTCCCGCTAATTCTGGCATTCCTTAGTCTTCCACAGCGTGGCATTCTCCAACTCTGAGTAACTCCACGCTCTCCGCCTTGTGGCTATAATGGTTTCAAGACTCACTAATCCCAAAGCAAAAGTAAGATTGTGCTTTTATCCCAGCAAATCCAGCAAAATCCATTATATGCCTGTAATGGCTCAAGGGCATATCTCTGAAGATTCGTCCAGTATATGATATGCAGAGTACTTGAAGCCAGTGCTTCCCACAGGGGATGATTCTGCTGCCTAGAAGATGATTGACAGTGTCTGGAGACATTTCTGGTTGTGACAACTAGAAGAGTGCTAATGATCTACTGTGAAGATAACGGTCATGCTGCTAAACATCAAAAATGTACAGGACGGCCCCCATCAATGAAGAATTATTAAACCCAAAGAAGTCCATAGTGCTAATCCTGAGAAACCCTTCTTTGCAGCTTAGTACCTCCTCCTAAAGCTAAGAATTGTTCCAATCCCAGGCAAGGCTCACACCTTAAAATGAAGGAAGAAAACTCACCAAGGGAAAAATCTGTGTCATTTTGACAGACAACAAGATAAATAGATGCTGGGGAGACAATAAAAAATATCCATGCCAGACTCCAAATTCAACTCAGTATTTCATGTAGAATATCACAAAATGATTAGCCCTTTACTAGAAATAAAATGCCAGATGCAAGACTGTCTATTATGCATAAAGCCAGATGTAAAATTGTATATTACATAAAAAAATTATTTCCTCATAGTGTTTGCTTCCTACTTAAGAGTTCATGTATACCTTTAAGAAACCCTATATCTTGAGCCAAGAAAACGTCCTTATGTGATAAGAAATGTGGCTTGAGTGTATCTCCATAAATTATTCCTTTAGGCTTGAAATTTTTAGATTTTTCTCTATTCTACTTAAGTAAAATATCTCAGGCAATAATATTTGTAGAATTTGTCAATATTGTTTTAATATTATTTACAATAGTAATTAATAGAGATCGAGTTTTAGGAGGAATTATGGGCAATATCTTTACTGCAATATTTTCCTCTTAATGAAATAGCCAGCTGCCTTTTTAAGCCCAGCAGGCTAAATTGTGGAATAGTGTCAGAGAGAGGGGTTAGAATATAAATTTTGATACTCGTGAAAATGATAAGTGGTATAAGGAAATGACACTTAGAAATCCAGCCTAGTTTAGAGAACTTCAGCGCTCTCTCCAAATATATATTGCCCTCATTTTCCAATACAATGGGATTTATCCTAGGCCAAGATGACATACAATCTAATTCAGGTCAGTCTTCTCTACTCCAGAAAACCCTCCTTTTAAGATTAGAACCAGGGTTATTTAAATAGGCTCGTTTTACATACACGCAAAAGACTAGGAATGTTGCACTTATCTCTCAGCACTCTGAATATTTTCAGAGAGAGAAATTGACCAAGGAATGGTAGCCTTTGAAAAAATAAACATAATACCTCCTATTCCACTTATTTATTTTTTTCCTGACTGTAAGAAGTGACTTCTGGGATTTAGTTTAAAGGCACCAGAATCTGAATCTTAGAATCCTTGTATTTCCTGTAGCACCTTCTCTCTATGCAAAGCCAAAAAAGAAGATAAATATTTTCCCATATGGTAATGATCCAGTTATGAATAAAAGAAAACCTATGTCTCAGATTTAACCAGAACGCCCTTAGAGCACAGGATCCCCTGTGATCTGATTAGAGTTCCTGCATGACAAAACAGATATTTGGAGCTAATTAAATTTGAATTCAGATTTTTATTTTGACACAAATTTTGCATCTAGGGCGTTTGAGAAAATCCCTTCTCTTTACAACAGTGGAGGGTCACACTGAGCTTTGGGCTGGGTCTCTTGCCTGAGGATGTGCTGCTCATTCTGAGCTGAGACCAGGATGCCTCCTTCAAGTCCAGCTTTTGCCTTTTATTTCATGTTGTTGACGCCACGCTAATTAAAGTAACTGGATCTGAGAATAGGGACTAAACACTGCTTTTATAATTACTTATGTTTTTTAATCCATGATATTTTTGCTCTGAAATAAAGTGGCAAAAAAGATAAAAGGAGAAATGACATCATATTTTGCTCTTGAAATGTAACAATTAATGAATTTTATGCTAAATAATTATAACTAAGGAAAAAAAGTCGTAAACAATGTAAAAACTCAAATGATCCTTTCTTCCCCTTCCCTTAGTTAAAATTGTTCTTTAAAACTCAAAATAAATGGTCAAAAGGAGGAATTTCAACTTCCCCAAATGGAGAATTCTTGATATTCTCACAAGTAGTGGGGACAACCAAAGCTTTAGGCTGAACCCCCAATGTTGGGGTTTGTTCATATGAAACTTAACCCCGCAAAGGATAGGCTAAGCCTACTTAAAATTAGGCCTAAGAGTCACCCCCAAGAGAACCTCCTTTGTTACTCAGATGAGGCCTCTCTCTCTCAGACAAAACGACAAGCAAATTCACTGCCCTCTCCGTCTCTACATGGTACATGACTCCCATGGGTGTGGACCTTCCTGGCAACATGGGACAGAAATCCTAGAATGAGCTGGGACTCGGCACCAAAGGATTGAAAAAACCTTCTTGACCAAATGGGAAAGAGTGAAATGAGACAAAATAAAATGTCAGTGGCTGAGAGATTCCAAATAGAGTTGAGAGGTTATCCTGGAGGTTATTCTTACACATTAAATAGATATCACCTTTTTAGTTAAGGTGTAATGGAGAGGCTGGAGGGAACTGCCTGAAAATGTAGAGCTGTATTCCAGTAGCCATGTTTCTTGAAGATGATTGTATAATGAGATAGCTTTTGCAATGTGACTGTGTGATTGTGAAAACCTTAAGTCTGATGCTCCTTTTATCTACCTTATCGACAGACAAGTAGAACATATGGATTAAAAATAAATAAATAATAGGGGGAACAAATGTTAAAATGAATTTAGTAGATTGGAATGCTAGTGATCAATGAAAGGGAGGGGTAAGGAATATGGTATGTATGAATTTTTTTCTGTTTTCTTTTTATTTCTTTTTCTGAATTGATGCAAATGTTCTAAGAAATGATCATGATGATGAATATACAACTATGTGATGAAAGAAAAATAAAAGAATGTTCATATTGTATGTTGATTGGTTTTATTAAGAAAAATTTAAAAAAGATATATAAAAAAACTAAAAATAAACCAATTCCATATGTTCTACTATAAAAGTAATTGCTGCAATTTTTACACAGTGTTTGTTAACATATATATTAAATTAGCCTTTGTTAGCTATTGCATAGAGAATGGTGTGAATCATTTGTAAAAGGAAAAAAATACACATATTGTTTTTGCACTAACCAACTGCTCAAAATTATTTTCCATTTCACTCTCAATTTTTTAAAGGTGTATTTTAAATATATGAAGTCTATTAATCTACAAAAAAAATTAGAAACTTTGATCATAGGAAGAAAATAGCTTGCTATAAAATGGAAATCAAAGCTTAAAAATTATTCCATTTTTGGAAGCCTTTAAACTTCTCTCACTATGACTTTCACTTCCACAGGAAATAAGGAGTTTATCACAGAATTTGGGTCTTCATAAAGTAAATAATCTCTCACTTTTTGTGAATATGCATGGAGTAGAGAATATTGTTAATGTTATTTTCAGAGCAAAGTTGATATTTCATAAGAAATGTCAATAACAAATGTGTGTCTAAAGCAGTACTAAATAGAAACTGTATTGCTACTTCTTACAAGCAGTTGGCAACTCCCCTTAAGACAGTCAGAAGAATGAATGCATGGAAACCTGCTGTCATTAATCATTCCATATTGTATACAAACACTGTGATGTGCGAGTAGTTCTACTTACAGGCCAGGCATATGATTAAATTATGGTTATTTCAAGATCCTTGATTGTAAACTCAAAGTATGTGAAAAATCCAAGCACTTTTCTTTTAGGGGGAGGAGCAATAAAATAATTTGGATACAAAAGGTACAAGTTTTATTTTTCAAATATCCAGCAGCTATCCAGGATTTCTATACAGCACCTTTATTAAAAGCTTATGTATGTGAGAAAGGTGTTGCAAAATTATGCTGAGCAAGTCTAGCCTTGATAGCATGAACAAACTTAAATTAACTATAGAGATAAGCAATTACTACAGGTGTTTTTCCACATAAGCTGCTGTGCCAGGAATCATGCTAAGTGCTGGTTATTTAAACATGACTAGAATAGTTCCTAACCACCAGCAGGTTAAATGGGGAGATGGCATAAACAAATGTGTTGAAGAATGTGTGGTATATGTAATAATGGTGATACAGATAATTAAATAACTTCTAGGAAGGACTCTTAATGTAGCCTGAAGAGGACTAACTAGTAAACATCCTATAGAAGGTGAGAGCTAAACTGAGTCTTAAAATATGCATAAGAGGAGGCTCAGAAAGGCATTTTAGGATAAGAGTTTAGGATGGATTAAGAGGAGAGGTATGGTAATTCACAGATGTGAAGGGAACTAATGTAGTTCAGTGACACTGGAAGTAAAATGTAAATCAGAGAGTAGAAAAAGATAAAAGTGTCTAGAGACAAAATAATCACCTTGCCATCATGTTAAGAGATTTAGATTTTATAATGCCTATGAAGGGTTTAAATGAACAAGAAAAATTAATCCCTGCGTTAGGAAAATGCCTGTCTAGATGCCTAATGAAGATAGATTTAAAGGGGGAAAGAATGGAGGCCTGAGGACCAGTTAGAAATGGGAAGCAAGTTGTCCAGATGAAAGAGGTTTGATCTAGAACAGCAGTGAATAAATGGAGAAGTGCAGACTGAGTTGAGAGAAAACTTTAAGAACCTTGTGTTGATTGGCTGCAGAAGGTGAGGCAGAGGAAAACATAAAAGATAAATCCCAAATGCCGGCCTTAGCAAGTAGGTAGTTATACCACCACACAAGGAACCCAGGCCTACATGATAAGTTGATAAATAGTTGCGAGGTCTACGCAGCTGGACCCATCTGCTTCCATTGCCTCACCATCTGCCCTCCCACATTTGCACACACAAAGCCTTTACTATTTGATCTTGTTTTTTTATACTCTTACTCTTGCTCATTCTGGAACAATTATGATGAAGTTTCTGAATATTATAGGCACAAATCTACCTCTGGTTCTTTGTACTTGCTGCTCTATTCTCTGAAGCCTATTCTGAAGTTATTCACATGTCTTGGTCCATAAATTATCCTAGTAAGTTCTCAGCAAGGCCGCCCTGATCACCAATTTACTTAAGGATGCAGCATTCATATGCTTCCCTCAACACAAATAAAGCGTCATAAGCTCCCAATCCCCCATACCTTATTCTAGTTTTTTCCAATAGCTCTCATCACCTCTAATAGGTTGGTTTGTTTCCTCCTGTAAGTATGTAAACTCAGGCAGGGCTTTTTGTTTTTCCAGTTATATATCTCCAGGATTAGGAATATTGCCTGCTCATAGGAGGAACTCATTAAGTATTTGTGAGTGAATGTATGTTTTCCAGATACATCTAAATTTAGTACAAAATTTGCAATAAGTGTTATATATGCAAAAATAGAAGATAAAACATTCTTACTGCTACCTTTAGATGGTGTGGAAGGATAAATATGGGAATCAGGTTCATTCCTTTATGTATTTCCATTTATAGCTAAATACTTTCAAATTAGCCTATGCGATTTTTTTCCCATTACCACATCAGAGAACATACTTACAACTCTGTCCCTCCTTCTCCTTTGTCCCTTTTTCTAACTAGCTTTTATATTTTTCAAATATATTGAAAACGTTTTCAATAATGTGAGACCCCTCTCTTCCTAGGGAAAAGTCTAGTGTATATAAAGATTTTCTCAGACTAGTCAGATTCATTTCTGCATTCTGTTTGTGGTTGCCTGCTATTTTATGTCTGCTTTCCCTTGCCTGTTTCTCATTCTTTAGCTAATTACATAATTCTCAACCTTTAGTCAATTATAATATTCCTAGTCCTGGAAATATATAACTGAAAAAAACAACAACAACAACAACAAAAAGCCCTTCTTGAGTTTACATTCCTATAGAGGCACATAATGACTTCCTCAAAATACCACATTAAACTCCTCTATTCTAAGGCAGGCTTGACCCAAGAGTGCCCAGCATAACCTTTAAATTCTAAGTTTGCAACTCTGGATGGTACAGGCTTTGCTTTGCTTCTCTGTTCCAAAGGCAACAAAATGCTACTCAAAATGCTACTGACCTAGCTAGAGTTCTGCAGAGGATATGGCAATTGTTTTGAAAACAGTGCTATTAGCTCCTCCACTGATCAAGCTAACAGCGTAAACACTGTTCTCATTAACTTGCTGTGAAATGCTAAAGACTGGCTTTTAAAAGTGTTTAAAGGAAACAGAAAACCTGTAAATCAGTGCAGTCAGCATTATAAACAGAATAAAACAAAAAGGAAAGAAACTCCCCCAACCCGCCCCCCCCAAGAAAAACAACAACAATCAAACAAATCTGAGTCACATATCAGAAATGAAGTAAAAGTAATATTAATAACATTTGGTAAACTCATTTGATCCATGTTTGTTTATCTATATATTGAGATGCAAGGTGAACTCCAATGTCTCTAGGTTGACAGTGATTAAAAACTATGTTAAACTAAGAGTACATGCACGGTCTAGAGGGATTGTGATTCTGGGGTGCTAGTCCTATCCAGTCAGATCTTTTTATTCTTTGAAGAAGCCAAAGACTGGATTTTTGTGAAAATTTCCTAAATTCTAAATTTTAGGTCAATTGAAAAAAATAAACTATGTGGATCAAATAAAGTATGTCTGAATTACAGATTTAGCTTGTGTTTTGTTAGTGTGTATTAAAGTCTGGAAATACAGATATGAAATGTCTTGAATGATTTTCATGAAGTCAATAAATGGGGCTCTGTTTTATCTTTTACTTAATGTGTGTTTTAAGGAATAGATCCAATTTTAAGCCTTCAGGGATCTTTATTGGTTTTAATAATGTCTTAAGTTTCATGATGAAATAATCAGAGTTCGTTTCAGTTCAGTTTCAAAATCATACCTCGCACTGTGTTCCAAGGCTCTTTTACGTGGTAGTAGTGAAAGGAGGGGAATTACCTAGCAGCAGGGTATAACTTCTCAATGCTTATTGGAGTTTTGTCAAAGCTAAGTCTTTTTAATACAATTTGGTCAGGGCCAGATAATAAAATAATACATTATTATAGGCTTATTAGAAATTGTTTTCTCTCAGACATGATGTCATTAGAAATGGTATGTCTTCACTTATTTGGAATTTGAGCTGATGTTGCCAAAGTATATCAAATGAGGCAGGACAAATTATCTTTGATTTCCATAGTTGAAAAATATAGAAATAAGACATTGGTTGTAATTGTCTAAATATAACAGCTATTTGGGGTCAAACACCTCAGATTTGTTACTCAGCTATTCTTTTACTTTTTTTTTTTATCTTTTGCTAGCCTTTTCTCATATTTTACTATGTGTGTATAAGGAGATAGTAGGGGTGAGAAGGAGGTGACATTTTCATTCCTTAATTTTGTCTTTTAAACATGTCTGTGATTTCTTTTTATGGGGGGTACTACAAGGTGGAAAGTATATGGACATTTTGGCACCTTTCATTTATGCTATTAATAGAGAATGGCTGAATTGTTGATATATGTACAGTATAAATGAATATATGGCAGAGATTAGATAGAAATAAAACCACAGATTTTCCTATTGACATTCATTTGGCTCAATCATGTGGCGATGTTCTTGAAGTAAGGTTATTATCTTTGCTGGAAAATTAATATTTCACTGCCTGTGAACCTATTTGGAACTGCTTACTCAAGAGTAAGGTAAAAAATAGTAATAGTTCTCATCCTGTGAAATTATTTTGTTTTTTTTTTTCAAGGTTAGGATTCTGTTAGAATGAAAGATAATGATTATTTGTTAGTATTTATGTAGATAAGTCTTATCAACTGTGAAGCTATTAACTATAAAAAGGAAGTCACAGCGGGGATGATGCAGGAGACTCACTGCCAACAATATTCTTATTGGGTAGTCTGTTTGCTAATTTTACATGAAAAAAATATATCTGAGTTCCAAATTGTTTAATGTTGAGATTAATTAAAATTTACCCATCAGTATTCCCAGACAAATCTAATAATCATATGTTATTCCGCACCTTCTAAAATAACAAATTCTAACTCTGCAGACATGTGTAAATACATAATTAATAAGCAAGGTAAAGTATGCTGTATATACCATTTTAGCCTGCACCCTAAAGACTGTTTTGCAAACTTTATATGCTTTCATAAAATCATATATGAGTAAGACTGTGCCTGATTATTTTCATGGCTATTAATATTTCATAGTTCAGCTTTTAAAATTAAGAAAATGTATGTAGTTCACAGGGAAATACCCACAATATTAGAGATTCATGTTTAAAGAATTAATCTATATTAATTCATAAGTCATATTATTTATTTCAGTTTCTATGTAGAATATTTTAGTTTTCTTCCTTTTGAATTTCCTTTCCTATGTTTATGAGCACGATCTTGATTATGCAACCCAACTTCACTTAATACTGCTATGTCTTAATCCTTCTTTCCCTTGGGCCTGCTCCATGTTATTTTCAAATGTGTAATATTCTGATAGCAAATATATCAAATTAGGACCCTCCAGCTTCTGATCTGAATTTTTTAAAATGGTGTGTGATGAGTAGTTTTTTAATATACAGAATAAACTGGCCATAAATTATCCATGGTTACTTTAGCTGACCTAAAAAAATTTCTCCCAAAATAAACTGAAATGAAACAGATATATAATAGGCCCTAAAGACATGTCATAAAGAAAGTGATCATTTATTTTGGTTTAAACAGGGACACTTTTGTGAGTGAAAGTGGGTGGTATTAATGATGATGTCAGGATCAAAGCTATAGTACACCAGGGAAGTCCCAAACCAACTGGGACATGTGTGTGTGGTCCAGCTACAAGGCATCTTATAAGCATTTCATGTGAAATAAGTAAATGTTTCATGTTTACCTCTTTAAAAGGTGCATAATTTCATTTTTAATGCAAGGCAATCTATGATACAAATATTTAATAAGTGTCTTATTGAATCTCTAACCTAGTACCTTTTTTTTGAGTCATGTTTCACTTTCTTCATCTCTAATGTGTCCTACTATTCGGAATGCCCCGGGGTAGGTGAGCAAACCACAGCTTAAAAAGTATAGAGTTCTAAATTTAAACATGATAGCTCAACTTTTTATATCAGGACTGATTGTTAAAGGGTATGATGGACAGGGAAAATTATTTCCAACCTCAGGGAAATGCAACTTAGTGCTTCAGTAATATAAATGATCTGACAGATTTAAAGAATGACCTTAATCTAAGCATTTGTTGAAGAGGATTCCTGTAAAGATAATTTCGTGGAGATTATAGTAAGATGATCAAGTGACTAGAGCAGATCATATTTTTCTTTGATTTTTAGCAAAAATATAGACAAGCACACAAATGTTCAGTTGATTCTTCTAACATGTTATCTCCTTGTCAGCAGAAAGATAAAAAAAAGTAGATTTAATCATGGAGAATAGAATCATATATCGATAGCATTGAAAGAAAAAGTCTTTTGTTTCTTCTAGATTAGAAATTCATTTCCTAGAGGTCAAAAAATAAATACTGAATAGATAGTAAGGTGAAGAATGTTTGCATTTAATCAGCATTAGAAATTTGATTAAAAAGTGACAACTAGTTATTGAAATATTTTAATATTCTTAGGGATATGGAAAATATTCTTTTCTCCTCCCAAGTCCATTATGTCTAAATGTCAACATATTCATGACTATTCTGTTTTTAAGGAGATGCTCGATACTCTAATGTACTTCAAAATTTCAATGGCTAAAATATATTTTATTTCTTGCCCATGTAAGTGTTAAGAGTCAATCCCTGGCAGATGGTTTTCTTTCCTGTGGTTATCAGAGAACCTTCTAATTTGTGATTTCTACTCTCACTCAGGGCCTGGGAGTCCTCTCCATCCAGATGGCAGGTCAGAAAGGGGGGAAATATAGGAGATTCAAAGGAATCCCAATGGATCCCTTTAAAAGCCCTGTCATGGAAAGTTCACCTATTGCTTCCAGTCAGAATCCACTGGCAGGAAATAGTCATAAGCCATGCCTGATGCAGTAGTTCTGCTGGCCTGTGTAGTTTCTAGCTAGGCAGTTACTTTCCACACTCTGGAATAAAGGACATGAAATTCTGTAGAAAAACTAGCTGTCTTTACCATAGTATCTGTAGTAAATTAAATTTAACAGTGAGAAATCTTTTCAAAATATGGGTCTTAACAAGCCTAATAACAGCAACTCCTCTAGGGTGTTAGTCAGTAAGTATCTTTTTTTTTTAATTTTGAATTAATACCATGTGCATGCATTAATTATTTTAAAATAATTGTTTTTTTAAAAACTTGCATGCAAAGATTGAGGGAGGAGATGAATCTGAGGAATAACTTATTGCCCTAGTGTTTTAGAATAATCAAATATATTTCCTTTTCACTTAGCATGTTGCAAAATGGGATTTTAATCATTTAAAATATAAAATAGGGTTTTGTTTAATTTTTCTGTTGGACAATGTCCCTTCTAATTCAGATGATGGGAAAAAGTCCCTTTATTCTAGACAGATTGAAATGTGGCCAATTTAAGCCTACAATGGTACTTTAGAAAAGAAAGAGTACAATACTTGGCATGGATTTGATATCATTCTTTCAGCCATGAGGTTATTGCATATTTTATCAAATGAATCATTTACTGGTGGGAAGTCTGCTCTCTTCATCTCTGAAAGATTTCCAGGTGATAGAGCCTGGTAAAAGACTCATTAGAAACCAGACAGAATAGTCAAAGGACTCGCCAGAAGCTAAATGGTAAAAGGAATGATGGTTATTTCTGGGTTTTGTCCTGAAAATATATCCTTTTTTGTTTGTTCCATCAAAAAATATAAAGGATCCTATAACTAATGTGTCTAAATAGTTCACATTATGACCATGGTCTTTCCCTTTATCTTACAGGTTACAGGTAATATATTTTAGAGAGAATTAAAATAATACAGATGTAGAAACATTGTAGGGGGAAATATGTCTCTTTATCATTGAGAAAATAGATTATATTACAGTCTACAAAAAAAGGTGATGGATTTGGGTTTTTGAAACCTAATATGCACAATAAGGGACTATTAATAGATTTCACTATGCTGTACACTGTTAAATTATTTATTGCTATGTGTTGATTTGAAGCTGTGTGTACCCCAGAAAAAAAAGAAAAAAGAAAGTTATTAAATTTAATACGTTCCTGTAGGTGTGAATCCATTTTCATGAGACTGTGTCAGTTAAAGAGTGTCCCACCTCAGTCAGGATGGGTCTTAATCCTATTACTGGAGTCCTTTATAAGAAAATGAAATTCAGACAGAGAGAGAGAATCCCATGGAAATAAAAAGCTGAAATCAAGGAAACTCAAAGGAAAAGAGAAGGGAGAGACCAGCAGATGCCCCCTGAACTTTGCCTTGTGACCAAGGAACCAAGATTGCCTTGATGATGCCTTGATTTGTGCATTTTCCCAGCCTCGAACTGTGGGTGAATAAATCCCCATTTTTTTTAACCCAACACATTTCGTAATATTTGCTTTGATCAGCCTAGGAAGTGAAATCATGTTAAATATGGAATGTCTGAAGTGGTTTGCTTTTCACTTTAGCTTAGGCAATTTGAAGGTAAGATTGGTGGCCTCACATTAGATTTCAGAAGATTTCAGGTGCAACCCAAAAGGCATGTCTAGGTCTGTGGAAAAGGGAAGAAGAAAAATCCTAGAGCTCATAGAGATTTAAATATGTAGTGGATGAACATATTTTTTTGTTTTGTTTTCATCATCCTAAATCTGTGTATGGGATATTTTATGCAATGTGAGTTAATTTAACAAAAATGCTCAAGATCAGCTCCTAAAATTAGTCACATCTCGTGCCTTACCCTGGCCTTCAAGGCCTGATGTAATCTCCCAACTTCTGTCTGATCTCATCTCCTGCCACGTTCTTCAGGCTCACTGCTTTCTATCCACATGTTGTTTATGATTCTGCATGTTCTTTTGTTGCCTGTTATTAGGACTATCTGGGGAAGTTTTGAAGCTGACTTAAATAAGAGTGTATTTTTTTTTTTTAATTTGCCTTCTCTATTTGTCTTATTCTTAAATATTTTTCTACAAAAATGTTTATTATGGCATGGAGTATTTAAGACTCAGCCATGAAATTCTGTGTTCTGAAATTTTTCGCTGATGTTTCCTAAAGATTGTTTAGAGAAGGCACCCTTTACACATTGCAGTAGACAGGTTTTAAACTTCTAATAATATTAGTAAGATGTAAAAGGAAATGTATAAACTGAAATGCGCATAAACGTGCCATCTATAAAAATGAACAATGTAGCAACATTGCAAGCTAAAAATGAGTGCAGGGTTCCAACTGTGATGAAAGTAGCATGTGTAAAATTCCTAAATTCCTTGCATCAAAATCAAAATCGCTGTCCAAAACGTATTGACAAGGATCTTTGATAGATAATTAATTTATTTTTTCACATGATTACTTTTTAACCAGGTTGAATAACAGTATTTTTTACACAGGAAATAAAATATCTAGAGCCCTAGAAAATATTACAAAGTAAAAGGGCATGCCTGCTGACCATATCTGTAGCAGTCGGCAGAAACCTGCCAGCCAGAGGTGAAAGTTGTCTGGATACTGGAAGACTCACAGACTGCCAGCACATTACTCAGTGCAGTACTCTTCACTAATAACATTATGCATGCTTACGTTGAGAACCTCAAAAATTTTGAATTTATCCTAAGTGGCAGAGCTCAGAAGGATCTCTTTGGAAACTTTGTAGGCTGCAGTTCAGAATGTGATTGATCTTATTAAGCAGCTGCTGTTGTCTGCTGAGGCAGCTGCTGCTTAAGGTCACCACCTATTCTGTGGCACATTCAACCCCTCCTGCGAACACTTGCACCACAGGATGTGAGCAGTGAACTGGGATCCTGATGACTAAAATATAGAAGCTAGCTTTAGATAGTTTCATCACACCACACTAGATTACAAGCAACTTTCAGCATAGTAATCAACATAGAGCCCGGAGAACTAAGGTAAATTCATCAAGTCTAATAGAGAAAGAAAACCCAGAGTGTCAAAGGAAGGACGCATTGCACGTGGAACAGTGCTTGCTTTATTCAGTCTCTGTTGTCTCATAAAAGAAACCTTCCCTGACCTCCCTCCCTGTCTAAAATAGCAGCTCATCCCCCCAATCAGCCACATTTCTCATTCTATGCCCTTAACCTGATTTATTTTCTTCACTTATCACTACCAGTCATTATAATCTAATTTTATTTTATTTTTTTGTCTTTCCCAAATAGAATATCAGTTCTATGAAGATAAGGGACTCTGTCTTTTTTGCTTAGGGTTCTATGCTAGTGCCTAAAACAATGCCTGGAACATGAGAAATGAGGTGTGTGTGTGTGTGTAATGATAAAGAATATACTGATCTATTTCTCTCTGGAACCAAAGGAAGAGATTTTCTACAGCGAATCTCAGAATATAGGAAGAGATTTACAAAAAAAACCTTTTATTTTTTATAAAAGGGAAAGGAAGGGACTAATTTATAACAGAATGATAAAGAAAAAAACAAGGACAGTCTGAGAAGAACCAAAAAATGAATGTGAGTATGAAATATGCCTAGGCATAAAGATTTTAAGAAATTCATAATTATATTGAATTATGACTGCTTTAAGTTTTTTTGAAATAATTACCAAATTATCTTTAATGTGTCTAACATAGTGAAAGGCATTAGGCATCAAAAGAGTAATAATGCACATAGTTTAGAGAGAAAGGAGGGAAACTAAACAATAGTTTAATCGGCGATATAAGTCCTAAAATGTAAGTCAGTACACAGAGGGTAAATGCCTGGTGATATTAAAGGAAAGCTTCAAGAATGCTTTTCCATTTAAATTGAATTTTGAAATAAGAGAGGAAAGGCCAAAGGGAACAGTTATGATAATGTACATAGAAACAATGTGTGTGTGTGTGTGTGTGTGTGTATATGTGTATTGTTATATAATACAGGAGACTGTTGGAGGAAAAAACGTAGCAGATTGTGGATTTGAATGCCAGATTAGGGAATATACTTTTATTTTATCCTCTAGGTGATAGGAAGCTACTGAATTTTCTTAAACAAGGACATTGATTTGAACAGGTTTGTGTTTTTAAACAAAGGATCCCTATGGCCAGAATGCTAGTGGCTTTAAAGGAAACAATGTGTCAGGATAGGAGACCATCGGCCTCCAGTGTTCCTAAAGTTAGTTTGGTGTTTTTAGGGGGTTCCCCTTGAAAATGCGTGAAAAGGACTTTTTAATCAGTTAGGTTTTAGAATTATTAAATTAAGCAAAGATGAACAATTTTATTATTTGTATTACTGTTGTTATTACAGGAGTGTTTATGTGCATGATGAATTTCTAAATGCAGGCCATATTTTATCACATTCTCCAAGCATAACTGACAGCAAAACCATCTCTTGCCTCTCTTGCCAATACACCCTCCTCCCCAACATCTTGTCATCAATGATAAAATTTTAGACATCCAGCAGCGCTCGTATTTAGGTAGATTTCCTCACGCTGGGTTCTCTGAGAGAGTTAAGCCTATAAAAACTTGAGTGACTCTCTTGCTGGCAGTTACCCCAAGGATGATACATAGGTAGTACCATTCTAGATGTAAACAGTAAAACTAATTGTTCACCATTCTAGATGTACAAGAGTAAAACTAATTGTTCACATGCGGTGAATGCCATTAGGCATTATGGCTTCATTCTCTTGGGAAACCCTAGTTGAGAAGGACTAAAGAGAAACATGTGAAATGCTGGTAGGGATAATTTATGAGGATTTGAGCAAAGACAATAGCAATGATACTAAATAGAATGTCTCATACAATTTAGTGAACTATGTGTTGTTATTTTGTGACTTTATGACATATTGAAAGCTGTTATAGAATTTTTATTGAAGATACATAAATAATGCATAAATAATAATTAAAAGCCTCTCAAATACATGCATATTTAATCCTATCATCCTCATTATTCTTCTTGTGATTAAATTAAATAAAGAGTTCTGCCCAGAATCTGTCAGAGATACATTGAGATTAGATGTAAAGTTGTTCAACAGAAAATAATAAGGAAGAAAAGCTTATATGTCAAAGTGTTTTTGGGAGCTTAGGCTTCAAAACAGCTAGTTTTGTTGGATCAGAAGAAAGGCATTGGAGATATAGGCATAAGCCAATTAAAAACTGATAGAAAATGATCCAGATATATTTATTTTTAAAAGGGGACTATATAAATGATAAGAAAATATGAACCTAAATATGTTATTTAATCAGAATTTGATGCACAAGAATTTTTTTTTTAATTTAATAATATTAGTCAGGGATTTTTCATATTTATTATTTTCAGTTGCTACATAGTAACTGTGATTTAGAGGAATTTTATATACCAAAACATTGTTAAAAATAAAAGTTTAAAAGCATTGTCTTAAAGTATGAAAAAGATGCATGGCAGATGCCTAGAAATCAGAACATTTAAAAATATAAATTAAAGCCATTTATATTTTTATTTAAAAAATGAAAACTGCTAAATATTTCAGTGGCAAAGTAATTTCATTCCTACTGGATATTACTTCAATATTAAACATTGTTGATTTACTTCAGCAATCAGAGGAAAGAATTTAAATTTTGCAATCCTTAAAAGGAATAATGTAGAATTTTAAGCCCACTTGAACCACGAGAGAAAGCCTTGTCTTTCACAGACGGATTGATTGGTAGAAGATTTAGTTATTTATTTCTTTTTTAGGTAAACAGTGGTCTCCTGCCAAATTCTTTTTCCAGCTGTTGGCTACAGCCTCCCAAGTTGACAAAGTCTTCCATTTTAATTTTAATTGATATTTTGAAGGAAACGTCGGAGATTTAATCCTCCGACGTTTATCAGTTCTTTTTCCTGTACTGTATTTGAACATGGCAAAAATCATTGTTCTATATTACAAATAAATTACATCTTATTGCTTTTGTATTCAGAATGAGAAATATTGCTTATTTTAATGGATTACAGAAATTTATATATTATCTTATGATTTCTGATTTCTTCCTAAAATAAATTAGTATATTTATGATACAGTGAACATTGCTTGTGCTTGTTATATTTCATGAAAATCTAGACCTGAATGGTTTCTTTCATAGATGCAGAATTAGTTAATTGTAGGCCCTAGGGGTTTTGATCACAAAATGCAGGTAGTCTATGCTGTTCAATAGAATGGTATATGTCCCATATTTTAGATATAACGATGTGAAATCTCATATATTGTGGTGGTTTGGATCTGTCTGCTCCAGAAAAACATGTTCTTCATCTTAATCTATTAGGTTCCTAATTCTGATCAAATAATTTATTCAAGTTCATGTTTTCTTATCATTTATACTGCCAACTTTTATATATAGATATTGATATAGATATAGATCATTTTCTATCAATTTTTAATTTCCTCATGCCTATTTTTCCAATGTCCTTTTTCTGATGCAACAAAATATCCTGTTGTGTTGAAGCCATTGTAAAAAAGGACCTTTAGATGAGGCTGTTTCAGGTAAGTTTGGCCCAACTCAATCCGAATGGATCTCAATCCTGTAATTGGAGTCCTTTATGATCAGAGTGAAATGCACACATGCAAAGAGAAAGCTGTGGGAAGATGCTAGAAATCAACAGGCCCCACAGAAGCCAGGAGAGGCTGCCATGGTAACTTGAAGTGACAGAAAAGCCAAGTGCCAAGATTCCCCAGCAGCCAGTCTCAGAAAGTTATAGTCTTCAAGGAGAAAGCATTGCCTTGATACCTTCATTTTGGGCTTCTCCTAGCCACAAAACTTTGAGTCAATAAATCCCCATTGTTTAAACCAACCCACTGCAGGATTATTTAACAGCTAGGACACTAAGACCAATGTTAGAATTAAAAAAAAAAAAAAAATCGATGATTGATTTGAATGCACTCTTATTTTGATTATTTTCTTCGCTCTTTTTCTTAACCTTTCTCTCCACCAAACCATTTAACCTTTTCTTAAGTTTCCTTAACCTTCAAAACCCAAAGCACTTGCACTTTACAAACCATTTTTGTACACTTTTTTCTAGATCTCTAATAACTCTCATTACTCTTGCACTGGCTGGCCCCTCCCCCTCTATTTGATTCCCACAAGTGACTGTGAAGCCTTCTTACAAGGTCACCACTTCTGCTGCTCAGTCAGAAAGAATCTGCCCCTTCAAAGGAGTTCCTTATGTATAGAATGGGGCATGTACGAAGCAGCAAATAATTCAATAGTATCTGTCCCCCAAATAACACAGGTCACTTTTATGTGTCTTGCCCAATAGCCCAACTTCTTATCTCCTGAACTCTGAATCTTATTTTTGAGACATGTTGAATATTTCCTTCCCTATGCAGCAACCTCTGTTAATTTTGTTATAAATGCTTCTTGAATATTTCCCCTCTTCCATTATGTTCCTGTGGTCTCTCTAACTCCTCCCTATTAGCAAAATCAGAGTGCTTATACTACTAAATAAAGCTCAATAAACACAGGTTGAATATTTACTGTGTATTAATATGTAATACTGATGGACCAAGTATTAAGTGTTCCATTCCTGGCTTTGAAGATTTTAAAGTCTAGTGAGGGATGAACTCACATTAATAATTTCTGCCTACTATTTGGAGACACAAGATTATGGTGTAATCATGATTCTTTTGGAATCCAGAAAGAGGTTCTAGCCTAAGCTTGAATTGAGGATATCCTCCTGAAAGAAATGCTATCTTGAAAAATGATCAAAACAGGAAGATTACTACAATAGCAGAGGACAAGAGGTTTGTTGTGGGGTGTCTAAGTTTCCTTGGGCTATTGTAACAAATTACAACAAGCATGGTGACTGCAAACAATAGAAATGTATTGTTTTGTGATTCTGGAGGCTACAATTCTGAAATTAAGGTGTTTACAGGACCATGCACCCTTTGAAACTAAAACCAAATCCAAAGTAAGTCTAAGGTATGATGGGACCAGTTCCTTCTGGAGGTGGATTTAAAGCTATTTAATAAGCCAGACACCCAGAGAATTCTTGGTACTTGAATTGAGTGTCTCTTGCATGCCTTTTGTTCTCTTTTCCACATATCAAATGCAGTAGTAGGAAAACAAACAAACAAACAAAAAACAGTTCAGCTGACTGACTCATTTTCTACTCTTGCATATATGAAATATATGCAGAATATATGAAAAAATATGTATATATATATTTCATGAGCAGGCACTGGGAATCAAACCCAGGTCTCCTGCATGGCAGGCAAGAATTCTGTAATTGGGCCACCATAGCACCACCCACGTTTATTTTCTGTAATATAAATTGTGACTCTTTTAGGGTTGCTCATTTCTGTAAATATGATTTTATACTTTTATTTGTTGCTTTTTGTTTCAACAATGAAACTTCCTTCAGATTCTTTGGAGGACTTACCTTGTTCAAGGAATGCATGTGGATAATGAACAAGTCATATAGCTTTATTTAATTTTGAATAATGATTTATCTTTTTAAAAAATATTTGTCTTACTTTTTTCTAGCTTCTCCTTTACCGGAATCCTTTCTCTATTATACTATTTATTTTAAAAACATAGATGGATTGGGGCCTGAAGAGCACAATGAAATTATCACAGATTTAATTCTTTTCTAGAATTTAAACAATAAAAATGATGATAAACACATAGTAATAACTGATAATTTCTAAGGAAAGATGTTGTGCCACCCCACCTAGTGACTTCAAAATGCAATATGCTTGCCCAAAGTTTCTGTTATAATTGTGAAAATTAGTAAATTCTGAATGGAAAAAGAAATTTTGAGTATTTTTTCATTTTTAGAAATCTTCAGCATTGGGATTTTGTTATCATATGCTAACACTATTTTTCTTCACTCCCCTTCTTTGTCTTATACCTTAACATTAATAAAAATCTTTGTAAGTATATTAATTGTTCTCAGTACACCCAGCACAATGCTTTTTTTGCTCAGTGGTGCTTAGCTAATTCTTCCAAATAGCTAATTTTCCTTTTCGTATTATCACCAGGACAGCAGAGTTAATTAATTTGAGTATAATAAGGGAGTTTTCAGTTTTTTTCTTTGTGTTTTAAATTTTTGCTGTGAAATTTTAAATTAAAGAAGAAAAACAGATACCCCTTCTTTCCTGCCTGAAAGGGAAGAGAGAGCCAATAATTAATCTCTACCCCCGTGTTCTAGTTTGCTAGCTGCCGGAATGCAACACACCAGAGACGGATTGGCTTTTAATAAAAGGGGATTTATTTTGTTGGTTCTTCAGAGGAAAGGCAGCTAACTTTCCACTGAGGTTCTTTCTTACGTGGAAGGCACAGGATGGTCTCTGCTGGTCTTCTTTCCAGGCCCCTGGGTTCCAACAACTTTCCCCGGGGTGATTTCTTTCTGCATCTCCAAAGGCCTGGGTTGAGCTGCAAGTGCTGAGATGAGGAATGCCGAACTGCTTAGGCTGTGCTACATTGTGTTCTCTCATTTAAACACCAGCCAATTAAGTCAAACGTCACTCATTGCAGCAGACATGCCTCCTAGCTGACTGCAGATGTAATTAGCAACAGATAAGGTTCACGTACCATTGGTTTATGGCCCCAGCAACAAAACTAGGTATGCTCACCTGGCCAAGTTGACAACTGAATCTAACTAACACACCCCGTTATTTAATACCAGTGAAGTTTAAGGGTAGAAGTAGTTAGTGTTTTCACCTATATCTGTACTTATAAGCAAAATTTTAGTCAGGCAATTAGACTACAATAATTTTTCATCAAGAGGATGTCTGCATATCTGTGGCTGTTGTTTTATTTATCTCATACCAGTCTTGCTTTCAGTGTTTTCTGTGTTTACAGAACCAAGTTTTAGACATGTATCCAAGACAAGATTTTGAGACTCAGCTTCTTTTAAAAGTACAAAAGGAAAATTGTGTATAATCATTGATCTGATTTCTGTAAGCCAATTTCCTTCATTTACATTTAAAACATTCTATAAATCCTTCTATATTCAGCTTGGGGGTATTCAGTAAAGACAACAAAGCATGTCAATATTAACATTATGGCTGCTGGATTAAAAATATGTCCATAAAATGTTCTTACTGGGCATTATAAAGGACATGCATCCAACATGGAAAGAATAAATTCATTGGAAAAAATATTTAACATTCCCGTCACTGCCACCCATTTCTACAAATCTCTTCTCAGTAATTTGGTCTGATCCATTAATATATCTTTTTATACCTGTGGTGTGATGATAATAATAATAACATGTAATCATGATAATATTAAAATGATGACAGAGAAGAAAAACAATAGTTGAGATTAATTATCTACTGTGTACCAGGTACTCTGGTGTGTGCTTTATATGAATTATCTCATCACCTCAAAAAAATTGGGTAGATAAATTTTTATTTCCATTTTAAAGCTGAAGAAACTGGTCCTGACAGAATTTTAATAATTTTCCCAGAGTCGCATAGTTGTGGAGCTCAGTAATGGAGTTCAGATTGAAATCACAGCAGTCAGTTTTAAGAACTCAGTTTAGCCATTATGTTTATTTTCTCTTCCTCCTCAATGACAAGTTTAGTTATAGGATAATATAACTGTTATGATGCCATTCTTTTCAGGAAGAACTAAACAAAAAGTGAGAAAATGAGCTATTTGATTTCCTGTCTTCATTGCAAAAAGAAAAAAAAAATGTTTAGCACCTTCCAGAGGTAAATTAATAGTCAAGTAAACAGGTAGTTGTTTTGAAAGTTCTCAACTCAAAATTGCTTGCCTTTTAAACTGAGAATTGCTATTTCCCACAGTGAGCAACACTTCTGCAATTTGAGGAAATAACCCATCTGTGCCTACTTCAAACCTTATTCTGCTTTTTTGCCCTCTCCTGTTTAATCTTTGCCCCACATCTTCTTCCCCAATTTATGGTCATTTTGTTGTTAATTTGTTTTTTTTTTTACTCAGTTTATCCATTCACAGCTTCTAGAAAAAATAAGTCCATACTTAACATTGCCCAGAGGTCTAAGAAGCCATCCTAACCAGTGCATTTTGGCCCTTTCAAAAATGGGCAAAGTAAAATTTAACTTAAAAAACAAAACAAAACAACAGCATTAAGGCAAGATTGTGCTTTCATAACTGTATAATTTTTGAAGACTTTAATATGAGTGAAATGATAACTATATCCTCTTCTTTTAAAAGTTTGAATTTTAGATAATTTTTCTAGTAATATTTATTTGCAGATATCTCCAAATACAAAGCACATCTATCTTTGGAGAGTCAGTTTCTTCCGACATTAATCTGTGTTTCCAATAAGTAGAATTCATTTAGCCCCTAGTTTTAATTATTTCAGTATCTACTGAATGCCCGATGTATTTTAGGCACTGTGCACCATGGTATGAGTGCAAGGTCTTTATTGACGGAGACAAACACTCAAATGGTACTTAGTTAATATATCATTAGGCTGATAGAAGTGCATTGAAGGGCATGCTTCTGTGAGAGCGTTTGACAAAGGAATTTATCCTAGTCTTAAGGAATCATGGGAAACAGTCCTAGGAAAGACATAGCTGAAAGGGTCAGAAGGTAGATGGAAATGGGATGGGAATAGTGTTCTAAGAAGAGCAAAGAATATGGCCGGCCATAGGCCCTTTTAAGGAACTAAAAGACTTCATTTAACATGCGTGACTGGTGGGTGCTCAGAGTGCAAGGCAGGGAGTAGATGTACACTGAGGATGGAGCGGCAGACAGGTCCCAGAGCACACAGGGTCTTACCAGCAACATTGAAGGAGTTTGTATTTAAGCATAAAACCAATTAAGATCCATTGAATGGATTTAAGTAGTGGTAATCTAATAGTTTAATTTTTAAAAGATTTGACTGACTCCAGAGTGGAGTTTGATGGTGAAAAAAAATCCAGAGTAGATCCAGGAAACAACTCTTGCAGGTTATTGGACAGATTATAAGAATCTGTTGGATATGTAGTTTTGCATGGGATATAGGATCTGAAGTCGAGACATGTTCAGGATAATTTGTTGTACTTTGGGCTTGTACTACTGGATAAATCATAGTAAGAAAGGAAAGACTGAAAGAAGTCCAGGTTTGGGTGAGAGATGAATTCAGCACATATTTAATGGGTGCCTACTTAAGCCCTTCTCGACCTGGGTTTCTTTAAAGAATGAAGTCCAAAATGTCTCTAATGGCATTTGCTTTATATAATGTATGGCTTCTTTCCTAGGCCCTGGTCTTGTAACTTCCCTGGAAGAATTGTGAAAATAGTATATCTAGTCCTTTTGTATAGGGTTTAATTATCTGTTAGAAACCTGGTTGAGAAAGGCTGATTTGCTCCTTGCCAGCTACTATTCTACCTCTGCCTTGATTATAATAAATATGAAATGTCTTTGAGGCTTTGAAGTGAACAAAAATAATTGTCATGACAAGATTTTACCATAACAACTTAATTGTATTGACTAGTTAAGGTACCTAAAAAGCAGCTTACATATTCTGCTATCTATGGTTAAAATACTCTTTAAAAATTATAAAATACATTTTTGAAAATGACACTATTTTACTAGTTATGCATCATTCATGTACTCTTTCTCAGACACTTTAGAATACATTTTTGCCTTTTATTAAAAATTCAAATGCTGTACATTTCCAATTCTCTTTGAATTATATGTAGCTTATTTTTTTAAAGGAGGTAATTAGAAATTATTCTGAAACATTGTTTGGATGGCATATGGGCACCAAAAGAGGCTTAAATGTAGAAAACAATAGGGCTTAAATAATGTCATATGAACTTAGAACCTTGGATGTGATTACATTAAGGTAAAGAGTTCAGTATTGCTTTACATCCAGCCAGTTATTCAACAAGTTTTATTAAGTTCTTTATATATATCAAGCAGTGTTCTTGGCTTTGGGACAAGCATTGAACAAACCAAATAAAGTATATTTGTTTATGTTTGGGGTAGGACAGGTTGCTATTTTGTAGAGAGTGTTCAGAAAAGTCCTTGATAAAACGGTAACATTGAATAGAACACCTGAAAGAAGAGATAGTGCAGAAGTAAAAACATTTGCAAAGCCCTTAGTAAGGAATGCCCTTAGAATGTTTCAGGAAAGGGTAGAAGACAGGGTGGGCAGAATCCAACAGTAAAAGGGAGGATGGTAGGAGCCAAGATCAGAGAGCTAATGGAGCAGATTGAAATATTGAGAGTGCTATGGCCATTAGGAAGCTTTCTGCTTTTGCTCTGAGATAGGAAGCCATTTTAAAAGGAACATCTTGTCTGTTTTGTCGAGAAAAAACTCCAGCAGAGCAGTGATGGAAATGTAAAAACCTATCAAGCAGGACATTATGGTTTTTCAAGTAAGAGATGCCGGTTTATAGGCAAGTGAAGGATGCCGGCTTATGACTACAAGTGAAGGACGGATGGGGATTTGGAATAAGCCAGTAGTGGGGCAGATGGTAAGAAATAATCAGTTTCTGGATATATTTAGATGATAGGGCCTGGAGAATTTAGTGGAAGATCAGATATGGCCCATAAAATAAATAGGGTTATGTACAAGACAATACAATATATATATTGTATATGTTTTTTTTTCACATGAAAAACCATGTGAATGACCTTGCAGAGTAAATTAGTTCTTTTTTTTTTTTTATGATAAGATGCAAATGCCTAATAGTCAAGGGGGATGCGTAACTGACTATATAGGTCTCGAGCCAGACTTCCAATAAAACAGCAGGAGCCACATAGGGTCGAGGAAAACTTGAAATGTGACTTGTGCAACTAAGGAACTGAAGTGAGATATACTGTAAGTATAAAATACCCATCAGATATAAAAAATAATTGAATAAAAAACAATGAGGGGAGGGTGATGGTGGCTCAGTGGCAGAGTTTTCGCCTGCCCTGCTGGAGACCTGGGTTCGATTCCCAGTGCCTGCCATGTTAAAAATAAAACAAAACAAACAAACAAACAAAAACAATGAGATTTTTCAACAATTATTTGTGATCATACATTGTGAAATGATAATACTTAAAATATGAGTAATACTTTACATATGAGTTTAATACAGGATGTTATTCAAATTAATCTCATTTGTTTTTCTTTTTTAAATGTGATTACTAGAAAATTTAAAATTACGTAAATTATTTCCTTCAATGTTTGTGTAATATACTATTTTTTATTTTTTTTAATTTATTTTTTATTATCAAACCAAAACAACACACGAATATGAACATTCTTAACATACGAACATTCCATACCTGGTGTAAAATCAATGGTTCACAATGTCATCACATAGTGGTATATTCATCGCCATGATCATTTTTAGAACATTTGCATCACTCCAGAAAAAGAAATAAAAAGAAAAAACTCATACCTACCATATACCTTACCCCTCCCTCTCCGTGAACATAGTATTTCATCTACTCAATATGTTTTAACCTTTGTTCCCACTATTTTTTTTTTCTATACCCCTTACCATTCCCTTTCATTGTTCATTAGTGTTTCAGTCTATTCAATTTATTTCAACAATTGTTCCCCCTATTATTTAATTTTAATCCATATGTTTTACTCATCTGTTGATGAGGTAGATAAAAGAAGAATCAGACACAAGGTTTTCACAATCACACAGTCACATTGTGAAAGCTATATCATTGTACAATCATCTTCAAGAAACATGGCTATTGGAACACAGCTCTACATTTTCAGGCACTTCCCTCCAGCCTCTCCAGTATACCTTAAGTTAAAAACGGGATATCTATATAATGCATAAGAATAATCTCCAGGATAACTTCTCGACTCTGTTTGAAATCTCTCAAACATTGATGCTTTTGTCTCATTACCCTCTTCCCCCTTTTGGTTGAGAACATTTTCTCAATCCCTTGATACTGAGTCCCAGCTCATTCTAGGATTTCTGTCCCACCTTTCCAGGGAGATTTACACCCCTGGGAGTTATGTCCCATGCAGAGAGGAGAAGGGTGGTGAGTTTGCTGGCCATGTTGACTGAGAGAGCAACAAAAGAGGTTCTCTTGGGGGTGACTCTTAGGCTTAATTTTAAATATACTTAGCCTATCCTTTGCGGGGATAAGTTTCATATGAACAAACCCCAAGATTGGGGGCTCAGCCTATTGATTTAGTTGTCCTACTGCTTGTGAGAATTCAGGAATTCTCCAAATGGGGAAGTTGAGTTTTCCTCCTTTCTCACTGTTTCCCCAAGGGGACTTTGCAAATACTTTCTCATTCACTGTTCAAATCATTCTGGGATTTATCGGGGCATCATTCTGGACAAACATATAAAATATCATGCCCTATTTAAGGTTCCATGTACTTATGGTGTTCAGTTAAACTGTCCACATAAGTTGTATTAGGAAATGCACTAGTCAAAATATAAATTTTATACCAAATAAACATTGTTTGCTTTACGTCTCACACATAAGTTGAAATTATAAAATATGAATGACCATCTATTTCATCCTTTGTTCTTCCTCATGGAAAAACATTTTTTTTTATTTGTACATTTAGTCACTATCATTGTACATGCTAGGCATTCCTAGATTATGCCATCTCATTCTTTATTGTCTTTCCTTCTGATTTCATTTGTGCCCCCAGCTCTTCTCCTTCTATCATTCTCACATTCAGCTTCATTCAGTGTTCTAACATTATTGTCTTACAGTTAGGTAGTATTGTGCTATCCTTTTCTGATTTTTACAGTCAGTCCTAAAATGTACTATTGATGACAAATACTACCTCTCAGTGTATTGGAAATGTATTTAAAGACTGCATAAAGAAAATTAGGTGGCAAAAATGGCAGAGTTTGGGTTCCTCAAAGAGGATAGCACCTTTGTTAACCAGCAATGCCTTTTGTTGCTCTAACTTCCCAACAACCTACATTCCTCTTTTCCTTAAATCTCCTGTTAAAATATTAACGCATTATTTGTGAAGATTATCTTTGAGTCATTGTCATATATTTTGTGACTGGGTGTATTAGGGGATTGGAGTAAGGAAATGAGTAGACACAGAAAATAGAATATATAGATAGGGTCCGAAGCTAGGCACCAGGGGCTCTGGTTTCAAATTGCTCAATATTACACAGTAGCTCTTCTTGGAGCTAACTCGAAATATTAGAAAGAATCATACAGAATGCTGCTGATGATGATGATGGTGGTGGTGGCAGTTCCTAATACTTATATAACGTGCCTGTGTGCAAGACTTGCTATTAATTTACTTAATTCTTTAATGTTCTTTAAGTATAAGTGCTGCTAAAATCTCATATTACTTAAAGAGAAAGCTGGCACAAAGAGGTTAAATAATTTGGCCAATAATCACACAGCGATTAAGAGGTGAAGCCTAGATACAAATCTAAGCAGCTTGATCCCAGAGATCTGCTCTTAACTACTATTTTGCACTGCAAATCTGATGAGCTGAGCTAGCCCAATCTACTACCATCAGGGAAATTTAAGGATTAGTAGGAAGAAATCAATGTATATTTTGGGTTCTTTGACAAGTTATTTGCTTTGAAACCAAGGAGATCTTGAGATTATGAGTTTTTATAATGTGGTTTACTCATGCCTGTTTTCATTAAGCAGTTTCATTTAACATTACCCAAGTTATTGTTGATAATTCAAATTTGACTGTAAATGATGGGTATGAGTTTTAAATCAAAGCTTGACATTGTAACCTCCCTATTTGGAAAGTTTTGGTGTGGTTACCTCAGATGAAAGATGCTTGGTACTTTTCCCCCTCAGACTAGCTCTTCTTCTTCTTCTTTTTTTTTTTTTTTTGGTTAATGTTTGACGGTATCAAAGAGAGAATTAATTATAAAGAGGATGGAAACGGCTTTACCAAAACTCAACTTTTTCTACTTCAAAATATAGCTTAGGGGCAGCTCTAATGTTGAATGTTCTTATTGTTAAAAAATGAACTACTAAAGCATCATGTATTTCTAAATCTGTTTTTTTACTTATACAGGTGTGAGAGCAGGAGAGGTCACAAAGAGAAGAGCCAAACTCAAAATTATTCCCAATCATCTTGATTTCACATATTTCACATGCTTATCCTTTGGCTAAATTTTAGAATTACAACACTTTGTAAATATGAGATGAAGGTCACTCTTAGAGCCCTGTGAATTGAGTCTTGTTGTTCACTTTTGACTTGTTTCTTACAGATACATATAATAATTTACTATTTCTATTGTTCCAAAATCTGTACCTTTCTTAAAATCACAACCCAATTTGTAACTAAATGAATAAAATTGGTATGACTAGTAAAAAAAAAATGAAGTTAGATTTTGCTCTTTTTAATAGTACATAAAACCCTCAGAGAATAAGTGCTGACACTGCATGGTAACACGGCTTTCTGTTTACATAGCATCTATTCCTATAAAGCAAATGCAACTTTGCTTCCACGAGAACTTTCTAGCCTAGGTAATGTGAGACCTTGCTACCTCACTTGGCTAACAAATAAATACTGAGAAGACAAGTGAGACTTTTGTGAGAATGATGCGCTTTACAGATCCGCAGAGTGAAAATTAGTGTAATTTTCTATGTACAGATAGAGACTCTCTTTGGGAACCTCTGGCTTATGAGTGCTATGGAAATTGAAGATATTTTTGCATGTTCTGAAATAACTACTGTTGCCAGTACTGTTAAAAATCAGTAGAGAAAAATTTGTTTCTTCATGGCACTACAGTGAGATTTATTTCTGACCCTATTATTACTTGTTTGTGGAATAGTATTTGTAATTTTACAACATAAAGCTTTATCTCATTTATTCAAGGCCATCAATTATTAGTATCTAACATTGCACTGTGTGCTTTATTCTCCATTAGAAAAAAATTACAAGTAACTTGAATTCATCCAAAATTCATAATGCAGATTGCCAGAATCAGGGTCATTTGCATTGAACATGTGTCCTAATTATATCCATGTGTTGGCATGCTATTCTGTAGAGACTAATTCTAATCAATTCTGTCTAAACATTTTGGATTTCCCATCAATTACTGTGCTAAGTCGTTGACAGAATTCCTGCCAATCTTTGGGCAAATGTCTCCCAGTACTGCCATTTTAACATGCCAGAATGCAAACAACATGACAGATACTTTTCATCTACGTATTTTGCATACCTGCTTTGTTTAAATATGGAAGGTTACATCGGTGAAATCTATATTTCAAGGGAATTTTATTTTTCATGGAGTCTAAAGTCCTGTATGGATTAAAACAATATATTATCATAATTTTCTGAATTGAGTTGGCCATTAAATTCTTATGGTATGTTTATGCATATGTAATATTTCAGGCACACTTTCTACCAAATGTATGCTATTTTAAAAAGGTGAAATAAATTTTTCACTATTGACATTGCCAGAATTTATAATATTCATAAGACTTCTGTTTTAATTATAGGTTTTTTTTGTTTTTTATTTTTATTTTTTGCAACTAATAGAAACTCAATAAAGACTACCTTGAACAAAAAGGAATATTTGTGGGGAAATATTTTGATGCCAGCCGACTTCATACTATCCTAGAACAAAAAAACAAAGACATCAGGAATCCAGAAACTTACATTTCTTTCTCTATTTCACTCTCTCATTCCATTTTTTTCTCTTACTCTCTTTCTTTCACTGTATATTTCTCAATATATCGTTTCACGCTTTAGTGTTTCCTAAAAGTTCCATAGAATTTGTGTTTACATGTCTTCAGTTTAAGAAATCAGCCAAAAGGGCGGGCCGCGGTGGCTCAGCGGGCAAAGTGCTTGCCTGCTATGCCGGAGGACCTCGGTTCGATTCCCGGCCCCACCCCATGTAACAAAAACGGAGAAACAGAATACAATAAAACAAGAAAATGTTTAAAAATGTTTCCCTTTCCTCCTTCCTTCCTTCCTTCTATCCTTCCTTCCTTCTCTCTGTCTTTCCTTTAAAAAAAAAAAAAAAAAAGAAATCAGCCAAAGCCAGCTGATCAAATTCCTAGGGAAAGGTCATTTAGGTTAGGCTGAAATTATCAGTCATAAAGTGATTATAAGAATATGTGCTAAGTGCATAATGTAAATATGGAGACTTTTTATGGATGGGGAGAAAAATGTTGGTTCTCAAAGAAAAGGGAGGTGGATGCCCTGAAATGTGTTTCTTTACATTGTCTTTTAGATGATATCTTAGTTCAGCCTTTATTATGGTTGAAATAGAAAAGTTTATAGTTTTTCCTTCAATAACCATCTTCCTATCCTAAATAATCCTGAATGCATAGTAAATATTTTTTGAGTTGAGTGATTGAAGGTAATGCAGGCATGCCTTTCTAGTATCTCAGTTAATGGTGAGAAGTCCATTATTTTCTCATCTCCCAAACTAAAAACTATGGCAGTTATCTCTGACTACTCCCCTTTCATGTTCCTTTTCTCTAACCCATCTGTTGGTGGTGGTGGTCCTCGCCATGCTTAATGAATTTACATCTTCCTCGTTATTTCTACCGACAGCTTCCTAATCTGACTTTACCTAGCCCGACACATTCTAAATTCAGTAACATTGAAGTCATATCTAATGATACATTAATTGGCATTCTGGGAAAAGAATAGCAAAAGTTTTCAAAGTAAAATACATTTGGGAAGGTTGCATACTCTGTCCTACCCCACTGCAATAAGGAAACCTGCTTAATGTTGATTAAATCACATTTTTAAAAAGCATTTGGCCAATTTACCCTTCTATCGTGGAATACCTATTAATATCTTAGGAGACCCCGGTGTCCTGTATTTCAAAGTTTGAGAAATGCTGAAGTAGACTATTGGAAAGGTTTCTTTTTGTTTATTGTCTTTCTGGGTTTCTTCATCCTATACATTTTTGTTGAAATAATTGACATAAAATAGTACCATGTAATGGGCATATATAAAAAGATTACTAAACCTTTGTTGACCTGTTAAACTAAAGCAGAAAATAAATTTAAATAAATAAGCAATTACTTGCTAATATGCAATCTTATTGTTAATCCCTTAAAATAAGCTCTTCTTAATTTCAAAAAGAGCAACTTAACTAGAGTTATTTTACCTGAAAACTAACCCTTATTTTCATACCTATATCACTCAGGTGCCTTTAAGGGGAAAATGAAACAATATGCAGTTCTGTTATTGCCATTCATGTGCCAGCTGAAAGATCAAAGCAATGGCTAATAGTCTATTAGGGCAAATCAAACCACACTTAATGTTGATCAGTTATTTCCATTCATTTTCTTATTTTCTGATCTCTAAATATTTTATTTAAAATGATGACTACTAGGAAATAATTTTACCATTTTTAAAATTCCCACCCAGAAAAACATATTTTTGTGTACTAAAATTTTCAAGGCTGTAATAATTTTACCAAGTTAAATAAAATGTTTATATAACTTTTGTGAAAGTCACATTCAGAGTGAGAATATCTTATTGAGTCTTTAAATCTCCATGAACATTAACTTTGTCTTTCAAGTTAATGAAAGGAAGCAATGGTAATCATCAAAGCATATATATTTTAAAATCAATGAGGGAACTGCCTGCTCTGTTGTTCTTTTCACTTTAATTTTTTTTCTTCTCCTGCCTGGGAGCTTAGGAATAATCTTTGTTCAATCTTTAGATGTGCAGGCTGGTGCCATGCCTGTTAAGTCCATGATAAAATTCAACTGGTGTCATATTCTAACTTAGACTCTTGTTCTTAATGTTATATACGAGAAAGCTAATTATTGTCTCCCTTTTCAGAACCTCATTTCCCCAAACAACTTTTCTATTCTTGCGATTATTTTATATCTCTTGCTAAGGAAATCGCACATAATTCTTGTGGCTATATTTATAGGGTATAAGTATGACATCAATATATTGTGATTATTGACTAGGGAAATGACCCTTCTGGGTTTCCAGGATGTTTTTCACTTTAGTTAATGCACCATATTGGGGTAGCATTAATGTACCGCTTGTGAATCCAAGCTATTGACATTTTAAGAGGCTCATTAGTTCCTTTTTTATTAATAACATTGAGAGTGTCCCAACTTTGAGGCTTCCCAATGTTTGATGCTCTCTTACATTGGAAAAGTGATTGGCATATTTTCAAATGTGCCTTCACGTATTTTATCTCATTTGGTCCTCACAGCAACACGATTATCGGTATATCCCATTAAACGAAGGAGCCAACTGCAAATCTGAGAGTCAGTTAGATTGTGTCCTCATACACATATGAAGGGCTGGAGTTTCAAAGCTAGTTTTTCTTCCTCCTTTACTCCTGTAGTAATTTGATAAAACTGGACTCATGTTGAAGTTTCTGATCTTAAATTATATGTTTCTTTTTTTGGCATGCATATTTAAGCTTGATATCTATTTCATTTAGCCCCAAGTTTATTTCATCCTTTACTTGCCCCTTTCCTAATGCAAAAAATAAAGTGGACAAAATTCTAGTACTAATGTTATTTACAAATAACTTCTAGGATATAGCATTCTGTAACGACATAATTTCCTACCTTCTAAGGGCACAGAAAAGAAACATGTATTAATTTATTAGGAAACAAAAGCAGTATATAGTCAATAGTTGGTGACAAAATCAGATTACCTGGATTTGAACCCACGTTTCACAAGCTCTGTGATCTTGTCCAAGTTACTTAAGACTCATTTTTCTTATCTGTAAAGGGGATACCATTACATTGTTTTCTTTGTAACAATTCTTTGTAACAGTGTATTACCCATAGTTCAAAATTAAATATTGAACTATGGGTAATACACTTACCACCTTGTGTCTATCTAGTAAACATCTGACAGTTGTTAGCTTTGAAAAAAAAAAGAAGGAATGAAAACCCCAAATTAAGTTGAAAACCCTGGGATTTCATGAAGAATAAAGGGAAATGAACAGGAAGAGAAACATTTGTATAAATGAGAAAGGGTAGTTTAAAAAATATGTGTTGGGGCTGCTGTTTCTATTAATTATGTAGAAAGTTGCAGGTGAATGTCACTTCAACCTTGACCATGAAAATGACCAAAAGAATCTACAAAATCATAGTTATTTTATCCCACCAAAGGGTAAGGCCACAAAGTAATTTAACAAATTAAAATCCAAAATTTGACAAGACCCTCGTAGGACACACGTTCCCGCAACAGCTTTCATCTTTGTAATATGGGAAGAGAGGAAGAAGTCACTCTAAATATGAATAAAATTTAAAAATATATATATTTTAAAGGCTGAAAATGTGCCGCTATGAGAGTTTAAAGTACCTGGGAGTTCCAGACACAAAACGCATCTGCATCCACTCCCATCTCTATTCCCTGAAGCTTCTCTAGGTGCTCCTGAGAAAGATGGGGGATAAATTTAGGCTAGAGGACTGAGAAAGACACCCTATGAGGAGCAGGCACAACCTACCTTACTGCAGCCTGAGGGAAAAGGAGCTGCGAGACTCCCCCTTCTCTGAGGTACACCCCCTAAACTGAGCCAGCAAGGAAGGGCAGGAGGAGGGCTGAGACTTTCCCCACACACTGCTGAAATCTGAGAACAATGCAGAGAACTGAAAGAGGCCCCAGGGCTCTCTCCACTGAGTAAGCCTGAGTCTCTGTTCTACTGAGGGTGGGGAGGGGAGTCGAGAGAGAAGTTCCCTAAAGCCTAGTTGCACAGATCTTGTTAAATTAAGTCTAAGGCTGGAGCAGCAGTTGGTGCCCGTACAGGAGGGCAGAAATGAGAATGAAGAGAAACCCTGCCACCATTCTGTACCTCCCACTGTACAAAGATGCGACCCTGTGCTACTCGGGCAGGGGCAGGGACGCTGCTGAAGCATCTGAGGGCAGAGCTGGAGAACTGAGGCAAAAGCTCCGGGCACTCGGACCTGAAGCCCTGCTACAGAGAGAGTTCTGATTTTGTTCTCAAATTTTAAGCCGGTGATAAACTCAGTGTAATTCAGACTGAAACAAAGCCCAGATGCAGCTAAACTGTACATAATATTGACTCAGCTAGTTTTACTGATAACCTTTTAAAATGAGATGTGTCTTTTTTCTATGAGTAAATACTATTTACTTCAGTCCTTACTGTTCTTTTACACACAGTGTTCACATCCAATCAAAATATGACAATACACAAAGAAACAAGAGTAAACTTTGTTTATTCTTTCATCATCAGAGATGAAAGAATCAATAGAAACACATCCACATATGGTCAGATGTTACAATGATCAGACAGGAGCTTTAAAATACCTATGATATACCGAATTAAGGGATGTACGGAAAAGGTGGACAGCATGTATAAACAGATGAGGAATTTTAGCAGAGAATGTAAACTATAAAAAAGAAGCAAATGCAAATACTAGAAATGAAAATTATGACTATATTGAAAATGAAGAATTTCTGGATGGACTTAGCAGCAGTAGAACACAGGAAAGAAAAAAATCAGTGAGCCTGACTAACGACAGGCTAATGCAAGTTTTCTAACTTGAAACATAAAGAGAAAAAAAGGGGAGAAATTCAGCAGAGTGGCTGATATTTGTGGTACTATTTTTTTTGTATGCTGTGTGGTGGTATCATGTTTCATTATTTTTCTATGTGAGCATCCTGTTATTGCAGTATAATTTGTTGAATTTTTGTTTGTTGGTTGGTTTGTTTGTGTGTTTGTTGGTTGGTTTTTTGGGGAGGGAAGTGCATGGACTGTGGTTCTATTTTTAAGTGGTGTTCCAGAAAGAGAAAAGAGAAAAAGAGAGACTAGGAACCATAAAATATGATTGGCTCGTTTCTTATCAAATGCAAAGGAAGCCATAAGAAAATGGATTAATATCTTTAAAGTTCTGAAAGAAAGCCTGTCAACCTAGAATTTATATTCTATGAAAATATTTTCAAAAAAGAAGGCTGAACAAAGGTATTTTCTGAAATTAAAAACAACCTTGAATTTGTCTGAAGAACGTACACTGTAGAAATGTTAAAAGAAGTTGTATATACTGAAGGAAAAAGACACTAGTTATAATTCTGATTATACGAGAAGGAATCAAGAGCACTAGTAAATGTAAAGAATCTTTAAATCTACATGCATGGGGACATTTACATATATATGTTACAGATATATATGAATATATATGAATATTTATGTAGGATAATTTTATATAATTATATGACATTGTACATAAATATGTATTCATATATCATAGATATATGCATCCATATATATTAACCCTGTTAAAGAAATTTGTCCAATTAAAGGGAAAATAATATATTATCTATAGCATATATAGAAGTAGAACATATCACAACAAGAGCACAAAGGATGAGAGGGTGGTAGTTAGAAGTATGCTATTGTAAGGTTCTTTTGTTTGCCATGAATTAATAGAAAGTTTTTTTGAGGTAGACTGTGATAAGTGAAGATGCATATTTTGATGTTTTGAGCAAAAGCTTAAAACAATATAGGCAAAAATTAAGAAACCAGTAGAAGAGATAAAAATGGAAATCTAAAAATACTAGATTCACCCATCCCCAAAACAAGGCACAAGGAAGGAACAGAGAAATAAAGTGCACATTGGGTGAAAACAATTCACTCAGCTAATTGACTTAAATCCAAATATTACAGTTAATGCATTTAATGAGAATAGATGAAACACCCCAACTCGAAAGCAGAAATTTTAAGACCAGATGATAATTGTTAGGCAGTTTCTTACGAAGATTAACTTGCATCTACTTTATAACTCAGTAATTCCAATCCTAATTATTTATCCATGAGAAATGCAAACATATAGCCACAAAAAATACTTGTATAAGAATGTTCCTAGCACTGTATTGATAATAGCAAAAATCTAGAAATAATCTAGAAATAATCTAGGTGTTCATCTGTGTGAAAATGGGTAAACTAACTGTGTTTGTATTTGTACAATAGACTACCCAGCAATAAAAGAAACAAACTACTGATTCCTGCAACAAAATGGATGACTATCAAAAATACAATGTTGAGTGAAAGAAGCCAGAAACCACAAAGTATATACTGTGTGATTTCTTGGACATAGAAATCAGAACAGTTGTTTCTTTGGGGTGGTGAGGGGAGAACTGAGTGGGGAAAAAGCATGAAGGAACCAAGGTAATGGGGATATCCTGTGTTTCATAGTGGTATGGGTTAGATGAGTTGATATGAATTTGTCAAAACTGACCAAGCAGTACAGTAAGAGCTCTTCATTTTACTTATGTAACTTGGGAAACATAAGTTGGAATAAAAAAATGAAATAATTACTTATTTTGGCATTCAGTCATAGTTAGAGGGTACCTATTTTTAGTGACGTATGTACATCATATTTTAATGTATTGCTATCTTACCCCTCCTTCTTACCACTATTATAAATATTTAATATTAATGTTTCTACTCTGTATTTCAGTTTCCAAAGTTTTCTAGCAAATGTTTTTTTTTATGTTTCAAAATTACTCTGAGTTAAGCAAGGCAGGGTCAGTCTGATTACCTCTACTTTACGAAGGTGAAAATGTTGATTTTGTGCTTAAATTGTCTAGAATTAGTAAAGTGATCAGAGGTCAGGGCAAATCTTAAATGTCAATTTTTAAATATTTACTCTTCTTAGTAAATTTCCTCTACTAAAAATCCAATTGCATGAAAGTTTCTCCAATTTTCTTCCTCATTTGCTTGCTTGCACTTATTTCCCATTTCTGTGAGGTAGTTCTCTTTCTTTGAGACTTGCCAGCCTTATTGAATTAAAACGGCATTTACGTATTCCTGAACATAACCTGGGAAATGAAAGCAGCCAGGAGACCAAGGAAAATAGTGAGATGATTCCCTGTAGGATGACAACAGGTTTAGAAATGGAAGGAATAGCAATTCAAAGTATCTTTGTTTTAAACTAGAAAATCAATTTTTAATCAATTTTTCTGCCAGCAGCACCCCAAACCCGTTAGGTATATTGTGATGATTATTTAAAGTTAAGATCATGGGTTGTTGAGACTGCAGTCATTTCAACTTTCTTAGGAGGAAGATATGGTCTTGGAATGATGTTTAATTTAGTATATGAATAATTCAGTATCTTAATAAATAATATGATAGTTCACAAAATTTGAAAAAATTTAGAACTGCAACCTCCAAAATATAACTTTACTGTTGTGCTCTGATGGCTGTGAAAACTTATAAACTTGTGAGAATTCAGGAAGGACATTTCAAAAGTTAGATTTGTAGATAAGGAAAGAAGAGGGTGAATGAAAATTAAAATTCCTCTGGAAGATAGGTTTATCATCCAAAATAGGACTGATTCATTAGGGAAATTTATTTAACTCAATTAATAAAATATAGTATCTTGCTGAAGCTTTTATTGAAACAACTATAAACTGAAGTAGCAGAAAAAGTCATAAAATTTCATGAAAAAAGATTATAAAATCATATTCTCTGTAGTGAGTTAAATTAAAAAGAATGAACCCACATTTTTCTTATTCAGAATTATGTGGTCATAATCATAATTTTAAACTTTAGTCAGATAGCCCATATTAGGTTCTAATTAATACTGACCATCTTTTCTAATTTAGTATCTAAATTTCTACTTAGTCTTTTGTTACAGGTTACATGGAAAAATGAGCACATCCATATTTCACAGAGGCTAACCTAATACTCACACTCATTAAAGGAGAATGGAAATGCCTGAATAAATTACTTCTGACTTTCCTACTGACAGCTGGAACCTAGGGAGCAATTCATAGTATAATACTTCAATAAGCAAGAAGTGGTCAGAATAGTTAACACCTCTTTTTATTTTCAGCAAACTGACTCCTTAGAATCATTTAAACTGTTGTGACCAAATAATCAGATTAGGTCCTGCTGCAGCCACCAACCAAAGCTGTTCAACAAGCAGAAATAATATGGGAAGAGGAAATAATTGAGTTTGTCTTTCTTTTGAATAAAAGTAAAGAGCAAGATAAAGTATTTTAAATACAAAATTTTAAATAAAACCATGGTTTTAATAGATGCCACTGCTTAAGAATGTGAAGTAGCAGATGACAGCTTCTTCAAAGCAGTGTTTGGAGGCTAGCTTTCTCCTCTGCATTTGAAGGAGAAAAGGATTAATGATGCCCCCAGAAAATCTCTGCTTACATATTGTGGTAGTTAGATTCAGTGCTCAACTTGGCCAGCTGAATATGCTTAGTTCTGTTGCTGTGGCCATGAGTCAATGGTACAGTGAACCTCATCTGTTGCTGATTACATCTGCATCGGCTAGGAGGCGTGCCTCCTGCAATGAATGATGTTTGAGTTAATTGACTGGTGCTTAAATGAGAGAGAGCTCAACATAGCACAGCCCAAGCAGCTCAGCATACCTCATCTCAGCACTTGCAGCTCAGTCCAGGCCTTTGGAGTTGCAGAAAGGAATCACCCCAGGGAAAGTTGTTGGAACCCAGAGGCCTGGAGAGAAGGCCAGCAGAGATCACCCTGTGCCTTCCTACGTAAGAAAGAACCTCAGATGAAAGTTAGCTGCCTTTCCTCTAAAGAACTAACAAAAAAAAAAACCCTTTTATTGAAAGCCAATCTGTCTCTGGTGTGTTGCATTCTGGCAGCTAGCAAACCAGAACACATATATAGCCTTAATCGTCTTTTTTTTTTTTTTTTTTTTTTTTTTTTTTTTTAAAGGGAAACATCTTCAAACATTCTCCTGTTTTATTGTATTTTGTTTTTCCGTTTTTTGTTACATGGGCTGGGGCCGGGAATCGAACCGAGGTCCTCCGGCATAGCAGGCAAGCACTTTGCCCGCTGAGCCACCGCGGCCCGCCCCTTAATCGTCTTTTTAGGACAATTATTCCCCAATATATTGATTGGGACAGTTAGGCTAGTACATTGGGGTTCTCTGAGCAAGTCCTCATTGACTATATTCTACCTCTGCTTGAACTTATGGTAGCAATACATTTTTATAAGCCTTTCAAATTTATTTTTCTGTATCTGTCTCATATTTGTGGAATAACTATAATGGTGAGAACTTATTATTGTTATTGCTAATTTATTTATCACTGATCCCTGACTCAGCATGTCACACATACTAGACTTTCAACAGTTATTTTCTTATTTGTATGTAACACTTGTAAAGACAATTGTATTGGTTTCCACTTGTTAGCACTTGGGAAAACAGGCCATTTTTTTTAAGCCTTCTTTTCACATGTTGGTCAGGAGTTTTACCATATTGTCATTCTTGAGTTCTGGCTGGGCAGACATTGTTTTTTTTTTAAACTTTCTTTTTCTAGGGTAACCTTTTTTTTTCCTGTACAAAATTCCCAAACAAAGTTTAAGAGAAAAGAATGATGCTTGATTTTCTTTAAATACTCTGTATTTTTTTATTGATTGATGTATTTCAAGTTTTAAAAAAATATTTTGTTATTGCTGTACAGTATTTTCATTTAAACAATCTATTTTTTTCCAATTACTATTGAAAGGAAGATGGAATAATGTGGTCATTAAAGGTTTCAAAGTCATGTGAACTTGACGTCATATACCTCCTTTCACCTATTTCTTATTTGAAAAATAGTGATGATGATGATAAGGATGATAATAATAATAGTACTTACCCCGTGTACTTTATTTTTGTGGTGAAACTATTATGGATTAGATGATGTAATGCCTGAAAAATCCTTACCACCATGCTTCTTGCAAAGTAAATTTTAAAAACAAAACTGTATTCTATGATTACTATTATTATAATCCCCTTTGAAAGCTTAGATTACTGAATATAGGAATGTTACTTATTCTGTTAATACCTACAAAATCTTAGGTAAACCTTAGAAATTAATTATTACTTTTTTGTTGCATCCACAGACATTAACAAAGTCTTCTTTACAACTAAATATTAAATTTACATCTTTTCCCCTTTTCTCTTGCCCAGTGTTAATTTCTTGCTCTGTCATCAACCTTCATTTTATACTAATGTATGTAGAATATAGACTATATAATAATATATATAAATATTGAATAACAATATTGTTAAAAATAACAATATTTTTATTGTCATATAAATAAGAATATATATATATATATAATAGGAAAATGATTTATAAAACCTTTCTGAAAATTTCTTTTTTTCAAAGCAACCACTGCCCATGTGATAGGCTTTTTATTTTTTTAATTTTTATTAATAAAACCAACCAGCATACAACATGAACATTCTTAATGTATGAACATTCCATGCTTGGTGTGCAATCAGTGACTCAAAATATCAGCACATAGTTGTATATTCATCACCATGATCATTTCTCAGAACTATAATATAAAGAAATTTTTTATAAAAAAGGAATATAAAGAAAAAATACAAAGAAATATAAAGAAAAAAGAAAAAACTCATACATACCATACCACTGACTCCTCTCTCTCACTGATCACTAGTATTTCCGTCTACCCAATTTATTTTAACATTTGTTCCCCCTATTATTTATTTTTAATCCATATTTTTTACTCACTGTCCATACCATAGATAAAAGGAGCATCAAAACAAGGTTTTCACATTCACGCAGTTACTTTGTGAAAGCTATACCATTATACAATCATCTTAAAGAAATATGGCTGCTGGAACACAGCTCTACAGTTTCAGGCACTTTCCTCTAGCCTCTCTAATACACCTTAAACTAAAAAGGGGTTATCTGTATAATGCATAAGAATAACCTGCACAATAACCTCTCAACTCTATTTGAAATCTCTCAGCCACTGAGACTTTATTTTGTCTCATTTCTCTCTTCCCCCTTTCGGTCAAGAAGGTTTTCTCAATCCCTTGATGCTGAGTCCCAGCTCATTCTAGTATTTCTGTCCCATGTTGCCAGGGAGGGTTACACCCCAGGGAGTCATGTCCCATGTAGAGAGGGGAAGGGCAGTGAGTTTGCTTGCTGTGTTGGCTGAGAGAGAGAGGGGCCACATCTGAGCAACAGAAGGGGCTCTCTGGGGGTGACTCTTAGGCCTAATTTTCTGTAGACTTAGCCTATCCTCTGTGGGGATAAATTTCATATCTACAAACCCCTAGATTGTAGGCTTGGCCTATTGATTTGGTTGTCCTTACTGTTTGTGAGAATATCAGGCATTCTCCAAATGAGGAAGTTGAATTTTCCCTTTTTCTCAGCATTCCCCCAAGGGGACTTTGCAAATACTTTTTTATTCACTGTTCAAATCACTCTGGGATTCATCAGGGCATCACTGTGGACAGATCTACAAAATCTCATGCCCTATTTAAGGTTCCATGTACTCATGGTGTTCAATTAAATTTTACATATAAGTTATATTAGGAGGTGCATTAGTAAAAATATAAATTTTGTACCAAATGAACAATTTTTGCTTTGTCCCACAAGTAGGTTAAATTTTAAGACTATGAATTACCATCTATTTTCAACACCCTGCAATATTGACATTCCTTTGTTCTTCCTCATGGAAAAACATTTTTTAATTTGTATATTTAGTCACTATCATAGTACACTCTAAGCATTCCTAGATTATACCATCTCAGTCTTTATCGTTTATCTTTCCTTCTGATTTCATTTGTGCCCCCAGGCCTCCTCCCTCTATCGTTCTCACATTCAGCTTCATTCAGTGTACTAACATTATCATATTGCAGTTAGGTAGTATTGTGCTATCCATTTCTGGATTTTTACAATCAGTCCCGTTGCACAATCTGTATCCCTTCAGCTCCAATTACCCAATATCTAGCCTATTTCTGTCACCTGATGGTCTCTGTTCTTACCTGAAATTCTCCAAGTTCATTAATTAATGTTAGTTCATATCAGTGAGACCATACAGTATGTGTCCTTTTGTTCCTGGCTAATCTCACTCAGCATAATGTTCTCAAAGTTCATCCATGTTGTTACATACTTCATAACTTTATTCTCTCTTACAGCTGCATAATATTCCATTGTTTGTATATACCACAGCTTGTTACCACTCATTGACTGAGGAACATTTGGGCTGTTTCCATCTCTTGGCAATTGTAAATAATGTGGCTATAAACACTGGTTTGCAAATGTCCATTTGTGTCCTTGTCCTCATGTCCTCTGAGTAGATACCTCACAATGATATTGTGGATCATATGGCAATGCTATACTTAGTTTCCTGAGGAACCGCCAAGCTGCCTTCCACAGTGGTTGTATCATTTGGCATTCCACCACCGCTGGATAAGTGTGCCTCTTTCTCCACACCCTCTCCAGCACTTGTCGTTTTCAGTTTTATTGATAACGGCCTATCTAGTGAGCGTGAGATGATATCTCACTGTGGTTTTGATTTGCATTTTCCTAATAGCCAGGGAAGTTGAGCAACTTTTCATGTGCCTTTTAGCCATTTATACTTCCTCTTCTGAGAAATGTCTGTTCATGTCTTTTGCCCATTTTGTAATTGGGTTGCTTGTCTTTTCATTGTTGAGTTGAACAATCTCTTTTATATTCTGGATACTAGACCATTATTTGATATATCATTTTCAAATATTGTCTCCCATTGTGTAGGCTGTCTTTACTTTCTTGACAAAGTTCTCTGATGCACAAAAGCATTTAATTTAGAGCAGTTTCCATTTATCTATTTCTTTCTTCAATGCTCACACTTTGGGTGTAAGATCTAGGAAACTGCCTCCTATTATAACATTTATATTTCCCTACATTTTCTTCTAAAAGCTTTATAGTCTTAGATCTAATGTTTAGGTCTTTGATCCATTTTGAGTTAATTTTTGCATAGGGTGTGAGATATGGATCCTCTTACGTTCTTTTGCATGTGAATATCCAGTTCTCTAGGCACCAATTATTGAAGAGACTGTTCTGTCCCAGGTGAGTTGGCTTGACTGCCTTATCAAACATCAATTGTCCACAGATAAGAGAGTGTATATCTGAACACTCTATTCAATTCCATCGGTCAGTATATCTATCTTTATGCCAGTACCATGCTGTACAAGATAGACCACTGCAGCTTTGTAATATGCCTTAAAGTCAGGTAGTGTGAGACTTCCGACTTCATTTTTTTCCTTAGGATATTTTTAGGTTTTCAGGGCACCCTGCCCTTCCAGATAAATTTGGTGTTGTTTTTTCTATATCTAAAAAGTAAGTTTTGGGGATTTTAATTGGTATTGTATGGAATCTGTAAATCAATTTAGGAAGAATTGACATCTTGACTATATTTTATTTAGTCTTCCAATCCATGAACACGATATGCCCTTCCATTTATTTAGGTCCTCTGTCTGAAAATTTCCTTTTGAAAAACAATAATAATAACTTTTTGGTGCTCACTCTATATGAGTCACTGTACTAGACACTTTGCAAGCATTCTATCATTTACTTTTTAAATTGCTCAGAGAAGCTGATTTTATTACTCTCAGTTCACAGCTGAGGAAACTAAAGTTAATAGAGGTTCATTATTGTGCCAAGATGGCAGAACCAGAGTGTGTACTATGTGTGAGAATCTTTCTTTTCACAGAATCCGTGAGGCAGGATTATGAAATCATAACTTTATGGTATGTCAAAGTAAAGAGGAAGTGTCTATAGCCTTTATATATATGAGGAAAAAATATTTTCTTTTGGCATTGGTCTTTTTATAATTAGTGGAATTAGGATTTTTGAAAGATTATGAGACCATCTGTGTAAAGCTAAAATATTGTATATGGTCTGTTGTAAATTTTTTCAGTTGTTTTATATTGATACAGTAAATGCACTATGCTGTCCTTATACATAAGAATACAGGGGGAAAAAGTACAATTTCTATCCTGGAATTCAGCTGTTTTATGTAGGTAGGTAGAAAATTATAGAGAAAAATGATATATATGCATTAGTAAAATAACATGCATTACTAAAATATTTTCATTTTTATAAAGTATCTTAACAACTTTTCGCTGTACATTTTCCTTCTTTTAGGACCTCTCAAATTTTGGGAATTACCAAATTTAAAAGAAATGCTATGAAATTTCTCCAAAACAAAATATTGTTCAAATTTTTATTATTCCATCAATGCCCTGTTCTGTGAGCAGACCTATCAACTACATGTAGTTATGCCATTTTATCTGTAACTACACATAATTTATATGCATAAATGTATATAAATAAATACACGTAACTTTCCTTTATTATTTTTATTATTTTGTTGCTTGAAGTCTGGAAGTCAGTTTCTCAATTTTGCCTAAGATTTTGGTATATATTGGTTGTATGTTTAGCTTCTTCTTTAACGCTTTTCTCAAATTATACTGAACCTTTAGAATAAGATGTGGTCAATAGTGCTTCTTTTCTTAGGTTTTTCCAAACCTACTTCTTGCTGTTGACTAGTGAATTAACTTTCAAGATTACCCTAGTATGTGCACTGGTTTTCTCTCCAGGACAGTTCCTTTCCCCTGTTCTCCTCTGGGAGTCCTGGGCAGTTTTCTTTGTTTTTAAAAAATGTTTTCTCCCCAGTTGCTGAAGTTTGTTTAACTCCAATTCTGTGCTTTGAACTGCCTTTCAGTCCACTTTTCAGCCTTGTGTGCACACTGCCATTTGATAGCTGCACACCCCCTTTCTTCACACATTTCTGCCTCTGGTAGCTTCTATGTTAGGTGAACCCAACTGACACCCATAACAGGTCTTCCAAGGAGTCAGGTGTTAAGATTGTACGAAGGCAACCAATATTTTGATTTAAATGCTCCAGCAATTGGAGTCTGGACTGGAAGTGTACACTGTTTGCCAAAAGTTCTGCCATTGGTCACACTGGCTTCAGGGAGCCACTTTGAATGTCTACGCACAGACTATGAATTACCTCCACAGGTCTGTGAGACCCCAGGCCCTGTGTTTTGAAAGCATATGTGTTGCTAAACCACGGCCATGGGTACATCTCTAGTCAGTGACCTCGGGAGAGCTGGCACAGTAATTCATGCAAACTGGGTGTATCTGAGTTTGGAGGAGGTGTCTGAACTGGCGGATTTTTCTGCCACTCTATTACCAATTCTTTTATAAATGCAGTTTTATTTAGATATATTCACACACCATAGAAACGACATCATTTCCTTTTATTTCCATATATTAATTAATGACTTTTTATAATTCAAATCATGACTTCTTTATATAGTTTAAATGAAGAAATTTTTATATAATTTAAATGAAGTCTAGTCAGGTGTGCAAAACCTGGCAGAGGAATAGAAGACACTGTGTAAATCTATATTGTCATTTAATATTCTGTATTCTGTTTCACCAGACTGCTTTCATTATTCCAGATAACACACCATCACACACGTATGTGTGCATGTGCACACCAAATTTAAGGCTAAAGAAATCAAAGAATGAGCTTTTTATGTACTCAATCCAGGATTCTTATGAGTAGTCTTTTGAGAGTTAGGGAATGAAGTCAGCATTTTTAAAAGTCAGATACAATCCTTAATGAGTGATTTTTCTGTTCTGCTCTGTTGGAATGAGGCATATTCCTTTCTAGGTCACTAAGTTAATCAAATCAAGGATTTGTCTCTATTGTCATTCTTACTGGTCACAGATAAAATTCACATTAGGAGAATCCTTCCAGGTTTTTAAAAAGCCTCTTCTGGTGCTGAGTAATCCTCTTTCAGGTCAGTGAAGCTAAATGTCTAGCAAGCTATGGCACTGCTCTATAACTAGGGCTGGAAGAACACACTGCATCATGGAACATCATTGCCTTTCACTAATGAATAAGACCGGAAAATGAGCAACCTGGCATTCATTTAGCAGCTGCTATGTGCCAGACGCTGTAAAGCAACTTACATATATATCATTTTAGGTACATCTAATCCACGCTTGTTCCAGTTTTACTGATAAGGAAATTGAGGCCTAATGAGGTGATTTAAAAAAAAATGTATATAGTTTTACCTCTGAAGTAGGAGCATGATGAAAATACAGTTTCCTATGGCATACGAATTATTCCTTTTCAGCACTTTATACACTTCTCTCTCTCTTTTAAGTTCTTTAAATTATAGAAATAATGGTCTCCCATATCCCAAAATCCTAATTTCTGAGGGTAAGCACTTCTAACAAAAATTTTTATGCATACTCTATATACTGTTTATTGGAAAATGGAATCTTACTGGATATACTGTTCTGTACTTGCATATTTTCAATTAAAATACATTTGGGGAATATATGATAGAGAATATAGGGCTGCTTCATCCTTTTTATTAATTATATATAGATGTACCATCACTTAATTGTTAATGAAAAAATCAAGGTCATAAAATTTTTAAAATATAATGATAAACAAGTATCTATACCTCTAGTGTTTGGTATTTAATAAGATGTAGGTTGGTAGTCATTTTATCCTAAATAGCACCAACATCTAAATGTATCAAATTAAAGGTTTAAGGCTGTCATTTCTGTTTGTTTTAATTCTCAGACCATGTTTATCTTTTACTTGCATGCCTTCACTCCTCAGTAAGTTTGTAGGTGAGTCTTTGCTGCCTCTTTTCATACTATCTTTAGTTTCTGGAGGCCCTTTACTTCTTTTTGTATGTTTGTATTTTATATACTTTGTAACAGCTTTTTAGCCTTTTATCACATTAAATATATATATACCTTTATTTTTCTAGCAATTAGCAAAACCCAGACCCACTTCTCAGCCAATCTCAATGATTGGTTTATATTATCATTTTGCATATTTTGCTCTGTAGTAGTCAGGGTTCTCTAGGGAGACAGAACCAACAGGAGATATCTGTAAAATATGAGATTTTATAAAAGTGTCTCATGCAATTGTGGGAATGCCCAAGTCCAAATTCCGAAGGGCAGTCCATGAACTGCTGACTCCAATCAGGGTCACCGATGAAGTCCTCAGGAGAGGATGTCTAGCTGAAGTGGAAAGAGAGCTTCTCTCTTCTGATTTCTACTTTAAAGCCTTTGACTGAATAGATTAAACATCGTTTATTGGGGGAGACATCCTCTTAGCCAAATGCTGATGTAAACAGTCATGGATGCAATAAATGTGCTGCTGATTTAATTCCATGAATGTTCTCATAGCAACAGGCCAGTGCATTCTTGAGCAGACTACTGGGTACCATCCTCCGGCCAATTTGACATCATGACGCTAACCATCACATGTTGTTTGAGATGAAGCTTTAGAAACAGTCCAATTCTCTCTTTTTTTTTCTTTCAATAGATGAGACCATTTATCTATTAATTCCAGGATTTTTCAATTAGAGAGAATAATCAAGACCAACCCACGTACCCACAGTTAATTTTTAATAGTTCATAAACAAGATACTGATTTGTCAAAAAGGTGGGAAGATCAGAAGATTTAAGACCATGCCTCACTTAGCTTTTCTGTTATATTTATCCTCACATTTTAGGAGGGCATTTTGATTCTGGTTTCAGTACATTTACTAATCAACTCTTGTCTAAAATTCTCTGTGACCGTTTTCAGCATGGGCAGTTGGAATTACAGCTGCAGTCAGAGTTGCAATCCATTGTCTAGTATATTTCCTGCCCTTTTAGAAGAGTGACATAAGCTAACAAAACAATAACAATCACTAATGATGTGAAAAGGGGTGAGAATTTAGGGCAATTAAATCTATCAAGAGAAATAAATGCATTTCATCTTTGGAACAACCCTCTGTTGTAAGGATGTATAATGTAAATTTGGTAACAAAGGTAATCAATAAAACAACATTTTATAAATTAGAATCAAAATTTGACGTTGTGAGTGATTCACTCTCAAAATATCAAAATACATATTGGATTACTTTTTGAAAAGTAAATTGTGAAAGTAAGTAATAAATACCCAATAACGCTAGAAAAAAAACTGTATTGAATAAAAACATTATAACCCATCCAAAGGTTTTTACCAGGTTCAATAAGTGTTCATATTAGAGGCACAATATCCTGGCTAGTGTTTCTCCATTGTATATCTTTTGTAATGCTATGCTGATAAAATTTAAAAAGTAATTTCAATTTTTAATGTTCCTACTCATGTTAAAGAGATATAAATACTTTTCTTTATGTATTTCTTTTTTGTTTAATTTTTTTTTTCTGATAGGGAGGGGAATACTCTGCCATAAAATCGACTATCAAGTGAACTAAATTAGTCAAGGGTAATATTTTTTCCTGAGTCCTTATAAATTGAAGTAGACAACTTGACTTCTGGGTGCATGATCACAGAGGGTCATCCTTTATCTTCAACCATGATGCATAAAATAATTAAAACAAAACAAAATAAGGAAAATGAACATGGTTCTCAGATTTATATATGAAGGAGAAATGAACTGGTAAAATCTATGTTTATTTTAGACAATGACTGATAAATAATTTTAAGAAGGAATATGTGTGTGTGTGTGTGTGTGTATTTAGGTGCATGGTCTGGGAATTGAACCCAGGTCTCATGCATGGAAGGCAAGCATTCTACCATTGAACCACCTGTGTACCCTAGGAAGGAATATTTTTGAATATTTACTTTTTCTGTTGTTCTATTAGCAAAAACAAAATAAAAAGGAATAATAGGAAAATGCCATCAGGAATCAGTGATGGAATAGAGAAACTTAAATAAATGATTCATCAATCTCCGTCATTGTGGTTCTTGGGAAGAAATGAATCATTTTATTTTGCTCTAATTTGGTAGTTTTAAAATTTGGAGAGGGAAATTTCTAGCTTCTGGAGGTACTTATGTATGATGGTACAGATAGAAATCTTAGCAAGTCAGTAATGGTACACTAGAAAGCAGGAAGTGACTTTTTTGGACCATAAGGCAAGGATATTTGCAGTCTACAATCAACCTAGAAAAAGCAGTAAAAGCCGATAAATGCACACCATGTATATGATTCCTAAATCATCAAAAAATCAGTAAGTTAATAAATTTTTTATTACTTAGTGGTAGAGTGTATAGGATTTTACTAATTGTTTAACTTCTTATAACGTTAATTGTATCTATTGTTACTGAAGTCAAAATAAGGGGTTCTTTGGATTAATTGATTAAATAAAGCCGGAATCAGCAAACCATGACTCACTGAAATTCAGCCTGTCAGAACTCCACTTTGTCTATTTTGTTTACCTATATTTTGTTTACCTTATTTGTTTACATACTAGAGTTGAGTAGTTGTGACAGGTCCCATCTGTCTCTCAAAGCCTAAAATATTTACTATTTGGCTTCTTAAAGAAAATGTATTCTGACCCTGGAATAAATACATGCGTATATAACATGCATACATAATCAGCCGTATTATGGTGTGTATTTCTTAAATCACTTGCACAAAAATGCTTGGACACAGAATCTATAAGCTGCTCTAAGGTTTTTCTTCTTTATGCCTTCCTGATGTGCAAGATTTATATCTGTCATGTTCACATCCTCCTTTTTTTTTCCTTAGGTGCAGTTTTCATATAGATTGTCAATACAATGATTAATTAATGCATTAATTAATTACAGAGCACTTTCTATGAACAGAAAATGTGTTAAGTACTAATGATATAAAAGTGAATAATGTTGTTCAGCATCCAGTGGGATAGCCACACATCATGTAAATCAATCCATACATAAAACACAATGAGGAAAAAAAAAAAAAAAGGGCGGGCCACGGTGTCTCACAGGCAAGAATGCTTGCCTGCGATGCCAGAGGACTTGGGTTCGATTCCCGGTGCCTGCCCAAGTTAAAAACAAAACAAAACAAAACAAAACACACAATGAGGTCAGACAGAAAGGAGACAATTGGTCAGGGCTCTCTATTGCAAGAAGCCCAAAAATAACTCAAAATGACTTAAAGAGAAAGAAATAATCTCTCAGCTGAAAAGTCCCAGGTTTAGTTGAATTTAAACATCTCTTCACAGGCGCCTAAGTGATGCATTCAGAAATCTGTCTTTCTCTACTTCTATGGTTCTTTGTGTTGGGCTTCATTTTTCGGGATTAGCATATTGGCCCTCCATAGCAGCTCAGGTTTATATTATCGACCTTGAAATCCAGATTTAACATTACCAGTGATCTTTTCCTAGTATTTTCAGTAAACATTCCAAGTTTGGATGTCATTGACCTTTCTTCAATTTCATGCCAATCCCTGAACCAATCCAAAGACAGGCTTGGCTCACATACACACAAAGATTGAGAATATGAGCAAATGATTCCCCAGTGTAAAATCTGGATGCTGTTTTTGGATGGAAGACAGGTAAAAAAGCAAATAGAATGTGGCTATTTTCAATGAACCTAAAAACTTGTTCTGTAGTAATCTTTTCAGTAATTTACTATTTCAATATATTTAAGATTTACTGCAATATTTCTCCGGGATTTTAGGGATAAAAAGAATGCGATTATTGGCTTTGATGAGGTTCATTGAAAAATATTCTAGTGGAAAATGCTACACTAACTATAACTTTTTGGCAGAAATTTTAATTTCTTATATTATATACCTCCAGGTAAACAGATAAATTAATAGATTTGAAACTTCCAAAAAAATTACCGTTTATTTATATATATGATAAGGAAAATATCATAATTTTTGCAATGAACATGATTTTTTTATTTAGAAAAAAATTATATTTGAGCTTTCTTAGAATAAAAAATTTCCCAAAAATCTCTGTAAGATTTAGGTTTGAAAACAATTGTAACATAATTTCATATTAAATTTTATTTTCCTCAGTAATTATTGCCTATGGGTGAGTTTTCACTACTTTCATCTGAATATATAAAATTGTTAATATGCTGTAGGATAGCTGCTGACTTAAAAATCTAAATATTAAAATGATTTTAACATTTTTGTACTTAGAATTCTACTCTCTTTTATTTTCTGTTATTGTCTGAAATAAAAGTGACTATGAAACTGGTATTATATAGTATTATATAGTAATGCTTTAAAAAAACTTTATTTAAATGATGTATATGAATGTACATAGAGAGGAATAGAAGGGAAACCATGTTTTGAGGAAGTAGTTTTCTGAGAATCCTACCTTTCTAAATGAGCTGCCTTTTCATTATAATTTTTAATGTTGTTATTGCCACTATTTATACCTAATACACACTGTCTTTTTGGTGACATACTATATAGTATGTATATAGTACTTATACATACTATATAATTTGTCTCTTTTAATCCATACAACAGCCTATAAAATATCTTGCAATTATTATCCCCCTTTCATAGACTAGGGGTTTGAGGTTTAGAGAGATTAACTTGTGCATGACATAATAGCTGATCATTGTCTGACACAGGATTCATCCTCAAGTTCGCCTAATTTCTTAGCATATGTTTCTTTTTAATACAGTTTTATTGAAATATATCCATACACCATATAATCCATCTAAAATATACCATCAGTGGCTCACAGTATCATCATATAGTGGTGCATTCATCATTAAAATCAATTTTAGAACATCTTCATTATTCCAAAAAAAAGAGAGGAAAAAGAAAAAGAAAATGCAAAACATCCCATACCCCTTATCTGCCCCTCTTATTATTTTTTGTCTTTATTTTATTACTCATCTATCCATACACTGAATTAAGCAAATGTCAGTCACAAGATTTTTGCAATTACACAGTCACACGGTAAAAGCTATATAGTTATGCAATCATTATCAAAGATCAAGGCTACTGGATTACACTTCAGCTATTTCAGGTATTTCCTTCTAGGTATTCTAATACACTAGAAACTAAGAAGAAATATCTATATAATGAGTCAGTAGTCGTAATCATCTGTTAAATCCCAAATTCACAGTTAAGCCTTCTCCCTCGTTTAATCATTCTCTCAGCCTTCAGGGATATCTGGGCAATGATCATTTTAATTTCTTGGAAAGGGGTGTTGGCCTTATGGAATAGAGCAATAAAACTGGTTGATGTTCTTGGAGAAACTGGTACCTCTGGATTTCAGGGCTTATCTGGGAAACAAACAATCTGGAAGCCTTAAGTTTCTGAAAAAATAAACTTACTAAGCAAAACATTTATAGTGTCATAAATAGAGCCCAGGGTATTCTTTAGGGTTTTCAGGAATACTGTGTCAATTCGCAATATCTGGCTGAAGCTTACATAAGAATAACCTCCAGAATGACCTCTCGACTCTATTTGATATCTCTTAGTCACAGAAACTTTATTTTATTTCATTGATTTCCCCCCTTTGGTCAAGAAGGCGGTTTCACTCCCATGATGCCAGGACCAGGCTTATCCCCAGGAGTCATGTCCTACATTGCCAGGGAGACTTAGATCCCTGGGAGCCATGTCTCATGGGTAGTAAGTTTATTCAAAGAGTCAGCTTAGAGAGAGAGACCACATCTGAGCAGCAAGAGGTTCTCTGGGGTGAATCTTAGGCATAATTATAAATGGGCTTAGCTTCACCACTGCAGAAATAAGTTTTATAAGGACAAACTTCAAGATCGAGGGCTTGGCTTATTAAATTGGGAGTACCTAATGCTTGAGAGAATATCGGGAATTCCCCAGGTGGGGAACAATAATTCCACATTTTCCCCACTCCCCCCAGGGTACTTTGCAAATCTTTTAAATTTTCTGCCCAAAATACTCTGGAATGTATCAGGGTATTACATTAACCTACACAGAATAACAAGATCTCATTCCTTATCCTAAGTTCCATATATTTATGTTATTTAAATAAACTGACCAGATAGGTTAAATTAGATAGTGTGCTAAAGAAAATTTAAATTTTGCACCAAATAAATATCTCTTCCTTTAGTCTCACACAGAAATTGAGGTTTTAAAATACAGACAATACCATCTTTTACTCTGTATTCTGATTTACCTTAGCCCTAATGAGGTCCATTTCAATTATATCCCTAATTGAAAGTCTAATCTCCTTTTCAGCTCATTTAACAGATGCTATACGGAGTAATGCTGACTTTCAGAGCTGCAGAATTCTATCTCAGAGTCCAGGTGTCACACAGATATCCAAAATTCCAGGAAACTACCATGTTATATACAAAGAACATCTCAGAATTTAGAAATAACAGTTAAAACTCAGAAATAGGTGTGACTGCTATAAGAATTTACAATCTAGGAGCCTTTACAATGAGCCTTATTGAATGTTCTGTACCCCTTAATCATTGATTGCCCAATCTTGGCCACTTTCTATCCTCTGATACACTAAGCTCGTAAATTTGATTCTCAGAGTTTTTTTCATTATAGTTCATTTATATCAACGAGACCCTAAAATATGTGTCCTTTTGTTTCTGATTTGTTTCACTCAACATAGTACCCTCAAGGTTCCATTCATTTAGTTACATGCCCCATGACTTCATTCCTTCCTACAGCCACTTGATTATTCCTTTGTATTTTTACACCACAGTTCTTCCATTCACCAGTTAGTGTACCCTTAGGCCACCTCCATCCTTTGCACATCGTGAATAATGCCACCATAGACACCAGTTTTCTAATATCTATTCCTGACTCGCTTTGAGTTCTTCCAAGTATATACTTAACGATGGGGTTGCAAGATCATATAGCAACTCTATTCTTAGCCTCCTGTGGAACCACCAAAGTGCTCTCCAAGGAGCTGTGCTATTCTACATCCCTACAAACAGTGAATAGGTATCTCTTTCTCTCTCCACATCTTCTCCAGCGCTTGTATCATTCTATTTTTAAAACAGTTTTATTCACACACCACACAATCCATCCTAAGCGTACAATCAATGGCTCCTGGTATAATCACATAATTATGCATTCATTACCGCAATCTATATGAGAACATTTCAATTCCTTCTGCAAAGAAAGAAGAGGGAGGAAAAAAAAGGAGAAATGCCAACAATAAGAAGAATCTCATGCCCTTTCTTTTTTATCCCCCTCTTATTGACATTTAACTTTGGTACATTGCCTTTGTTATGATTAATGAGGGTATTACAATGTTATTGTTAACTATAGAGTCTAGTTTGCATAAATTGTATTTTTCCATATATTACCCCATTTTTAACACTTTGCAATGGTGGTAATCAGTTGTTCTCCCTTATGTAAAACCATTCTTATATTTGCACATTTGATCACCATCATCATCTACATTAGGTTTTGCTAAATTTTACAGTCCATGTTTTTATCCTCTATCATTACCTCTGATATCCTGTATGCCTCTAGGCTTCCTCTCTCAACCAAACTCACACTCAGCTTTGTTCATTATACTTACAGTATTTCGCTACCATCACACAATATTGTGCTATCTATTTCTAAATCTTTTTAGATTTAGAATGTTCAATCCTATTGAACATTTTCCCCTTGAGCATCAAATGTCCAAACTCTACCCTCTTTCTATCTCCTGGTAACCTCTGCTGTCTACTTTAACTCTTGGAGATTGCTCATTATAGCTAGTTCATATTAGTGAGAGCATACTTTATTTGTCCTTTTGTTTCTGGCTTATCTTGGTCAATATAATGTCCTCGACAGGCATCCACATTGTTGCATGCATGATGACTGTATTCTATCTTAAAGCTGCATGATATTCCATTGTCTGTATATACCATAGTTTGTTTATCCACTAGTCTGTTTATGGACATTTGGATTGTTTCCATGTCTTGGCAATCATGAATAATACTGATATAAACATCAATTTGCAAATGTTTGTTCATGTCTCTGCTTTCATTTCTTCCCAGTAGATACCTAGTAATGGGATTGCTGGATCAGATGGAAATTCTATACTTATTTTCTTGAGGAATTGTCAAACTGCCCTTATAGCATGGCTGCACCATTCTACGTTCCCACCAATAGTGAATAAGTGTATCTGAAGCATATGTCTTTATTATGCAAGGCTGTCTCCCCACTACTGTCATGCAATTAAAAAGCATTGTAAAATGATACATTTAAAAACATTGTAATAGGAGCAACATATATACATAGCATCTGCATTAGGGGATTCTTTGATTGTATTTAATACTAATGTGTTTCCTCAGACCTAATCTTGAATCATGTCAATATCAACTAAAATAACATTAAGAAATAAGAAAACTACTATAAAGAATTAATATATCTTTAAGAAACATTCAACCCAAAGTTTGTGTGACTTTTATGCAAATGCATGTCTTTTTCATCTAGCATTTTGCCCAAGACTGGGGCTGTGAGGTCAGTAAGAATTGACACCTTCATTTTTCTCTAGATTGAATGATTCATTCAATATGCTTCCCCCACCCCAGTAAATTTTGAATCAATTCTGTATGCTGGGCCCTATGGTACATGATGGTATAAAATGGCAAGCTAGACTTCCACTTGAGTGAAGCTCTGAAATGATGCTTATTTTACTTGTGTTCTTATGAAACTTTGAATTTATTTCAAATAAAACAGATATTATATAAAACTTTGAGTGTAATTCAAATGAAACAAATATAATATTATCATGGCTTTACGTTTCGAGAAAACATTTCTCCTTTAAGTTTCTGAGATTTTACATATATTTGGAATACATTTTTTCACTGGCATTAAGAACGATTACCTGCTTCCTTGTCAGTGTTGAAATTTGGGATTGGTGGTTGACTCAATCCCATTTGTTTGGTTTTCTCCTGTGGCTTTGGGCGCATTTTCTTAATTAATCACATTTTTGACATTAAAATAAAGCATTGAATGCTAACTTTCTATTTCCAAACAGTATTCATTGGTCTAATGAGGCATGCTGTTTTCATTTTTTCAGTAGAAAATGATACAGATTTTATAAATGTCCTTTAGTGCTGTCTTTTGGTTGTATCACTTGTATGAATAACGGCAGCACAATATTGTGAAAGTCTCTAAAAGATTAATATGATTTATTGTTTCTCTATGAAGTTAAATTTTCATGTGGCCATTTGCTGAACAAAAAATAATGCAATGAATGTACATATTTTTGTTGTTGAAATATACAATAGTGGCGTTCTGTGCATTTTTATCATTGCTGCATTCAATGTACTAAAGAAATCCTTCAAGATTAGGGTAAATATTTATGGGAACTCCTATCACTTAATTTTAGAATTTTAATTTTTAAACTGCATGTTAAAAATGATTAAACAAGTAAGTTATTTGCTTCCTAGGTAGAATGCAAGTCATAAAAAGGTTTTTCTTGGTTGTGCCTTGCCATTTTGTAAATTCTCACAAGAAAAGTAGTATGCCACATACCTAGAGTGTTTCACCACTGACAGAGAATAAAAAACCAAGGTATGATTTAGTGTTAAAACTGAGTCTTCACTTTTCCTACCCCTCACCCAGCATGTAACATCATGCTTGCTAGTTGAATACTTGCTCATGTCCATTTAGTCATTTAAGCTGTTTAATTTTTACCCCATTATTTTCCTTTTTTGCTAAACTTCCACCACATTTCTAAGCTGGCATGCTATTAATAGCAGTCTCCCAGTATTCTTTCCTCCTTGTAAAAGCAGCAAACACATCCTTCAGTTTGCACACGCTTGCCAGATGTCCACTCTTTTGATACTTTTTATTTGTAAAATATGTTTAATTATCAAGTGGATTAAAATGTTAAAAATGTGGTAACCAATAAAAAGCATATGTGGTTTCTTTTCCCCTTGTCCTGTCCATTCTTATACTTCCCTTTTAAAATTTTCCTTTTTTTTTCATCACTTTTATGTAACTTGCTTCCAGCTGAGAAGCCATGAGAGCGGCTTTCCCTCAAGCTGACGCAAGTATGGCTCTATAATTAAACTATGGGGAATGCTGCAGAAGGAAACAGCCACCTTCTGCCCTCCCCCAAGGGAAGGGACTGGCTGTCATCTCTGCAACACACTCTAACTTCACATCCTACAAGGGCTGCAATGTACAGACATATGTATATACCTTTGGTAAATTTATGTTTATTCATAACTATTTATGTTCAAAAATATAATGCCAATCACTAGCAATTCTAATAAACATCTGACAGTCTGGGAATTTTAATTATGTAGGTATTATTCTTTCTGGTGACCCATTCTTTAAAAGATGGGGTAAATTTCCTGTTTAACCCTGGAAGCTAAGGAACCCTGGATTCTCTCCTTAATACTGCAGAAGACTGACTACCTAATCCATTTCTTCATTTTGATTTTCTTAGAGATTTGAGTTCTTATGATTAATTTTGAAAATGTCTCTTTCTTTGGAGAAAAAAAAAAACAAGAGCAAAACCCCATTCCATAAATATGTACATAGTGTGTTAGAAAGGGCAAAATATTTCAGATATATCTCTTAGAAAACCAAAGAATGGATAACCACGTTATTCCTTTTGACATCTGAGTTTTAGAACTGAATCTAAATCATTTTGGGGACAACAGTAAACATTGGAGAGGAAAAGATAAGAATCTGCTTGGCAGAATGCTGCCATCTGTCACTATGCCACATTATAGCACCACATTGCTTAGGATGAGAACTTGCCGAAAGACACTGGAGGTTTACCAGCAGCCATTCAGAGTTCCTATTCTGTACACACCACATGCAACAAGTATTTGATTTGTCATTTTCCTAATTACTGCCAACATCGCTCCTGTCCATTTCTATGTTCCTATCTCAGTGAGTTGTACCACCAGCCATTCATTTTCCAAAGCCATATTCCTCCTTGGTTTCTCCCTCTAGACATTCAATTACTAAGACATGTCAATTTCACCTCTTAAATGTTTCTTGAATCCACCCCTTTTCTCCATCCCTGTTATGAGTTCCCTATGCCTTCAGGCTTGTACCCTTAATTCCTTTTCCACGAAAGTGACAGATTAACCTATTTCAAAAGTATTGAGACAATATTACTTCTTCGTTTATAAAGCATCCAATAATTCCACTTAACTAGATTGATAAAGTCCAGATTCATTTAATAGCTAGCTGGATAATCTTAAGTAAAACCAATTTATCTTGGCCTCAGTTTTCTCATGTATACATTTATACTAGGTCCTACTAGGTTCATTGTGACGATTAGACAGGATAACGAATATAAAGCATTTTGTACCATGCTGAATACAGAATCCCTGATTGTGTTACCTACCATCATTTATTAACATGCTCTACAAATTCTCTTTATTTGAGCCTCTGCTGACCTCTGTAACCTCTTCTCTTGTTAGCCTGTGCCTTATACTCTAAGAGCACAAAATGGCTTTCAGATCACTACCTTGCCATGCTATTTCACTTCTCACTGCCTTTCATCGACCTGAAATGCCTTCTAGATGCTCATTGATCTCACTAAACTGTCTGGCACACACCTTTTAGGACTCAATTCCCGTGTCACCTCCTTGCAGAAACCTGCCCTGATAATCCCCACTCTATCTAGGTTAGGTGACCCTTACCTATCGTTTCCCATCACCTGTGCATTGCTACATCTATCATTGAATTTAATCCATTGTATATTAATGACGTGTTCACGTGCCTGTCTCCTCTAGCAGGTTTTGAAGTCTTTGGAGAATGTTCCTTGTCTAATATATCTTTGTCTCTCCAGAACGAGACACATGGTTGCCTTTTAATACATGGTGATTAAATGAACACATCATTGTTCACTATTTAAAAACCAGTTCCTGTGATGCAAAAGATGACAAGGTTTGATAATGTCACATCATATCTCGTAATATGCTTTTCAATTTTTCATTACTACAGAGAAAAGAAATCGAAATACCCTGAATTAGAATCAGTTCTTTTCCCGGTATCCTCATTGTTTGTGCAGCCTTGGGAAAAATTACTGAATTTCTTCATGCTTATCTATAAAGTATAAATGAAAGAAGTTAAAGCTTTACAGAGACACTTTCATATTTTACATTCCCCCGTATAGAACCTCCAGACACTCGATTTAATCAGAAAGTAGAGACTATTTGTAAATAGCCTGTCATATCATGTTAAGGAGTCTGGGTTTTACTTTCCAGGAAGTGGGTGGTCATGGAGCTTGAGTGCGGCTTATGAGAAAAGTTGAACTAAAGTAGCAGAAGTGAAGCCGATTAGGAAGCAATACACAGGAGATAAACAGGTGCAGACAAACGCATCGTGTGGGGCTGACTGCTTGTTGGCAGGGAGGGAGGAGAAAGAGATTCAAAGAGTGCTTTGATTACTGATTTAATAATCTTATGACTGATGGCACAGGTTTCAAATATAGGGAATATAGGCAGAAGAGTGAATTTAGGACACGCAAGGCAGGGAAAGAGTGAATTCTCAGAAATTGAAAAGGAGCACCAAAAATATCTGAAGAAAAAAAAAATTCACCCACATGCTTTAACCCCCCACCCTTTCCCATATCTCCTCACTATCTGATGCACAAAAAGACAGGGATACTACTATGAGCATTTCCAAGGTTATAAGGATGTTAATCTGATTTCAGTTTTCCCAGGCTTATAAAGATAAGTGGATATGTGCCTCCTTCTAGCAGATTTGTCAGGAAGAAGTGTTTTAAATGGAAACTAGTTCCTGTTCAAGTGAGTTTTTAGGCTCATCAGAGGCCTTATTTTAGTAATTTCTTATCTGTAGGCATGCTCGCATTTTATTTTTATAGCAGTCTGCTTTGAAGTTGTATGTGTGTTTTAGGAGAAATATGTATATAATTTCATGTATTGTTTGACTCCACTCTTTCTCCACACCAGCATGAAGTCATTTGGCAAATTTTGTTGAATGTTCCTTTAAAATACATCCAGAATTCAATCTCCTCTCATTACCACCCCTATTAAGACATGTTACATGCCATAATCATCTCTGGGGTTACTGCAATTACCTCCTTGAAAAGACTTTAACAACCAAGGACAGACCTACCTGTTGTTTTCCCCAGGATCTGTTGTTTCTGGTTGTGTTCCTCTTCCCCAGATATCCTTGTGCTATCTAAAATCCAGCAGGCTTCATTTTTTTCTATAGCACTGTTAATATTCCACGTACTATGTGTTTTACTTATGCATTGACTATGTTTCTTTCTATGAGAACGTGAATTTCATAAGAGTAGAGATGTGCCTCTTTTACATACTATTGTATTCCTAGAACATGGAAAAGTAAATGGCACAAAGACATGCATTAGTAACCACTGAATGAATTTGTTGAATACCTTACTAAAGGCCAGATATTGTGCTATAGATGATGGGATCTGAAATTTCAGACTACAATAGGAAACATTTTTAACAAATGTGAGAGGCTTCATGTTTTTCTCTGTGTATGTACACCTAAAGTTATGAAACCTTAAAATTCCAAACTATTTACATCTCCCCACTTTGATATAGGAGGAAATAGCTTGTGTAGCAGCCCCCTTTTTACATGAGCATAATGAAATTCAGAAGCATAAAGAGGTTTGCTTACACAGTTGTTACTTTGAAAATGGTCTTCTAATTTAGAATATATTTTTTGAAGCAAATATATACATGTAATTCTAATCTCATTTTCTCTGACTACCTCCATATACATAACTATCCCCTTAGACATTCCATTTCTTTAACTACTAAAAATCAACAGATGTTTCTGAACCATTATCTGTCTTCAGGTAGGTTTCCCACAAAGCCAAAACTATTGTTCATATTTGTAGATGATTTTGAAATGTGGTACAATTCCCAAACTATATGTTTTCCTATTTTTAGTTTCTTATAATGAAGAACATTTTAACTAAGCTGCTTATGAATGTAATCTGATGATATAGCGAAATAAAGATCATCATATATTAGGAATAATTTTAGTGGATGGAACTCCAATGTGAAGGAAGAAAAGTGGATTTTACAGTGTTAAGTGGTTTCTTAGTGCTGAGTAACATTCCTGTGTTGAAGCCAACTGATGAAAAATGAAACTGAGAATTTGATGTAGGACATTTTACTTGTTTGCCTGAGAAGTTGTTTTCTTTTACTTGGAATTCTAAATTAAAAACTTGTAAAGGCCAATGTGTGTGGGTCTTTATTGTTTATTTCATTGTGAACTTTTTTGTATTTTATTTCTTAACTGTTTTTGTTTGTATTGATTGCCATATGTCTTAGACTTAGGAGCTTTTGGATATTTATGGCATAGCTATACCTTTTTGAGGTCTATGTTGTGTTGTCTGATATGTTATTGCTTTTAAGCTTTTAAATAATCACATATTATAATTACCCATAAAAAAATCGAGGCCCTAAGAGATGATGACTATATCCTGTTTCCTACAATAGTGGAGGTTCTGATTGTCATTCCAGGACCCTTCCTAAGTCCTAACCCCTCCTATATCTCCAACTCTTGGCTGTGGATTATTGAAGTATCTCAAAATTATTTCATATTGCAAGCTTTGCCAGTAGCCCATGTACTTCCTTTGCATATATATATATATATATATATATATATAATATGCAATATATATAATTTCTCAAATTATATACATATATTGTATATACATATATTATATATCAAATTATATACATATACATATATAAATTATATCCATATATAATTTGAGAATTATATACATAATTTCTCAAATATGTATCCAATCTGTTGTGAATAATGCAGCATAGTTCATTTAAAAATAGTAAAAATATTATCATTTGTGGAAATTATAATTTTTCATTATAGTCCTTTCAAATTAACAAACACTAAAACTGTAACTACTAATCCATAGTAGAAGGGTATTTTTAATAAAAATAAAATATTTATATCACATTCATATTTATTTCTAAGACAAAATATTTAAAAATATACTTTTCTGGAAATGGGGCAAGCTGGGAAATCTATAGCTGTAAATGATCACTAGAAAGAGGCTATTTCTCATCTCAGTAGTGAAATATTTTACTGCATTGAGATGTTGGTAAGTTTAGAAAATTGGGGGGGATTTACTGAAACATAACTTCTCGGAAAATTTAATTGTATAAATATTATTAAATAAAAATTTTAGATTTAAATATTATCAAAGTATGAAGTAGTTAATGCAGATAGTCCTGAAAGAATGTCCTCTTCTTTCAATTGTAAATATGCTTTGAACTGATCCTGAAATAACAAATGTTCACTTTGTATAAAGAAGGAGAAAAAGTGTTGAGAAATTTAACAATCATGATTGTCTTATATCTTTGTGGTAATCAACTGCATTATGAATCCTTCGATACAGTTCTCTACATTTATGCACACCTGTAACTACACAACTAATTGTTCTAATCTTTTTATTTCAATTTTCAATGTGGAATTTTTTTCAGGTTGATAACAGAAGAATTACTCTGTTATTTTTAAAGGCTGTCTAGCATCACATTGCAGGGGTCCATTTTAATACGTTTCACCAGTCTTTATACATTAAAACGCCCCATGCTACAGACTTTAAAGTGAAATAATTAATTACTTTTAAGTATGGAACAAAAAAAGACTTTCAATGTGTTCCAATCAGATTTTTTTTAATAACTCTGCAATAAACTTTATAACATCTTAAATATGAAGGGCTTTGCTTTAGAGAAAGGAACCCGAAAGAATAGTAAGTCAGATGTTGTTGCTTGCCTACCACAAACCCATCCTCCCTCCCTTCCACCCGTTCTTCCTTAGTAGCAAAACCCTGATTTGTTAAAATCTCATGTAATGGGCTATGTGCTTCGAAGAAAGCTGGGTGCCTCTCTTGCCCTAAGGTGACGCACCTTCACTAGGCACCACCAATCATGGGGACCGCATTCCCCTTCTGGTATTTTCTCCAGCATTAATTAAGGGTTAATGTGTGTAGTGGCTGGTGTGTAGAACATTCTTGCTCTTAAAATGGAATTCAAGATAAGACTTGACCTCTTCTGGTCCTGTGGCTTCTGACCTCCATGTGACACCTGGAAATGTAGTGACTATATTGGAACCATAAAGCAAACTCCAAGAAAATTTCATAGAATCTCAACCACAGTTCTAACCTTGTTAAATCTGAATTAAGCAACATGGAACCAACCCACATTCCAATTTTTAGTATAGGAGAAGATACAACCCTTATTTTTAAGACACTTTTATTTGTATTTTCTGGTTTTTGCAACCTAAAGCATTCTGCTACAAAAAGAAAATCATTCCATTTTTCGGGGATTTATTGCTTCCTCGTGATACCATAAAATGAAGCAGATAGGATATCTGGTAGATGTGTCTTTATCAGAATTTATGACTGGACTTAATGCCACAGAACCAGGCCAACTGGCCCATGTGCCAGAATGAGAGTTGAAATATGAAAAAGAAGAGGGACCCATAGGAATTACTGGTCTTCAGTCACTGGCACTTAGGGGATTTCTTTCATGGTTTGTTATGCTACAACTACGTTTGTTGTGTTGTACTTATAAAGCAAGAAGATAAAGAAAATTATTTTTATTTTTACAGAGTTAGACACTCTAAACTTCATTTCCCTCTGCTATGTAGTCCTACTTGGAAAGCCTTTTATTTTATTTTCCCTAAAGACCAAGTACACATGTTCAGGCATGCATGTGTGTGTATGTCACATGTGTGTACATACAGTTATTCATTTACTTTTGTTTGGCAAAAGCAGTGTGAGGAAGCCAAAGGCACTTTTCTTTGTTCGTGTTTCTCCTTTTATGGGTTTTCTTGTTAATGAGTTTAGTATTCAAATGTTAGTAAAATTCTCTCTTCCTCCCAATTCTCTTTCCTTAAGTTTAATTTTGCTTCTTTTTTTGTCTTTCTCATACTAGCAGTCTCATTTGAAAATACCACTTACTGACAAGAAAAAAAGGCTCAACTGAATGATTCAATATGATGACCTTCATCTTAGACCAGTCATGCGCATGGGCCATTTTTGTAGATTAGGGAAGAAAAGAATGCCTTGCAGCAACCTTATGAACTATAATGAATTAAGTCTGTCTCTTACTTAAAGAAAAAAGCAGAATAACATGAGTAGTCATGAAAAATAGATTCAGATATTACTGTCCTAATTAACTCTCAGTGAAATGAACATTATCTCCATTTAAGAAAAACACATTTATAAAACCATATGCATATAAAATATTGTGCCTTTATTTTTATGAGACAATGAGCCACACTGTTTGCCACACTGTCATGCAATTAATGCGGACACACTCTATATATTTGGTTAACCATACATGTGAGTAAAGAGATTTTAGCTCTGAAATGCTTCCATAAGTAAATGTAATAAACTAATACAGATGCAATTCCAGTTATGTTTAAATGACAAGTTTTTAATAATTCTCTTTTGCTTTTGTTATACTACTCAACCGCCTGAAGACTGCAGCTTGGAAATCACCAGTACAGAACCCAGGATTGATGTTTTTTCCAAGCAATATTTGTGGCCACGTTAATTTGAAAAGCGTATGTCAATATATTTTAGATGAATGTTTCTATAAATTGTGAGACACAACTAACAATTTTATTTCTGGAATGAACTCCATAAAATTCACTGGATATCAAAAGATAGTTGTGATAATTTTTCCTAAATATTGACCAGATATGTATGGAATATTTGCAATTGGACTTCTTTGCAAGATAACATTTTCAAATATATTTCTATGTTTTCAGAATACTATATCAATTTTAGAAATTCCCAGGAATAAATCCTCAAAGTTCAGAATTTGTAAATACAAATAGTAGAAGAATCTGAAGAAGTTTCTATGTTAAAGATTACCACTGAAAAAATTTTAGAGTGTAGGCAAAGAATACATTTAGTAATGCAGCAGAGAATAAGTATTTTAAGTTGCATTTTATCAAACTGAAATTCTTTTTTTAGTCATTGAACAGAAAGTAAAAACTTTCATTTGTTTATAGAAAGGTATGATAACACCGAAACAAATTCAAATATGAATCTATGAGGTTTCATTAATCATTTCTCAAAATTTGGTATTTCTTATCTTATGGGGTTATATGCAAGTCCAACTGCAAAATGACATCCCAATTTCTGTAAAATATTTTAAAAATCTACCTTTAAACTTGTTCAGGTTGATCTATTTCATTTTACCACATCTGTAGCAATAAATTTCATGTGCTAAATATTCCATTGTGAGGAAAGGAAAACAAACAAGCATTTATAGTGTCTTTTAGACAAGTTATACCCCATTTATTTGTATTGAGGGATGCTATAGAAAGTGGAGCTATGTCTTTCTTTTATTTTTATTTATTTTTTCACACCTTTCTTATGAGAAATAAAAGTATACATTATGGGGACAACTGACACCTTAGCCGTACTTTACTGCTGTGCCACTCACCTGACCAGGTAAATGTTCTTCAAGGTGACCACCACAGGAGATACTGTTTTGGGGAAGTCTTTTTCCCTTAAGTAGCTGAATAATAGCCCTCTAGTGAGATTGTCATCCCGAAACCCATATCCTCTGACTGTTACCTCATGTGCCAAAAAGACTTGCATGTGTCATAAAGTTAAGGATTTTAGAAAGGGGAGGTTATCCTAGATTATCTAGAAAGGCCGGAACTACAATCACAAAGGTATTTTATAAGAAGGAAGCAAAAAGGTCAAAGGAAGAGGAAGGCAGTTGAACCCAGCGGGAGGGAAAGGTGATGTGGCGCAGGCCCACAGGCATGGAATGAGGACGTACTCGAGAAGATGAAAAAAAAAGGTTCTGGATTCTTCCCTAGAGCCTCCAGAAGGAGCCAACCCTGCCAGCATTTTGGCTTTGTCCCTGTAAGACTCATTTTGAAATTCTGACTCCCAGAACTATATGGAAATAAATTTGGATTGTTTTAAAGCCACTAAATTTGTCTTAATCTGTTATAACTTCAGTAAGAAGACTGTTACAGTACCTTAGTTTCTATATTCCTCCTTATTCATCACTTTGGTCATGTTTTCATTTGAGTGCATCAAGTTATATTTCTCTGATGTGAGGAGTGCCTCTGAAATAGCATATTAAAGAATATGGAAAATGTAAGACTTAGGAGTAGAGAATCATTGTAAATCAACATAACTCAGTTTACCTCTTACGTTGTTTACAGTGTTCTCTGGAAGGTCCTTTAATGCTTTTTTTTTAATTCTTTTTTTGGGTCCTTTAGTACTTCTAATCTATGATTTAAAATGGATTTTCTCAAAAGTGAAAATAAAAAATTAAGTGCCTATTGCTTTTCTTAACCGTAAGTTATAAGTAAATTATATCACAAATTGCTTTATGAATGGCAAATGTATAGCTACAACATAAAAATGAGATTTTTGTTTTTAGCTGATGATTGATTTCTTTGTCCTCCTGACCACTTAGTTCTCTTACCATTTGAGATCTTGATGATTCCATTATGGCTTAAATATTCCACCATTAAATAGTTTCCTTAGCCTTTCCAGCTCCTACATCCAAAATGAATGCTGTGTTAGCAGGTTTTAGAGTGACAGGCAGTGAGAAATAAGGAGAGTGCTGTCTTGTGCAGGGAAAGGAAAATTAAAACTAGTTATCCTTATCACCTAACCATTTTCAGATCTTAAACATTAATGTAATATGATTATGGTATCTTTTTTTGACATTAACAGCCAAATATCTTTATAATATTTTTTTTTCTTAAAGAATAGTGTTTTCCATAATCTGACTCAACCTGTCTGGATAGATGATTTAAACAATCCAAACACAGGGAGCTCACAATAAGAATGACAGCCTTTAATCCTGTATAGCTTAATGTAATGCCTGGATACATCCCAGAGTATATTAAGCAGATAATCAAAAAGTATTGGTAAAGTCCCTTAAGGGATAGGAGAAAAAGTATGAAACTATTAAACTTTACCACTAGGGAAACCCCGGATACTGTGTCAGACATTAGGGATACCTAATCAACAGGTCAAGCCCTTGATTTGAGGCTAGTTCTTGTGACGTATGTAGTGTAGAAGCTTAGCCTACTTATAGGTATGTCTAAGAGTCACCACCAAAGGAACTCATTTGTTGCTCAGATGTAACCTCTCTCTCTCTCTCTAAACCCAACTCTGCAAGTGGAACTATTGCCCTCCCCCCTACGTCAGACATGACACCCAGGGGTGGAAGTCTGGCAGTGTGGTAGATGACTCCCAAGGATGAGCCTTGCCCTGGCGCCATGGAATTAACTATGCCATCCTGACCAAAAGAGGAAAAAGAAGTGTAACAAATAAGGTATCAGTGGCTGAGAGAGTTCAAATAGAGTCAAGAGGCCTCTCTAGAGGTCATTCTTATGCAAGTTTTGGTTAGACATTGCTATCTATCGTAATTTGCCAAACTTCAACCCAAACCATTCCAACCAATCCTAAAGAACACCTAGGGCCATATGTAATAGTCTATAAAGGTTCCTTGCACTGGGGTAACTTTTCAGAAACCTACAACCTCTGGATAGGAACCTGAACCTGGAGGGGCCAGCCTCTCTAGAACACCAACTAGTTCCATTCCCCTATCCCATATACTTGACAGCCCCTTCCAACATGAAAAAGTTAGAATGGGCATAGCCCAAATACCCCTAAAGAGTGGGATAGAAAGACCAAGTTGATAGTGGAGTTATACAGAGAAGGTAGGATTTAACAAATGAGTATGATGCTGAATCATTATATTGGTATTTCTTTTTGTCTCCAGTACCTTTGAGCAACTAGAAGTAAAAATCTAAAATTGTGGAATTGTAACTCATACCAAAGTCTGAAATCTTTTCTACAACTAATTGTTGTGATGTACTTTGAAATTTATTGCTTTTTGTATATATGTTATTTTTCACAAGAAAGGAAAAAAAAAGAGAAGGAATATAACAGAGAAGGTAAAATTTAACAAATGAGGGTGACTGCTGAATCATTATACTGATATTTCTTATGGTCTCCAGTGACTTGGAGCAGCTACAAGAAAAAAACAAAAAATCGTGGAATCGAGAGAAAAATCTGCTCTATAACTCCTTGTTAAAATTTACTTGGAGATTTATTGCTTTTTTTGTATATATGTTATATATCACAATAAAAAATGTAAAAAAGAAGAATAGTGCTTTCTTTTTAATGTGATTCAAACAGTGGTTTGTCATCTGTTAGATGCTGTGAACTTCCTGGGTGTAGTAACTGGATGTGTGTTTCCTCATCACACATACTTTCGTATAAATTCTGTCTGATAAGAGCTAATGTAAATTCATATGACTACTTTGCTCATAAGAAGACACAGAGCTCCTTTTCTTTTCCTTTTTTTTTTTTTTAACTATCTTACCTGTCATTTAAAAGCCAGTGCTCATCAGTAGTGTTTTATACAATATTATGGCTGATGTGTCATTAGAGAACTTCTTTAAAAATCCCAGGAATGGCTTGTTTGGACTTTAGTGTGTAATAGTAAGAGCATGTGATTGAAAGACTTATTAATAGAGAACCCCTGTGGGTCACCCTCCCAGTGCATAAAGACTAACAGATTTTTACTGTAATTATCTTAATGGTACCGTGTTAGGTCACTGGTGCTCTGGAACTAGCCAACATCCTCCTTATGTCACTTGGTGAGAAATTTAAAAATATATATAATTATTTAGGGTACATTTTTATATGTTTCATCTGTGGGGTAACTATACCTAAGATAATAAACTCCTAATTTTTATTTGGATAATGGGGGTGAAAACTTATAATGTATTTAGCAGAAAATAAGATGCTGACTAATTGATTATATATTTGATAAGAGCTTTTCTGAGTAGTTGATATGCATTTTAACCAAGCAATTTCATTTTTACTATAAGCTGCAGTGGCAAAACAGGAATATTTTTTGCCTAGCAATGCCTCTTTCATTCTCAAAACTTAGGTAATTTTGACCCTATACTGCCATGAAACCACACAGGAATGAATGATTCTGCATCCTTTAACTAATTCTGTGATTATATGTATCTTCACTGACAATCTTCCTATGACATCTTTGTAAATTAAACAACATTGCTATGTAATTAGTGCTAATAACGAATAGATTGCAACATCTTAAATAACATTATTAGATAAACGTCAAAAATGCCAACTATACTTAATTTGGAGGTTCATAAGTGGATTCAGTTGAAATTGCCTGTTTTTTTTCTCTTTTGCAAAAGTCGGTTAAGTAAATATCCATTCATCCTATTACTTCTTCTGCCTTCTGCTCAGAGATTGATCTTTTGGATCACTGCATGCCAATTTAGACTGAGAGGGCCTGGTTATGTAATGTAGATTTAAATTCCACTTCAGAATGCCTGATCCAAACATGACTGAATGAACCCTGGGCCAATCTGAAATTTCATGGCTGGTCTCAACTTCATCAGCTCATCACAGTTCTCCAGAGGACCTATCAGGGTGAATTAAATCAATTTAGAAAGTGACCATGAAATTAATGACTCATTTTTTCATAAGGCAACAAGCAGTATCACGATTTTCAGGTCACTGTTTTTGAAATCCAGTGACTATCATTTGATCCCTGAGAGTCTGAAAAGACATTTAACATTTCTATATCTATTTCCTCCTCTGTGAAATCGAGGGTAGTAATACCTCAAAAAGAAGTAACTAGAAGATATATGTCAACATGCTAAGTTTTTAAAGGGTATACAACTGTGGGGCATGCTCCTATAAATGTTGAGTTGATCTTAGTATTTTCTAAGAAAAATAGTTTGCATGCAACAAATAACATAGCATTTTTTTTGGTCACGCTATTATTTTCTCCTTTTTCTGCCCTGAATCTAAGAATTTTTGTACTTTTGTCTGTGTCTCACTCCTGTGTTGTTTCTCTCAAGTGGATTCAGTCTCTTTTGACTGAAGTAGTATTAATCTGCCCTTAAACAAAGGTCTAATGTTAATAATAATTATAACAACAAATAAAAATTATAGCTTTCAAACTTAGCATGTATGATACTTTATAGTTTTACTAATGAATTTTTTAATAGGCCTGTTAACTTTGTGAGGATCCATGTCATATATGTGAAAATTGACGTTCCAAGAGCTTTCTTTGAGAATTCTAACCATCTGGTTTGTATCAGGGTCACCTGCTTATACTTCTCTTCAAAATTGGCTAATGTCAGTGTGGAGATGTTCTTTTATCATTTAATGAAAATTGTATCTCTGTAATCCCTAGTTTTTGTAAGACGATAGTTTTTTTTCCTTCGAGTATTTGTGAATTAGAATGCATTTGATCCTATTATTGCAATATTTTCCCATCTTTTTTTTACTGAGTATTTATAAAGTCACTTTAATATTAGGTGTGAGAACTACTTTCATATCTGAGTTTATACTTATATTAAAAGTAAACAATAATAACACTGAGTTTAAAACACATGAGATCATATCTATTATTGTTGTTTTCACCTTTTTAGCTATAATGTTTTAGAATTAATTTGTTTTTGACAATTTTAATATGACTATAAAAGGGACGCTTGTTATGGGCAGGCAACGATGGATGGCGCAGTGGCAGAATTCTTGCCTGCCATGCCGGAGATCCTGGTTCAATTCCCAGTCCCTGCTCATGTAAAAAAAAAGGTGCTCTTGTTGTGAGTTCAATAATCTTTTTATCAAACATTAAAGCTCATTTCATTTTAACTTATAGTGACTGAAATCATAAAAAAGAGGATGGAAACTTTCAAACTCCTGGCATCAAAATAGAGCTAGACTATAAAAGATCAATACTCTAATATTGTACAAAATAATATTCCAGAGATGGAGTCAACCTTCCTCTCTTTAATTTTTAAGAATCATACTCTATAAAGAGTGTTTTTTGTAGAAATAGTGAGTGATAAAATATTAACTCATTTTGAAAAGTATATTTTAAAAATGGTTTTTAAGTATAAAACAATGAAATGTGACTGCAAATATATGATTGTTATAGCACTAGGCACGTACTTCTTCATGTACACTATCTCATTAGTCTTTCTTGACCCAACTTAGGTTAATATTAAGTGAGATATTTGAACCTCAAAATGCGTCTAATATTTACAACAAATAATTGTTTTTAAATTTTCTTACAGATTAATAATTAGTATTTTTATAACTTCAATACATAATATGTAAATTTGTTTAATGTACATACTTCTACATATATTCGATAAATATGAATAATATCCATATTTTATCTTTAACTTAATCTATGCACACATCATCATTTCTAATCTTTCTTGATTCAAGACAAATTTCTGTGACACAAATAGTTCCATAATTGTAAAAAGTAATCTTCATGTTCTAATAAATGATCAATAATCTGATCTGTTGATATCAAATTGTATGGTTTCATTAATAAAATATTTGTAATTATACATCTATATCTAAAAATTATAAGAGTACAAATTAAAAAACAATAGTTAAAAATAATTTCTTCTATGGCTTCTAAATGTGAATTTTATTGCTAGAGCTATAGTAATTAGAAAATTCATAATAGGGATTGTAATACATGTAGGCCAAGAGAGAAGACATTTTATATATATCATTTATTAGGATATTCACAGAATATTTATGTTTCATGAGATTTTCTTGTTGATGCTGCTTTCATTTTTCATTATTTCTCCCTTGAATGCCTTCCTGATAATAGCTAATTTTTGTTTAAATTGGCAATTGCAAAAATAACTTTCATTAGGAATTTAGGTAGCTGCTCATTGTGTAAAAACTTGAGATGAAATCATGAGTTTATTTTTTTTTAATGTGTGACATGAAAATTATATTTCTTTAATGGCTAGAAACAAATCTTTTAATTCGAAACAGCCTCTTCAGATGGATTTTGTTTGTAATAGAGAAGTACTGCTATTTTTTTAAAAAGTTTGAGTACCCTAAAATATCAAGCTACCTGATTTGCAGTACATGTGTGAAGACACCACATTTACATTAATGCCATTACATACAGTTGTCTGATAATCATTCTGAGATACTAATCTCCACAGGAGAACTATAAAACATGTAGCCCTTCAGGATTAACTGTTATCCTAAACTGCTTGATGAGTATGGAATACTGGCTTTTATTAATCTTTCAGAAATTATAGAATATATTTTCCATTTAAGGCATTCATTAATGAATCAATTTTAATTTAGAGACTAAATAAAATCCTCATTAAGCCTGACAGACTGTAGCCTCAGGTAAACATAATCATTTTCACTCAATCAAAATAAGTGCTGCTTTAGATGCTCCTTTGGATGCCAGGAACCTAGCGAGGATTTAGATGCATAGGCAGGAGAAGGCAACAACTTTAAGGAAGAAATAGAAAAATCTAGGCTTGAGTAACTATATATTTCTGACACGAATACGCAAGAACATAAAACGGAAAACCTAGAGAGTCTCATCTTTTACACTTAGTACCAGTAAGAGTGGGGAAAACCATTATATTTTATGGAAAAATTTACTTTGGGAAAACTATTGACACTTGGAAATTTCTGAGTAATATTCACAATAACGAGGCAACTCCGTACTTGCTGTCTTTTTGTGGTTAAGACTTAATTCAATCCACTTTTGGTATATTACCCCACAGTTAAATCAGTTTGGTCCTGTTTAGCCTAGCTACCACAAAAGATTCCTGAATTGGCATTTCTGTTTCAGTGGTGGTGTTTGATTGTTCCCTTTGAGAAGTTGAAGTTATTGTTTTGAATTGTAGAATATTGGCATTTATGATCAGTAATCCATGAGGTTGGTACCATTATTTGGTCAATATAAAAATCATAAAAAGCAATTCTTGAAAATGGTTTTACTTATGGGGTTTAGTAACATCATATAAATTTATGTAAAGTAAATTTAGATATTATGTATTTTAATAGTTCACTATTTACATATTTAGTGAATTTTCAGGCTTGGCTAAAGTGTAGCTTTTTTACTGTGTTTAAAATGAATGTCATGATAATTAGCAAATTTACTTCACAAATATTTTAATTCTGGTTATGTTTTGTTAAATCTTTATATTTAATGGAGTGGGCCATTCCTATCAAATAATCCATTTTACCTGTCTTCACATTGGTGATACCTTGTTGGTTAATTACAGCAATATTTAATTTCTAATTGTAAACCATGCTGTATTTGTTCAAATAATAAATCAGTTCCTATTAGCAAACTGAATGAATTTATTTTTATATATATATTTTTTTTATTAATTAATGGAAAAAAAGACATTAACCCAACATTTAGAAATCATACCATTCTACATATGCAATCAGTAATTCTTAACATCATCACATAGATGCATGATCATCGTTTCTTAGTACATTTGAGAATGAATTTATTTTTATGTCTCATTTTTAAAAAAATATGCTACAGATATTTCCTTAATAAGCCTTAAGTCCTAGTCAACAAAAATACTATTTAAATCTAACAGGAACTAAAATCAGTATTGTTGTTGATAATATTTTAACTTTACATGAATTTAATATTTTTCTGTTTTCTTTTCTTTTGACTTCAGATGCAATAATAGAACCCAGTGTGCAGTGGTGGCAGGTCCTGATGTTTTTCCAGACCCGTGTCCCGGAACCTATAAATACCTTGAAGTGCAGTATGAATGCGTTCCTTACAGTATGTATATTCTTATTCTTTTCTTGTAAAAGGAAAAGATATTAAGTTTTGTTTTGCATGGATTTACTATTCTCTGTGAAACTATTAACTTATCACATGAATTAAATTTTTAAATATGGCTAATATTAGATTAAGGATCATAGACCCTTGCCCATTCTGGAGGAATTAGATGTTATCTGCATGATCCTGCAGCACTTAATTTTGGCTGTATATTACTGTATATCAATATTCCTAATCTAGAACTCATTTCTTAATGCAAGAAATTAAAAAAAAATGTTTGGAAAAGAAAGTTGAAGGAATGGTATGCCCATACTGCATCCTTCCAGGTCTAAGCAAATGGAAAGCAAAAGTGAATAATATACTGATGTATTTAATGGGATAGGGATTGATACATTTTTAATTTCATAGAAGCAATTACGTCTAGGCTTCCTGTACTATCAACACTTTGAGGATTAGAAATATATTCATCCAGAGGGAGTGGATTAAAAGGAAAATGCAAGGATTACATGAAACAAAACACTCTTCAGAATATGTCTTTTGCATCTTCCAGAAGTATTTTTCTGCAACCTTTGTGTCAGATGGCTTTTATGTCTACCCCTATTTTTTCTTTGGGAATAATGAAGAATCAAACAATCTAAAATGGAACAGTTTCCTGACTTTCCTACCCAAGGGAAGAATTGCAGTCTCAAATAAAAATATTTTTCATCTGATGGTTAATTATTCATGGAATTCCACAGTGAGAAGCACCCAGGGAATCCCGTGTTCTCATATTAGATGTTCAGCTCACTCCAGAGGTAGAATACACCTGGGATCATAAACAAATCCCAGGTTCCAACTTCCTTTGACGTCTCAGAAGAAGCAAAGTGTCTGGGGATTAAGTTAACTGTGCCAATAGAAAGTTCGGGGCTTGCCTCATTCACGCTTGTTAAAGAAGCAGTGCATTACTCAAGATCTCTAGGTATGCACACTTCTGTAATAGAGAGCAATTTAGCCAGCAAGAACTGAAGTGAAATTTAAAAATAATAATGAAAGTAATCAATAGAAATTTTCATTTTTCCTTTATTTTTAGTGTGTTTGATTAGGGAAGGAGTTTAGTGAAGTTTTATAAACTGATCTTGTTATGAAAAACCTTAAGTGTATAGATTTTCTTGAAATCTCAAATGAAGTATGTTTTTACACTGTTTCTTAGGGACTCTCATGGAAAAGATACATCTTCTCCTGACCATTGATTATTCTGTAATGATATTTTAAAGAGATAAAATTTGTATTACATATTGAAAGTGTGACAGTTATATCTGGATTGCATAATAAGGTCTTTCCAAAATATGTGAATAGCTGTTTCCAAAGGCATTTTATGAAAATATTCAATAAGGGATACCTCATTTTAAAGACACTTTTAAGAAACATATTCATATTTTTTATTTTCATATTTTTAAATCATAAGTTCTGTGGTGGACATGTGTAGATTTCATTGCATTTTCTTTTAATTAGGTAATTTTACAGCTTTCTTTTCAATTTTCAGTAATGGTTTGTGAAAGAAATTTCCAGAATTTCTTTTAGAATATCTATTCCAAAATCCTTGCTTCCTCTCTCACCCATTTTCTGAGATGGGCAATTTGATTTGTGACTATTCTATATTAACAGATTTCTGCTAATTCTGAAAATTTAGTGAAAATCTTAGAATGTTTATCTTATTGTTCCATTAAGTAAGAATTATAAGATTATAAACTCAAACTTACCCACTTGTCAATTTATATACCATTTTATTTGTTGTAATATGATCATGTTTGTTTAAATTACCTTTAGTTTGTGTCAGTTGAAAGTATAATGCAGAATTGGGAATTCATTTAGTAAATTTCATATTTTTAAATGAAAATAATCCAAAAGAAAGTATAATCCATAAAATATAACTTTATATTATAAAATATATTATGAAATATAATTATAATAACTCATTTGAAAGTATAATGCAAAATTGGGAATTCATTTAGTAAATTTCATATTTTTAAATGAAAATAATCCAAAAGAAAGTATAATCCATAAAATATAACTTTATATTATAAAATATATTATGAAATATAATTATAATAACTCATTTGAAAGGTAAGTTGGTTTAGTAGAAAGAGGACCAAACCCAGGAAGCCTGGCTTTACAGTATATTCTGCTTACTTACCCCAAACCTGGGACCTTTAGCTTAGCCAAGCTATTAAAATTTTTGTTTCTCACCTAATAGACCTTCCCAGGACTGTAGTAAGACCTGATTTAGATCAACAGTAGCTCTTTTTCTCTTTTCAAGAATAAAACATATGATTTTTTCCAATGCTGAAAATATTCACTTATTTAAAAGAGTTATCATTTATAAATACTTACGCATGCCATTTAATACATGGTAAAAATATTTGTGTACATAATTTTATTTAATCTTCACAAGATCCTGTTATGATTATCTCCACTTGACTGAAAGGAAATTGAAGCCTAATGGTTAAATAAATGTCCCATGTAGAACAAAGAATAGCTGCAGAATGACAGAGCCAAGATTTTGGTCAGCTACGTCTGTCTCTAACGTCTGTTTTTAGTACCAACATTGGGTCGTGCCCTATCTTAGTTTCCTAGAGCTGCTGTAATAAATTACCACAGACCTAGTGGTGTAAAACATCCGTAAGTGGAGACTAGGCAAAAATCGTGGTGCCAGCTGAGCCATGATCACCCTGGAACGTGTGAGGGCGAATCCTTCCTTGCCTCTCCCTAGCTTTTGATGGTTTGCCAGCAGTCCTTGGAATTACTTTTCTGATAGTTGCAACATTTCTATCTTGGCCTCTATTATCACTTGGTATTCTCCACTTGCATGCCTGTGTCCCTTCTCCCCTTCTTATGAGGACATCAGCCACGTTGGATTAATGATAGTACCCTATCCCATAGGACTTCATTTTAACTCAACTAGTTCTACTTTCAATGACCCTATTTCCAAATAAGGTCACATTCAGAGGATTAATACTTGAACATATCTTTTGGGGAGACATAATTCAACCCAAAACATCTCCAGTGATGTTTCCCTTTATGTTTTCATGAGTAATACAATCTTTTTCAATATTTGATTTGTAATTTTCATTAATACAGTAGTCACTCAGGGTGCAAACTTTTTTTGCAATTTTCTTAGTTCTTTGCCTACTTATTTGTTTGTTTGTTTTAAGTGTGTATTCCTAGAGGAGCTGGATCTCTGATGACTTCCCCCCCCCGCCAATACTATGTGACATTATATGCTAGTTTGTCCCATGAAAGTATTACCCACAACCTAGATTCAGGTAGTAATTTGAGAAGTTATTTAAATCATCTGTGTTTTAAGAGAAAATCATCGTACTTAATACGATCTTTATGATGCTTTATAAAAGACCCCTGTTGAATTACTAAAATGCAAAACTTGAGTTTTAGGTGTCAATATTAGTATTTGAACATTTTGTTTTCCTTATTCAACAACTGAATTAAGAAACAGACATTATTAGGTTCTATTTGGTATACATTTCAGCAATATCCATTACCATTATTGATTTAAGACTACAAACATTGCTGAATATTTTGATGCATTTAAGTATCTATGATTGTTTTCTTAATATTAATATGTGGATGAAATATTGTTATTCATATTTTTTATATGTGTTGGGTGTGTGTATTTTCTTGGCAATATTGATTTTTAAAGAGATACTCTTCATGAAAAATGTAAAAAAATAAAATATGTAGGAAAACATATGAATATAGTGAAATGTATTGGGGGGATATAGACCAAAATTCAATAAAAATTCATTATATCACCTTAGAGGAGTAGAGGTAAAAATATCTATGTAAAGCTTATAGTAATTGTTACACAGAATTTTTATGTTAGTAGATAGAAGGGGCAATAGCTTTAGAAGAAACTTTAGTCTAAGTCAACCAAATGATTTAACTTTTTTGTAAAATTGCTACTAGGAAAGAAAAAAAATAGGTCTTTATTAACTAGTGAGGCTACTTTCTTAAAGCATCTTGTACTCAAATTTTTCAGACTTGCTGAAGTGATATTTAATCTTTGTCAGTCTTATCTTTTTATTCCTGTTCTATATTTTCTTGTTTGGGCCCACATATACCCTGTTTCTGGCCAAATTTGGGACAGAGGAATCAATTCTTTTCTCTGTTCTTGTCACACCTTAGTTCTAGTGTGACTTTTATAGTCTTTGTATTTTCTTGTGCAGTTTGATTTTCCTTCGTAGCGGATATTTTCTCTCCAGGAGATGACCCAAATATTTAAGAGGTTAAACCTTACCATTTACAATGCCACATTTTTGTTCTCCCATCTTCATTCTTGTTCTCACCTCTTCCGCATTCCTGCTGACCTGATTTGGAATCGAAATTGTGGCATCTTCAGGTAGAGTTTCCTTCATTTAACCAGATTACAAGATCGATCTGTGTTAGGAAAAAAAAAAAAAAAACAAAACAGTAAAACAACTAACCACTTACTTAGAGTATTTCTGAGCAAAGAATCTTTACTTTGTATTCTGCTGACAAATTGTCTTTCTTCTAATGCACACAATTTCACGCATATTACACTCAAAAAGTGCTTGTCTTCCCTCACAATCCATCTTTTCTCTTCAGTCTTTGTTTCTTCCTTTCAGAAGTACAAAGCACAAGATGCTTATTCTAGCAATCTTTTCTGGTGGGGGATTTTCTTAGGAAGTGGAGGGGGTAAGTGCATAATTTGGAGAGCTGGTAGAAATGAGTGATTAAAACCACCTTTTGTGACAGCACTTACAGACTCACTATTCATATTAAACATTCAAATAGTTGCATGGGTGATTGTCTTTATAAAATGATAAGAAAAGTAAGAAATATTTTAAAACTAGCATTTATGATTAATTAAATAATCAGATAGTTTTGTGGGGTTTTTTTTTTACCATAAGTAAAAAGTACTATACATTCTTTCAGCATTTAAAACTGAAGAGGCATTTACATATTTAATGATAAATAATTAAATTCATTGTTGCAGCTAACATCCATATTAGTGCATATTTTAATTTATGTCTAGTTTAGGTTGCATCTCTGATTTTTCATTTGGTGTATTTTCCAGTATTTATTGTATTGTAGCTGGTTCATGTCAATCATTTAAAATATCTCCCTGGCTTTTGAAGATACTTAAATTTGCAACTCTTGTTCTAGAGTTTGGTTCTAATTAGTACTGATAGATGTAAAAGCACTCTAAATTGTTATTATATATATATATGTCTGCATGTATATTTATTTTCAAAAGGTAGAAATGAGTTCGTATACCAATAATAATTTTATCCAGAGAAGTTTAGCAATGTCTTTTATGGTCATAAAAGTCCCTATGCTAAGTGCTGGTGACAAATAGGTTTTTGTCTTATGGAGCTGGCAGTTTTACAGATAAGGCAAATAATAAACACATGAACCTATATGTATAATAAAGATTGTGATAAAATGCAGGAAGAAAATAAACAGAGTTCCATGAAAGAATAATAGAAGGGTCAGCTAGGGAGGTGAGAGAAAGGCCCCTCTGCAGAAAGGATATTTGAGATCTTAAATGAGAATGAGACAATTGGGCAAAGAGACTGAGGAAGAACTTTCAAAGCAGCTCCAAAGACCTTGTGGTAGAGAAGAAGTTGGCCTGTTCTAATAAGTGATAAAAAGCCAGTGTGGACTGGGACAAAATAAGGTAAGGGAGAATGAATTGGTCAGCTGTTAACCAGCAATGAGTACTGTTCCTACCATTGATAATGAAGCAACAATTTCTTTCAAGTTTATAGGATATATTAAGAATCAAAATAGGTTTACTCAAAGAAATTGAATAAACTGACATTTCTTTATGGATATATATATATATAGTAGAATATATTATATTGTATGCTGGTCTGGAAGGATTATGTACCCCAGAAAAGGGATGTTTTAATCCTGATTCAATACTGTAGTGTGGAAACTCTTGATTAGATTATCTACATAGAGATGTGGCATGCTCAATTGTTGGTGTGACCTTTTGATTAGATGGAAATGTGACTCCATGCATTCCAGGTGGGTCTTGATTAGTTTGCTAGAGTCTTTAAAAGGGGAAGCATTTTGGAGAAACCTCAGGAACATCAGAGCCAACAGAAACTTCAGAGCAGAGCTGACACAGATGCGGACAATTGAAGAACAGAGGGACGGATGTTTGGAGATACTTGGACCCCAGCAGATGTCACCATGAGGTGTTAAGCAAGCCAGAACCTGAAGAGAGCCAAGGGAAGCCAAGAGATGAAAGCCAGCCCCAGAGAAGCAATGTGAGGAGCTCTCAAAGGAACAGAGGCTGAAAGCAATGGCGGCCAAGAGCAAGAAACCAAAAGATGCAAGCCCCATGACTACCCAGCTGATAAAGCGGTTCTAAACCTACCAGTCTTACTTGAATTAAGGTATCTTTACCTGGATGCCTTAGTTTGGACATTTTTATAGGCTTAAAACTGTACATTTATAACTTATTAAATTTCCTTTATAAAATCCATTTCATTTCTGGTATATTGCAATCCAGCAATTTCAAAATTAGAACACGTTATATTACAGCAGCATATAGGTAAAATCAAATCAAATAAACCAAACATTAGATGGCATTGACATCTAAGTAGGAATTCTCTATTCTTACGACAGATTAATAATATGTAAATGTAGTCTTTGATGCCAAGTTCTATTAGCACCAAACAAAAAAAACTTCATGAACTACCAGAGTTTGGAAAATATCTTTTTTACAGTTAAATTTTATTATAGACATAAAGCTTGAAGGGCTAGCTTAACCATGCACATTTTATTTTTTTTGGGGGGTGCGTGGTCCAGGAATCAAATCCAGGTGTCCTGCATGAAAGGTGGACATTCTAACCACTGAACATTTTATTTTACTTGGAATAAAAATTGTCAGGCTCATGTATTAAAATTAATCCAAATAAATTTTTAAAGTGCTCAAATCAAGTAGCATAAATATATGGAATTAAAAAGAAATGGAATCTCAAATTGATTGTGGCAATGAATGCACAACTTTGTGATTATACTGAGATCCACTGATTGGACACTTTGGGTGGATTATATGGTATATGAATAAAACTGTTTTTAAAAAGGTATGGGATATACCATTTTGCTTTTAAATTATGCTATTTATGGCAAGAGAAGTAGTGAAAACTTGTGAAGATGAGATTTTTTTCCAAAGTATTTATTACTAAAATATCTTATAGCAGACATCATGTTGTCTGAGATTATGGAGTTATCTTGTCCAGGTAAAAATATCCCTAAATAAATGTTAAATAAGTTGAGGCGGGCCGCGGTGGCTCAGCGGGCAAAGTGCTTGCCTGCTATGCCGGAGGACCTCGGTTCGATTCCCGGCCCCACCCCATGTAACAAAAACGGAGAAACAGAATACAATAAAACAAGAAAATGTTTAAAAATGTTTCCCTTTCCTCCTTCCTTCCTTCCTTCTATCCTTCCTTCCTTCTCTCTGTCTTTCCTTTAAAAAAAAAAAAAAAAAATAAGTTGAAATACTATATTTATACATTGCATTGTTAATTTTCTTTTATTCCAATCACTATTCTTAAGAAACTAGAAAAAAATCAATTAGTTTAAAAAATACTTCTTTTAGTGATTAAATGAATAGTTAGTGAAGGGAATATATACATAATTTTAATGCTTTCTTTTATATTTTTAAGGAATTTCTTAAGTGGTGGGAGATCACAATTCCAGAAAATATTGTAACATTTAGTCAATATTATAAATGCCTAAAAATATCATAACTACTATTTTAAACAATAAGATACTTGTGTGGTAGACCCAAAATGTCCCTAAAGAAGTCCATTTCCTGATCCCCAGAACCTGTGAAGGTGTTACCTTTCATGTCAAAAGAAACTTTGCAGATGTGATTAAGTTAAGGATTTTGATGTGGAGATTATCTTTGATTAGCTGGGCAGATCCAATCTAATAACATGGGCCCTTTCAGGAAGGAGATTTGAGGGATGATGAGATGTAATAACAGAAGCAGAGATTGGAGTGATGTTCTTTGAAGATGGGAGAAGGGGCTAGGAACCAAGGATTGCCCTTAGCCTCTAGAAGCTGGAAAGGGTAAGGAAGCAGAGTTTCCTCTAGAACCTCCAGAATGAATGTAACTCTGCCAGTACTTTTGTTTTGGCCCTTAAAACCATTCCGAACTTTTGACAAGCAATTTATGTTATTTTGTAATTATTCATTCCAGCAGAAATAGGAAACTAACATGACCCATTATAGAAATATTTTTTGTTTAATTATTTTTATAGACAAAAAAAATCATTGTGTTTACTTAGTATAGGAAATAATAACATACAGGTAGTCATCAACCAGTTTCATTCCTCTGCCCTATAAAGTCAATACCCCTTTGCAGCACAAAGAAGTCAAAATGGTCATTGCCCAGTTATCCCTGAAGATTGAGAGAATAATCCAATGGGAGGGAGTAGGTATAACTGAGAAATTAAGATTTAACAAATGACTATGACTGCTGACTTATTATATAGATATTTCCTTTCAGTTTCTTGTGTATTAGAAAAGCTAGAAGGAAATACCTGAAATTGTTGAACTGTAATCTAGTTGCCTTGATCTTTGATAATGATTGTGTAACTATACAACTTTAACTGTGTGACTGTGCGATTGTAAAAGTCTTGTAATTGTCACTCCCTTTATCCAGTGTGTGGGTAGATGAATAATAAAATAGACACATCCATGAAAAAAAAGGTATAGGTTGTGCTTTCTAAAAAAAGGTTATAATGCATTCCTGATATATTTTTAAAATATAAATATATGAACCTCACTCATGGACAGGCAGCATGTGGGATATGCAGTATGTCATTGTAGATGAAAGTCATTTTAATTATCTATGAGTATATCAAGCCTAAGGGAAATCCAAATCAAAGTTAGTGACTAATAAAATAAATTTTACTATGTTGCACTTATATACTATTTATAGAAAGCAGCAAAAAATGAAGAGTTTAAATAAGGGGTTGGTTTTGAATATATGAGCTATATAAGTGGAATGAATACATTTGATGTTTCCATTTTAAATTGTTATGTCTTTAAATGTGTTGGAATTTCTCACAGTAACTGTAATATTGAATTAAATCCATATTTATGAATTTCCAAATCTTCTCTGTGTATGTTAATTCAATTTCATTTTACCTCTATTTAATGAAAGTGCAGTTATCTTTAAAATAATACACAATATTCGGATGCTCCCAAAAATATGAATATGCCTGGTTCCTAACTTCCAAGAACCCATAATCTCTTCTTCACTCTATCAGTTTCTACATAATCATAGGAGCATATAATCAAGGCTGGGAAGGGCCCACAATACCATTTAGTGCTTAGTAACATTGATTATACATGTATTTTCTTCTCTCTGTGCTCATTCATTTTCTACTTGGATTAGAACAGAGCTCTGTGCAGACCAGAATAGTAAGTGATATGGAGAAAAAGAAGCAGCTGTTTATGCATATGTCTCTATGGCAAAGAAATATTTCTAATTATAGCTTAGGCTCTTTGTCATGCCCCACCACATTTCTCTGTCTCTGCCTTACCACGTTCTGCAAAGCATGAGAGTCTATAACATAGTGGTTAAGAAGGAAAGCCTAACAATGAAACAGGGTTATAGTTATGTTATATGGCTTTGCCATTGACTATGGGTTCCAGCGAAGTTGTTTTGCTGCTCTGTAATGAGTCTCTTCACATAAAAAATAGGGATCATAATCAGTTCACAGAGTTTTTATGGAAATTAAAATGAAATATATGTATAGCTTTGTACAGTGACTGTCACACTAGAATAACTCAGTATGTCATAGCCATTCAGATTAATATGTCTGTTGCTTTCTGTCCACTTTCAAAGTCTTCTGATAACCAGTGGAAGTCTAAGAATCCTAGAATTGTTAGCATTCTGTGGGAACCTTTACTGTTCATCCAGTTTTAAAGACAAGACTTCTGCCTTAATTCTCCATTTTTTGTTTCAGATCACCTCTGGATTTTGGGTCCTGCTCTGAACTATGCAGAGCTGATTATAAGGACATCTGCTATACCACTTACTCTTAACCAATTCTTTCTTATGGTATCACTCTTTTTAACCCAAACAGATAACTAAGATGTGGCAGGCAAAGTGTCTGAATCCACGCTCAGCTAACTGCAGTTTTCTGTGTGTGTTTTTTGCCTCCTAAATTTCCTCTTCTCTTTGCTTCCAGAATTTGGCCCTCTGGTACTGGCAATTGCGTGAATCACACTCAAGCGTACTGTGGCCCTTTGGCATTGACTCTTTATTTCAGTGCTTCCCTTTATGGTGTTACCTTTTGGTACTAGTTTATTTACTCTCAGTTCCGTCTCTTCCCATAGATAACAAGCCTTTCCTCTCCTCAGGTGCTAGTGTTCTCATATGTCACCATGTTCATTTATTTCATTCAACAAATATTGATTAAACCCCTATTACATGAGGCCTGACATAACTGTTTCTAGGTAATTACAGTAGAATTTAATTATAAAGCAATCTAAGTCCATCTTTTAATTTTTTTATAGATGAAGAGCCCAACATTCAGAATAAATGAAATTGTCAATGATTACGTAGTTAGAGCTCATTTACTCTTAATTGACAGCTGTTTTTTTTCTCCCATATTACCATTTCTTTAATTCCCAAATAGCTTTCCTATAACATAGAGATGGAAGGAATAGTTTAAAGGTTACTCTCAAAAACATAGAGGATTCAAATATATTCTCTTTAATTGAAATTTGGTATTCTATCCAGCTCTCTAATTGAATTAAAATTCTTCCAGAGAAATTTCAGAGTTCAGAAAGGCTCTTATTGGGGAGGTCATGGTGGCTCAGCAGGCAAAGTTCTCACCTGCCATGCCAGAGACCTGGGTTCGATTCCTGGTACCTGTCCAGGAAAAAAAAAAAAAAAAAGAAATGCTCTTTCGCCATTGCTTGTTTATTTGGCCTTTTTAATTTTTTTCTTTCTTTATTTTATTTATTAAACATACCAACATACAAACACAAACATCCTTACCATGTGATCATTCCATTCTACATATATAATCAGTAGCTCACAAAATCATCACGTAGTTGTATATTCATCATTATGATCATTTCTTAGGACATTTGTATCAATTCAGAAAAAGAAATAAAAAGAAATTAGAAAAAAATTCATGCATACCATACCCCTTACCCCTCCCTTTCATTGATCACTAACATTTCAGTCTACTAAATCTATTTTAACATTTGTTCCCCCTATTATTTATTTATTTTTAATCCATATGTTTTGCTTGTCTGTCAATAAGGTAGATAAAAGGAGCATCAGACACAAGGTTTTCACAATAACAGTCACATTGGCAATTCCCTCCAGCTTCTCTATTATACCTTAACTAAAAAGGTGATATCTATATTATGCATAAGAGTAACCTCCAGGATAACCTCTCAACTCTGTTTGGAATCTCTCAGCCATTGACTCTATTTTGTCTCATTTCGCTCTTCCCTGTTTCAGTTGAGAAGTTTGTCTCAATTCTTTGGTGCTGAGACCCAGCTCGTTCTAGGATTTCTGCCCCACATTGCCAGGAAGGCCCACACCCTGGGAGTCATGTCCCACATACAGAGGGGAAGGGCAGTGAGTTTGCTTGTTGTGTTGGGCCTTTTTAAATTTTAATAAGGTCTATAGTTAAGGCATTTAACAATGGCATACTGAGACATGAAAAAAATATTTCTCAATCTTTTGAAAGAGCAATATCTCCATAGATGTAGCGAGATCTGAAGGTTCATGGTCCTTTTTATAAATGTATTTCAAAATTACTGGAGAAATCCAGGAAGTAAACTGTTTTAGAGACAGTGGAGTGCACAATTTGCTTTTATGTTCACTACACACTTAATCTTCAGTAATAAATATTAACCATTTTCATTTTGGAAACCTTCACATATGTATCCACATTTCTGTGGAAAATCTTTTTTGGTCTTAGTTTTTATAGCAGCTTGAAGTGAGTTCAGTTCTTAATAGCACTGAGATTTCATAGTTGTTCTTATAATTCACTTGCTAAAAATTACTTGCATTAAAACAGCAACAGCAACAAAATTTCACTGAAAGGGGAAGACTAACTTGCTCCCAAAAGGCAGGACATAGGATTTTCCTTCACCAAGCCCTCCTTGACCTGCCTTCTCCATCATTCTCCTTACCTGTTAAAGAATTCATTTGATGTTAAGTTTATCAGGATAACAGAAAAGGTTCATAAGTGAGGCCATATTCAAATTTTGTTTGAATATGAAATGCAGTTAGGTCTGCACCTAGGCAGCTGTATTCCCTCCTGATTCATTTGACTTGCTCATGAGCCAACAGAACTGGTAGCAGGCTGTTTGTGTACATCAGAGTCTAATGAAAACTGATGTTTTTTGGCAGTATTTTGGCCTTACCCTGGTCTGTTATTTATGAAGAGTTATTCACCCCTGACTCACCAAGTTTAACTTCAAGAAAAACACCTGCCTAGGAAAAGAATATTATTTAGGATGTTATCAAGGCAAAGCTCTAAGAATTTCTCATGCCACTTTATCAGGCACTCCCTAACACCCATATTTAGTAGGTTCAGATACAAGCTAAAATCTCAGAAATTGTGAATTAACTGTCCTACAACAGATGTCATGTGTTTTTAAAAATGAGTGATAAGTGCAAAGTGAGAAACATATGTTATTCTATGAATTTAAGAATCAGCAATACTTCAGTCATTTATCAATATTGGTCTGCATTTGTGATTCTTAAAAGCATGCTCTTAGCACTGATTCATAATATACAACTCAAGAGTCTGTCATGAGTTATGTTGCTTGATCCAATCTTGTCAGCTGCTTTTCCTTGGAGTTATCAGATGATATTATCTATAATGTTGAAATACCTTATCTTTATCCTCAGGTAGTAGCTGGAACGTTATGAACTATTTACTAAAAATTCCATATACCATTGTTTCTAAAATGTCAAAGATCCAGAGCTGATGGGCCCCAGTCTATAGAGGCTAAGCTGACTGTCATACTTAACTGGCAGAAAGCCAGGACCTTTTTATTCTCTTTTAAAAGTCTCATTATCTATTAGAATTATTCAAATCTATTTTTTTAAATAATTTATTTCTTCAATGCAAACATTTATCTCAAAGTTATTTCAACTGACATGCAATGAAATTGAAATATTTTCTAACACAAAATTAGTCCTTGATAAAAGCTTGCTATTACTTTAATAAAATATACTATATAATATAGATGGGGTATTCAGCTTATTGTTGAAAAAATTAAATCATAAAATTCTGAATAGCCAGGTTTGAACTCAACATATTCTATTTGGCTGTCTTTTTTAAGAGTTGAAAGTCTAACTTTGACTAGTGCTTATCTAACTTTGAATCCTTTTAGCAAATTGTAGACTTTTACAGACACTCAGATCCAGTTTTATGTTAATATTAGTTGTTATATAACTAGTTGATGCAAATTAATCATTAAACATTTAGCAGTTCACTATGATTGGAGTGGGAGCTGGAGTAACTTAATAGCAGACAGCTCAAGAAAAAACCTGATTGGGAAAGAATATCTTGGGATGTTTATAAAAATTAAACTCTAATTCTCCTACTTGATTTTCTTCCTCTTTGGCATAATAAAAAAAAAAAAGAAGAAGAAGAAGAAGAAGAAGAGAAATGGCTAGGAAAAAATGAGCTTCATTCTGATGTCCTTGCCTGCTTGATACAAGACAGTTCATCTGCTGATTGGAGATAATGGTTCAAGCTATACTGTAAAGTTGAATGGGACTGAGACCATGGCCTTTAATTCTCTAGCATAGTTACTAGCCCAGTTCCATTTGAAGCACGTGTTTCATGTACCTGTACAGTGACCCGCTTGAAGAGTTTTTATTAAATAAACTTTGGAAATATCTCACATCTGTCACAAGGTAGTGTAACTCACTTAATTAAAATACTTGTAATGGAAGAAGCAAAATAATTCTGGACTAATCAGGAAAGGATGGACTATTATAGGTATGAACTAATTTCTGTAGTGACAGCAAAGGCTGGGAGATATTTTTCTTTTTACCTCAGTGATATATTTTAAGTATTTAGTAGTCACTGCCTTGTAGTTTTACCAGACAAAGGCCATGGATTATTTTGCCCAGTGTACTCAATAACCAATTCCTTAGACACTGGGGTTTCAAAGAGAGAAAGCATTTATTATTAGGTGTGCAGTAGGAGAGCAGATGACCTAGCAGCTCCAAATCTGTCTCCCAAATTTGGGGGGGGTTCAAGATTTTTAAGGATTTTAGCAAGGGGAGATGAAGTCATTTCGGATAGCAAGTTCAAAGCGGAAGAGGTGACAGTGTTATCATTATCTTTTCAATAGGAGAACATGGGGCAGTGCAACGGTGGCTCAGTGGCAGGATTCTGGGTGATTCCTGGAGCCTACCCATGCAAAAACAAACAAACAAACAAAAATTAATAGGAGAACATAAGCGAAAGGAGAGGAGGCCGAGCTATCACCTCAGTTCTAAAGGTGTAAACCGAAAGGGAAGGGAGACAAGTTATCTTTCAATAGCAGAACCTAGCCAATATGGTTTACAAATGTCCAGGGCAAAGGCTAGTTACAGGCTGACTTCATTAGCATTAGGGCCTTTAGCCTACAAGAAAATGACCAGCTAAAGGGCAGAACAGCTCTTACAGCCACAGAGGCACAAGATGAAGGCTTTTACATTCATTTCAGATATCAGGGCGGCTGTATTATGGTTTAGGGATTTCAGGGATTCCCCTCTGTGTACTCCAGTATCCCAGGAAGCAAAAAGAAATATGATTCAGTAATCAAAATCATCCCTTAAATCCTAATGTCCCCATTACAGTAGTCTGTCTTTTTCCTCCACCAATTTACTAATAAACTTTATTAAAATCATCAGAAATCTCTTTAGTAGCAAACTTTATTTTATCATTCTTTACAATTTTCTTTGTAGCATTTTTGATGATTTATTATCTCCTTTTCTTAACTCTTCCTTTGGCTTAAGTGAAACCATTATCTTCTAGATAATATCTCTGTAATTACTTCCTCTCAATCTTTTTTCTTAATTGCCTTTGGGGATCCTATTCTCTCCTCTCTGCACTTCCTTTCTTTACCCTCTGTTTTTCAGAATCCACATAAAGAAGGACAAAAATCAAGATCACTGATTGATGCTTTTTGGCTTCTAACGGACCATTAGTCAATCTGTCTGTCTCTCTCTCTGTTGATAGTGTCAGTATTTCTTTAAATTTTTAAAGAACTCTTCCTCAATACAACTTTGTGTCACAATTATTATTTTACTTTAATTAATTTTTTTTATACTTTGAGGAATTCAGTGATGTTTCTCCTTCCACGCATTTAGTGACTATCTTCTGTTTGTTCCTTAAGAGACTTGGGAAAATGTGAGCTTATTGTGAAAATTATTATACCCTGATCCTTCTGCTCCTTAGCAATTCCTTCATTCCTTCACACTATTGTACAATTTCATTTGTTATAATCCCCCCTCTGTGAAAGTAACAGAACATAGGGAGATAATAAAATCTATGAACAAAAGTTTAAAGGTACAATTTTTTCCTGTGTATGTAAGTGTTAATGATCTTTCCTTTCATAAAAAAAAAAGCAACAATTGGAATAACAGAAAGCGTATCCTTTTGTTTTCTCATATTCTATCAACCTATTTTAGCTATTATTCCCACTGTGTATTTAGTCTCCTACATAAAGTAGCCAGATTAACCTTTAAAGTCTTGTGTTCACTTTTCTAAGACTTCAAAGGGAATGAATACCTTTAATTCCTAACAAAGTTTATTTTACTTTTTATGTGTTAGGCAAAACCAAAGATGCAGCATTCCAGTATTCTAACTGGTATGCCTAAAAACTTATATAAATGTTAGACCCTTGATATCACTGTTACTAAATACCAAGAAATTTCAAAGTGGTAGGCTAAAGATTATGTTAAGTCTGAGACGTAAGCTGTCTTATCAGAGTAGTTGGATTTTAAGTCTGGCTCTGCCACCTCTGTTAATAGTCTCATCTTTGACAAATTCATCCAAGATGAATTCTTGTTACAATGGAAGTATTGATGTTTTGGGGTTACTTTGGTCAGTCAGTAAGAATAAGTTTAGTTTTCAACATTCATTCTTGAAGTCAAATATCTATTTAATTAATTTCTCCAATATTTGACAAGAATGAACTGATAGTGTCAACTTTTTTCAGCTTAATATTAAATAGCATCTTGTGAAATTTGATGAAGACTGTGTGTATGAAATAGATATACTGTTAGTCTTCTTATGAAGATATTAGGAAATCCAAGTTCTTTGTTAAGGAAGTTAATAATTTTCTAAGAGACTCCTTATGCTAAAAGTTTGAATTATGTCTGCAGGTTTTGAGTATGCTAGTCATTTTCTAACCGGTTTGCAGTGATCCATAGAATTCTGCTTCTTAAATGTTGAGCAGATGATATTATCATCCTGAACCAAAGCAGATGATAATCACTTCAAATCAGTATGTCTTCTACGTTTTATTTGTAATCCAGGCACCAGTCACGGATTCATGTTATTTTTCTGTGCTGTGCTATTCAAAAATGTACAATAGCTTACCTGATATACTGCGTCCATGTATAATGAAGAAAAGAATATAAATTTAATTTATGAAAAACTTAGCCACAACAGAGGTATAAACCTTTTATTTATTCAAATACATATTAATTAAATTTTGTATGGAATTAATATCATACCCAGTTAAGTGCTCACTTTGCCACAATGAATAAGATGGATAAGATCCCTGCCCTTCTGGTGTTTTCTTTCTAATGTAGCAAATAGTCATTAAATATAGACAGTGATTAACTATGTTTATCATAACAATTACAAAGGAAGCTTTTAAGAAAACATGAGTCTGGTACTGAATTTTTGGTGACAGAATTTCTTAGTCAAATTTATCATTCCTGAATCTAAAATTTCCTTCAACCCACAAAGTCAGGGCGAATATTCTGTTCTAGGAAGTTAGTGAACTTCGCAGACATGGTTTTAGTTGCCTGGGAATTTTACCAAGTACCTACAGTAATATTAATCTTCACGGTAATATTCCTTCCATAAGAAAATGGTGATTTTAATTACCTGCTTTATTTCTTCTCCTTACTATTATCAGTATTTAAGTCATGATTTATTAATTTGATTATTTAGTGGAGTTGTAGTACAACTAGTTTATATTTTAATTATAATAGCTACAGATGCTATATCTTAAAAAAAAACACCTACCTCAAAAGTTTCCTCTTTTTCATTCCATAAACATTTATTGAATTTACTGAATTTTTTATAGGAATTTTAAGTGATATATTTTCCAGGTTCTGTGTGGGAAAGAACTATACCTTTCTCATCTGCGTTCGTACCCCATTGCCCACCAGATAGTGGAGACTTAGTAGTTTTGACTAAAAGATCAGCTGAAAGCTAAATTGAGGTTATCTTTGTACCCTCAATCTTCTTAAAAATCTCATCACCAAATAGGTGAGAAAAGACAGATATTCAAAAATCTATATTATGAAGCTTTCTATGTAAAATATAAAAAAAAATCTTGTATCTGGTTCTGCAGTAGTAGAGATATATATACTGAAATTATACTGAAATAGAAATAGTGATGATTTCAAGAAAGAAATAATATTTTGATTAAATGAAATTAAAAACAGGCCTAAATAAAGTTTTGAGTCAAATGTATTTGATATTATTTGGACACAGATTAAAAACAAATGGTGGGCTGTGCAACGGTGGCTCGGTGGCAGAGTTCTCACCTGCCTTGTGGGAGAGCCGGGTTCGACTTCTGGTGCCTGCCCATGCGAAAAAAAAATGGCAACATCAAAAAGTTCAGTGAAACATTAGAGCATCCCATATCAGAAGTGTAAGTGGCAGATGTGCTTCCAAGAAAACACTGCCACCAAATTTCCGAGTCTCAATAACAAGGAAAAAAATATCTACCATTAATTTTGCATTAGATACTTTTTAGAACTTTGTATTTACGAACTCTTTAGAACTTTGTATTCATATTTATAAGCATATTTATTTGTCTCATGAACCCTATGAATTAGCTTTTTGTGTTATTCCCATTATAAAATGAGGGATATAAGGTACAGAAATATTAAGTAACTTGCCCAATTTAAAAGCACACTAATTAAAAAGGCCAGAATTTGAACCCTTATAAACAGATGCGAGAGTCTACTCTGTTAACCACAGTACCACACTGTTTCTTAAAATCTGAAGCCTGAATTTCTGTCCATTTCTGATTTCTCCATGAACTAAACTTATGATTCTGGCATAATTTGGTTATGCTCAAGGGACTTTGTTGTCTCTATGAACTTGAACCATTGCCGTCTTTGAAAATCACAAGGTTGGTACACAGCTACTGTGCCAGTTCCTTTTCAGGAGAACTAAGCTATTACACATAGAACCTCACCATATGACTCTGAAGGTAGCCTGCTATATTTACCTCTTAACTACAGAGAAATTTCTGACACCCGAAGCCCAAAGTAAATCTTCAAATTGAACCATACCAATATCTCTCAAGTACAGAGTAATAATTGATATGGAAAAAATGCTGATCCAGGGGCTTGCACAATTAGGACTTTGGGATCCCAAGGAACAAGCATTACTCAGCCCTAATGTTTTTTCCTATGGAGTTCCTCATTTTTCCTGCACAAAATTAACTTGTTTATATGAAATCATGCAGAATTTAATGGCTGTAGTTTTTTTGATTTATTTGAAAACATTTACTGAGTTCTGTAGTGTTATGTGCTCAGCATTGGACTAAATACTGAGGCCATACATGAAAATAATAGATGGACTCTAACCTTGTAGAATACAAGTCACATTCATACAAGGCCTTGTGACTTTCTCAAATATTCATATCTAATTCTATTAATTATATCTCAATTATTTTCAAATGATTTAGCAGTTTCTTAATATGTATTATGAAAAATATGTGACTAAGCATTATAGAGAATCATTTTGGTCTGTGATTCTTCATTCTTTCGTGGTGTGTTGCAACCTTTGATTCCAGCCCTTGCTTATAGACCAAGATAATTGTATATTAAATAGACTTCCAGAAAATCCACTTTAGAATTATATCTTCTGTAAATGGCAGACTATTCTTACACGATGGGTGGCATTATTTAATCTAGTTAAAATTACTTTCTTTTTAACTCTGAAGCTTTAACTTAAATTAGTTTATCTTGAGGCTTTAGCATCTCACTTAAACCATTAATGTGCTTTTTCCTCTAGGGACTTCCATTTATACTTTCCTATTCAGAATGTAATCTTGTCAGAAGTTGTATTCATGCAAAGTAGTCTTGAGTACTTTCAACTATGACCTTATAAATGTTTGCAGCATTTCTGTTGTAACAAGGCAGCAGAGAAGAAAGACATGTTCAGTTTTATATGAGTTTATATGAGTTTTCCAAAACTGACTTGAAGATGGCACACTGGCATGATATTATAGTGAGCATTTTAAAGCAGTAAATAAACTGGGAAAGGGAGAAAGCTGAATATCAAATGCATTCCAAAAGAATGTAAGATTTTTAAAAATTCATATTTTCTAACAATTCTAATATTTAATTTTCCTTATCAATTTCAATAATTATTTATTAACTAGCTACTCTCTGCCTTGCACTGAGAGTACGGCAGAGAACAACCTGAGGTTAGAGAGGAAGACAAGAGCTTTGATCTTGGCCTTGTGGGCAACATAAAAGATTTTGGATTAAAAAAAAAAAAGATTTTGGATTTGTCTAAATTTGTTGAAGGGCTTAAATCAGGTTTTGTATTTTTAAAATAACATTCTTGGTAGAATGTAAACTGGGAGAGTTAAAAGGGGTTGAGCCATCCATTCTTAATGGATCCTAAGCATATAATAATCACTTTAAGAAATCCATGATATTATATGGGAATAAGTAATGTTGACATTTTGAATTCTGGGGTGGAAATATGCTCTTTCCTCCATTCAGGAACTACTCGAACATTGTTTAATGGGGAAAGTAAGTACTTTGGATACAGAAAGCTAACAGGAAGTAACATTGTAGGAAAGCTCAGATCTATGCTCAGGTAGCTATAAGACAATTATATGGGCTAGATAAGGTATGGTAGTGTAATTGGAGCTCCGATGAAATCAGAGATGAGTTCTGCTCCAGGCTTGGAGTCTTGCAGCAAGAAAGAATTCAAGATCGAGAAGCAAAGAGCAGTAAGTAGTGCAGTTTATTGAAAGGTTAGTACACGCTAGAGAAATTAGCACAGATGTGCTCAACAGAGAGGCATACCCTGAGTGGCATGGATTTGACTTGTTTTGAAAGGAGATTTTGCTACCAGTGATTTTCCATATTGACCTTTGAATGACAGGTGTTTTTGTTGTTTCAGGAAAAGAGAACTATCAGTGTTTATTGCCTCCTGTCACACACTAAAATTTTGTTCTAGGCACATAGTTTAACAATCTTTATGAACCCAAGATTTCTGATATTAGCTATGAGTTCATTTTGGGGTCCATAACTTTATAAGCTTTATGCTTTGGAGGACTTTTGGGGTTTTAGGGGAAATCTTGATCTAGGGAGTTTGCAGTTGTGCATTAACTCTTTCAGAACTGATAGGAAACCAGGGACCACACCCTGGATGCCCTGTTCTTATCCTCCCTTAGTAGTTCAGAAAGGGGAACTGTTACTTAAAGAGAAAATGACCACCGAGGGAGTATATGAGTCAATATATGGAAACCAATAAAAATAAATTCAATACATAATGTGCTGTTTATTTTCCAAACACAACACAAAATGATAAAGAAGATATAGATATGAATAAGATATGGTTTCTATATTCAAGGTATTCATGATTTACTGTAAGAAATGAGTAATTGAATGAAGAACTCTAATACAATATGTATTGCCATAAGTACTCTGAAATGTAAAGCAAGCGTATTATAAGAATGTGAATGAAAACATTTAATCTAATTAGGAAACCCCAAATAGGTTTCACATTATAGAATAGGAAAAAATAAAAATATCAAATTTTGATTGAAGACAGAACAAATCCTCCCTTAAATATCTGCTGAAAAGAAGTTAGAACAATTATCACAGCAGCTTTAGAGAATATGATAGCGCGTGCATGTGGAAGGCGTTAGATTAAGGAAGAATTGGAAGGTAAATGAATTAGCAGGTGATTGTCATATTCCAGATGCCAAGTAATTCCAACCAAAGTTACCAAAAATGGTGATGGGAAGGAATGAAATTGGAGTGAGATGGTGAAGCAAATTGACAGAAACTAACACATTCTTTATGTGGTAAAAAGTCAACAACTGAATTTGAGCTATGATGAATGTGAGAGTGGTGATTGATAGGTTTCTCGACCAGGAAGGAGGAAAAGAGATCAAAACTCCATCAAAGGAGCTTTAGTGCAAGGCTATGCACAGGCAGGCTGATGCCTAAGATGGCAGCAGCCCTGAGCAGGGGAAGGGGCACACTTGCATAGGCTGGTTGGTGGGGGTAGAGAAAGGGAGGTGGTGGATTTTCATTGTCAAGCTTGGGAGTGAGATATTGGCAGGTTAAGTGGGGAGTTATCACAAGCTTGTAGCTCCTGGGGCTGTAATTGTGGGAGGCGAGATGCTGGATAAATGGAGCTATTGCAGGATTATAGCTGCCAGGGCTGTAACTGTAACTGCCTGAGGGTGGAGGTTGGATAAGGGGAGCTATTGCAGGAATGTAGCTGTCAGGGGGTAGATGCAAGGACAATCATGGGACTGCCCTGTGAGCTTAGGCAGGTTTGGTTTTGTGAGGGTCCTCCTGGAAGGTATGGATGGGGTGAGTTACTGAGAATGTTTGATGAGGGTTGATAACTTCATAGGGTTTCCAGGATTTTCCTTTTAATTTTCTGGGAATGCTGAAGGCTGAAGGTCTGTTTCCTGTATTTGCTTCTGTTTGGTGGGGGTGGGGGTGGGGTTGTAGAGCTGTCACTGTGTTTCATTACTGGGCAGGAGCTGGTACTGGGGTTTTGCAGGAGTAGCATGTCACTGACAGCTTGATTTGTCATCGTTTGAACAGTTCTGCAAATAAAACTGGTTAAGAGTTGTAAGAGACAGGGTAAAAAAATTAGAAGTAGTGTAATTATGAAAAGGGTGTTGTAAGGAGAATGAGTTGGTTTTAAGAATCCCACTTGTAGGAGACACTTAATACTGGGTTTGATTCCTCAGAGGGCTTCAGGGGGTACTGGGTATGGGGCAAAACAGGTTGGGTCTTAAGGTGAATAGCAATTGGTTTATGGTGAGCCCTGATAATGGGAGTTTCAGAGTTGACATGAGAGGGAGAGAAGGGGTTTGGCAGTGTCTGCTGAAGAGGCTGTATTGATTAAAGACAGAAGGAAGATGCCTGATGCTGTTTGTTTCTGGAAAGGGAATGAGTATTTGGTCTTTTACAATTATTTCCCATATTAGGGCAGCTGAATTATAGTTTAGGGATTTTAGGTATTCTCTTTTTACTCCATTATCCTAGAAAGCAAAAAGGAATATGATTCAGTAATTAAAATTATCCCTTAAATCTGAATTTCTCAGCTGCAATTCCTCCCTTTCCTTTGATAATTATCTTTCAATCTTGAGGCATACTGGGTGATGACTATTTAACTGCCTCAAAGCTCAAAAAGGGCATTGTTATTAAGGGGCGAAGGGATAATATGATGAAGCTGGTTGTTATTTTTAGAGAGTCTGGTATCTCTGGGTTTCAGAGCTTCTTCGGCATTGGAACAATCTGGAGTTTTAAGTTTCTGAAAAACAAACTTAATAAGTTTAATTTTATAGAGCACAGGATATGTTTCAGGGTTTCCAGGAACACTATTTGCTGGGATTTGCCATGTTGTGGCAGTTTGCAATATCTGGCTGAAATTTGTATAAGATTAGAGTACAAGTTTGTACTCCAGAATGACCTCTCAGCTCAATTTCGAATCTCTTAGCCATTGAACTCTATTTTTTTCCCTTTGTGGTCAATTAATCCACAATGCTAGGGCCAGGCTTATCCTTGGAACTTCTGTTTCATGATACCAGGGCCAGTTATGTCCCATAATGCTAGGGCTAGGCTTACACCCCCGGAAATTATGTCCCAATTGGTGGAAAGCTCAGAGTTTGCCTTAGAGAGAGACCACACTTAAGCAACAGCAGAGATTTTCTGGAGATGACTCTCAGGCAGTAATCATAAGGAGCTTCAGTTGACTGTTACAGAAATAAGTTTTATAAGGGCAAGCCTCAAAATTGAGGTGTTGGCTTATTAAATTGGGAGCCCCTTTTGCTTAAGAAAATGTCAGAAATTACCCAGGTGGGGAAGTTTAATAGTTTCATTTTTCTTGGCCCCTCAAGGGACTTTGCAAACACTTTTTCATTTTCTGCCTAAAATATTCTGAAATGCATCATTGCATAACATTAATTTATTCAGAATATTAAGATTTTATTCCTTATTCCAGGTTTTATATTAAATAAAACTGAATTAGGTTGTTTAAATTAACTAACTAGACAGATAAAATTAGATTGTGTGCTACAGAAAAGTTAAATTTTGGACAAAATAAACATTTGTCTTTTTATCTCACACAAAAGGTAAAGCTGTAAAATGCAGACATTATTATTCTTTACCTTGTATATTGATTTACCTTAGTTTTAAGCAGATCAGTTTCATCACTGTTTTAATTAGAGTTTGATTCTTTTCCAGTTTTTTGTTTGTTTTTTAACTGCTGCTGTATGGACCCATACAGCTGCTGTATGCTGACTTTTAGAGCTAGAGAACTGAATTTGAGTTTCAGGTGTCACACAGACATTTAAAGTTCTAGGGAACTAATTAGACTGTACAGAGAGTAAAAGCATGTTAGAATTTAAAGAAAACAGTTAAAGTTTACAATCTGAGCTTTAATTTTTATAAATATTTTTAAATGAAGCTACTTTCAAAAATGAAAACATTAGACAGTTGTTTTATATTAACTATAACCGAGCTTTTCTACTGTTTCATTTTTTACATTTATCAGTTATATTAACAGTTAAAATATTATGTGTGTACATATATATATATATATATATATTTATCCACCTTTCTTTTAAAGTTTTTCCTTGTACAGGTGGAGCTCTGACCTATAGCTGGCTACATATACTTTTAGAGAAGTATTAGAACAAAGTAGTGCAACTGATAATTTGTCCTCTCTATGATTTGTAGCTTTATAAGAATAATTAAAACTATGACTAACAACTCTATATCATTGCTGAACATCATACAGGTTAGTATCAGGATATAACATGAATAGTGAAAACATTGTCAGATTTTTAGGAATTTTATACAATCTCTAAATATATGAATAATAATATTTTATCTGTACAAGTTTAACCAGGAACTGGATAGATTTTTTTTTTAACTTCTGTGGTACATCTGAAACACTTCCTGTGAACATTGAGAAGATTTGTCTGGATGGGAAGGCTAGGGATATTATTTTGATGTAAAATTTTTGTTTTCTAGACAGTGCTTGGATGGTTAAGAAAAATCTTTTTTAAAATTCTCACCTGCCATGCTGGAGACCCAGGTTTGATTCCCAGTGCCTGCCCATGCCAAAAAAAAGAAAACTTTACATTAAGATCACCTCCTTAGAGAAGAAAGAGACTAACAGTCTACATTCTTTTAACAGGAAGAAAAACTAAACTTTAGTTTTGTGTGAATACCAGGCTTGGCACAAAAACTTTCTTTTTTGAAATATATGGGGAACAGACTTGTTAAATTTTGGTCAGCACTGTTTATAACAGACAGCATTCAATTTCACAAACTCCTTTTTACAACTTTCTATGTTCATCCAGAACTAGTAGTCAACAACGACTATAACAAAATCCACTTTCTCCAACTCTCTACTATTTTCTGCACCCATTCAGGGCTAGCAATTAACAATGACTATAACAAACAAAATCCATTCCATTAAACTCTCCAATGCTTTCCATATCCATTCCACCTAAATATTTTTATTTATTTAGACTGAACATAATCAGAAATAAATTTGATATTAAAATCGCAAAGCTGTTGAACCTGCATACTTTCTTCCAGTAACAGTATTCATGAAGGGGAAAAGAGACAGAGATGCTACAAAAGAATGGACGAAGGAAGAAATTTATGCTTGGGTTAAGAACACTACCATGCATTTATATACTTTACATTCAGAACACACGAATGATTATATTACAATATGCCTAAATTTTTTCAGTCCAATTCAATATTACCTTAGGCTTGCTTATTTTATCAGTAAGCATGTATAAATTTAGGATGAACACACCCAGATAGAATAAAATTGCATTTTTTATTCAAAATTTATCCTACTTTTTTTTTTTAATCAGAGGTTGAAAAAAATCTTTGTTTTACGGTATTTTAAAATTATAAGCAATTTAAAAAGGACATTGATCAAGTTCTGGAAAATATATTTATTTTTGTAATATCTCAAAATGACAATTTAAAAAAAAAAAAAGTACATTGATTATCAAGTTCTGGAAAATATACTGCAATTGCTTATTTTGTCCCAAGTTTAAATCCAGGAAAAGTTTTTCATGTTTTTCAAAGATCTTCCATTTTACTTACTGAAATTTGATTAGATTTTATTCAGATACTCTTATTCTAAGGTTATTTATATTTACTAATGACCTGATTATTGCAGTTATTACTGCAAAAGTTTTATTGGGAAAAATATTAACAAACAGCTTATTCTGTTGCATTTTTTATTCTTATTGTTTCTAATTTCTGGGCCCAGTAAAGAAAGAATTTTAAACCACAAGTCACCATATGTTTCTATGCTTAGCTCTACCCCCATAACTGCTTTAGGTGGTCTAGGCCTTGGAGCAAAGATAGGTTGGAGGAAAAGAAATTAGATTTGAGCTTTGATTCAGTCTGGAGATGGGAAAGTGTGGAATGGGGGAGTTATTTTCTGGCTGTGTTTCAGCAGCAGCTGCAGCTGGACTCGGAGGGACTGCATAGGGCGGAGGGGAAGGGGAGTTAAGGGGAAGGTGTTCAGTGGGATTAAAGGAACAGCTGGGAGAGGGAGAAGAAGGAGCACTGGGTTTGGAAATAGGTTGTTTCAGGAGAGGGGAATGGAGAATTGATTTGATAAATGAAGCAAGTTTGGCCGAGAGAGGGGGGCACCTGTGCAAGCTAAAGAAGGCGTAGATCTATGGGACCTCACTCCCCTTACCAAGATGCTGACAGTAATTGCCAAAGTTTAGAAGAATTTCTGGGTCAAGGGTTTTGTTTTCTGACCCAGACTGAACCATTATCTAATTTATATTGTGGCAAGGGTGTCCTGTAATAGAAAATTAACCTCTTAGGTCTTAAATCAGCAGCTGGACCAAGGACTGCCCGTTTCCCATGATAGTGGATAGGGCAAGGGGAAACTCGTAGTCTCAGACAACTGAGAAATGATCAGGGGGGCATCCCCACTCCCAGCCCCACCCCAAGAGTTCTAAGCCCCAGTGAGTATGTCAGGAGTGGATGGAGTTGGCCTACCATCTCAGTCACTCCTAGGGGCCAGGACCCAGCACAGGCAACTTTAATCCGGTGCTAGGTTTTAGGACATGTTGTCCAGACAACAGAGAAAGAAAGTGCCAGACAGAAAAGAGGAGGGCATTTTTCCTTACCCCGAGATGATTTGCTGGTGTTGGTGCTGAAGTCAGGTAAGTGGGTTCATCCCCTCCAATGGAGGGTTTGTCTCCATTCCCAGTTCTGGTTTTCAACACCAAAACAATAAGCTTTTTGACCAGGAGGGAGGAAAAGAGGTGAAAACTTTATCAAGGAAGCTTTATTGCGAAGCTGTGTGCGTGTGTGTGTGTGTGTGTGTGTGTGTGTGTGTGTGTTTGTGTGGCTGGGGCCTAACAGTGATACTGTCATTTAAATTAATATACTGTCATTTAAAATAAGAAAATCATGAGGAAATGTTGGCATGTAGGGTTGAAAGAACATCCTAGACATACAAAGTTTAGGTGTCAATTATACATACAGTGTTGAATGGGAGCGAGAGCCTGGAGGTCAACAAAGAGTTTGGGTTAGGAAAAAATAATAATAGCTAACATGAAAATGTTTCAAACACTGTAACTGAAAACCTAATTTAGTTCTCAGAACTAGTTTAGAAAATACTTCTTAAACTCAAGAACATTCAGCTAGTGTGCTAGTTTGAAAATATTATGTACCCCAGAAAAGCCATGTTTTTGTTTCATTTTGCTGCTTTCTAAAATATATATATATTTTATTGAGAAATCTTCACACACATACAGTCTATACATGGTATAAAATCAGTGGCTCACAAAATCATCACAATCACATAGTTGTGTATATCACCATGATCATTTTTAGAGTATTTGCAGCACTCCAGAAAAAGAAAGAAAAATAAAAAACTCATACATTCCACACCCCTTACCCCTTCCTCTCATCAACCATTAGTATTTCAATCTAACCAATTTTTACCCTTTATATTCTCCCCTCTTTATTCATTTTTATCCCTTTTTTTTACTCATCTGTCCATACTCTGGATAAAAGAAGTATCAGACACAAGAAGAAAAGCTATGTTTTAATTCTGGTCCAATCTTGTGGAGGTAACTGTTTCTTTTAATCCTAATTCGATATTATAGGGCAGAAACTTTTGATTAGATTATCTCCCACAGAGATGGGATGTATCCAATTGTGGGTGTCGGCTTTGATTAGATGGAGACATGACTCCACCCATTCAAGATGGGTCTTGATTAGTTTACTGGAGTCCTTTTAAAGAGGAGACATTTTGGAGGAAGCTTAGAGCTGATGCAGGTATTTGGAAAACAGAAACAACAGAGCTGACAGAACTAGCACGAGACTCGCATGCTTGGAGATCCAGGGCCCAGCAGGCATCACCATATGCCTTCCCATTAGATGCTAAGCAAGCCAGAACCCGGAGTTGTGTCCCAGAGGAGCTAAGTGAAGGCCCACAGACACCAAGTGAAGAACCCCCATAGGAAACAGAGGTGTGAGCCAGAGAATGTAACCAAGGGACCAGCAGATGCTAGACATATGCCCTCCCAGCTGACAGTTTTCCTGGATGACATCAGCCTTTCTTGAGTGAAGGTTATCTCTTGTTGGTGCCTTAATTTGGACATCTTTTCAGCACTAGAATGGTAAATTTGTAACATTAAATTCCCTTTTCAAAAAACTGGTCCGTTTCTGGTATATTGCTTTCCAGTAGCATTAGCAAATTAATACAGTAAATGGAGACCTGAATTTTAGCCTCATTTCAAAATAATTACTCTGAAACTGACCAGTACTGACAGTCAGAAAGAAACTAAACATTTGAAAATTATTTGTATAGAGGTGCAATTGAAATTTTGAAAGTGGTTGACATATCTGAAAATAACTAAAGAAGAAAATTTAGAGTATTGCAGAAGGAAAAGAAACTGGACATCTATTTAAAGAAAGCGGTGCCAAAGTTAAAAGGAGCTAATCCATTTTAGTACAAAACCTAATGTCACCAAAAACTGAGAGGAATTTAAAGAAAAAGAATTTTAGTTTTACAGAATTCCATAGAGAAGAATTTCTCAAAATGTGTTCACTGGAACATCAGCCATACAACATATTTGGTGGAAAAATAAAGGTTCCATGGTCAAGTAAGTTCTTAAGACACAGAATAAGAATCTCTAACCCCTTGCGACTTATCTTTTAGAATCACGATACACCTTAATGCATTAAAGGTACAGGGAAATAATTCAAAGAAGGTGATGAATTCATGTGGTTAAGAAGACATCCTTCTCAACATAAAAATATATATGCAGATTTGAATATATATTTTGACATGGGTTACACTTAGGGGTAGGATGAAGATTCTAGAGAAGGGAAGACTCTTGAGTTATCAGGATCTGAGGTATACTGGAAGGAGTGGTATAGGGACAAGAACACAGTTTAAATCTGGATCCAGGAGGTAGTAGTAGTACCTCTTCTAATGAGGGATAAAGAATTAAGAGAAGTCATGTAACAGACTGTGGAAGCATAAAATTTGGAACACAAGGTAAGACCATTGATTCAGAGACTGTATTAGAAGTATTCCAGGAGCCTGGGTGGTTACAGTTCCAACCACAGACTTACTAATGGGGAACAAATAGATTTTCCAGGCCTCGAATTGTTCCTTCCTTCTACATGCTCCAGTTCCTAAATCCCACTCTAGCCTAGTTTCAACCTCTAGACTAGTCCCCCTCGATGGTGTTGTTCTTAAAATGTGTTGCTTGCAACTGGAGATAGTCCTTCAGTTTTCTTTGCTAGAGCACTATATGTGTTATTTGTTGTGATAGCATAATTAGAGGTCTTGTTCTCCGTATGTTTACGTTAATTTTATTCAATTTGCATGCCTTTTGTGAATTATACAAATAACTGTACAAACTTTTCACATGAATGGAACACCTTTTAAAGGTTATTTTATAATTTTATATAGGATGTACATTTACATCTTATTAGCATCAATCCTTTATTCCTGACTGGCTTGTAAAGAACTTTTCACATATTGGTTCTAACTTCCACTTTATAAGAGATCCCAGCTTTGTGTGATTTTCATATTTTGCTTTTATGCTTTTGTTTTCTTCGACTGAATAGTTAATATTAAAATGACCAGCATGAAGGCCAGAAGTTTGTTGAAAGCCATTAGAAGTCATTGTCTGGCCCCAACTGTACTCTATCTGATTGGGTACAGCTGTGAGTCTTCTTTTAAAAATATTTTTATTGATTTTCTTTGAACATCTGCATCATTCCAGAAAAAGAAATAAAAAAGAAAAAAGAAAAAACTCATATATACCATATCCTTTACCCCTCCCTCTCATTGATCACTAGTATTTCCATCTAACCAATTCATTTCAACCTTTTCCCCCTATTATTTGCTTATTTTTTTTTTTTTTTACCATACTTTCTACTCATCTGACAATACATTAGATGAAAGGAGCATCAGACACCAGGTTTTCGCAATCACACAGTCACACTGTAAAAGCTATATCATTTTACAATTATCTTCAAGAAACATGGCTATGGAACATAGCTGTACAGTTTCTTCCCTGTAGCCACTCCAAGGCACCATAAACTAAAAAAAGGCTATCTATATAACCTCCAGGATAACCTCTCGACTCTGCTTGAAATCTCTCAGCCACTGACACTTTATTTTGCCTCATTTCTCTCTTCCTCCTTTGGTCAAGAAGGTTTTCTCAACCCCTTGATGCTGAGTCCCAGCTCATCCCAGGATTTCTGTCCCGCATTGCCAGGGAGGTTCACATCTTTGGAAGTCATGTCCCATGTAGAGAGGGAAAGGGCAGTTAAGTTCACTTGCTGTGTCAGCTTAGAGAGAAAAGGGCCACGTCTGAGCAACAAAAGAGGTTTGTTGGGGGTGACTCTTAGGCCTAATTTTAAGTAGGCTTAGCCTTTCCTTTGTAGGAATAAGTTTCACAGGGATGGACCTCAAGAATGAAGGCTCGGTCTATTAATTTGGTTGCCCCCCCCCCCCCACTTGCTTGAATAGCAGAAATTCTCCAAATGAAGAAGTTGAATATTTCCACAAACCAACAAAATTTCATGCCCTATTCAAGATTCATTCTACTGGGTGTGAGATGTTATCTCATTATGGTTTTGATTTGCATTTCCCTAATAGCCAGTCAATTTGAGCATCTTTTCATGTTCCTTTTAGCTATTTATATTTCCTCTCCTGAGAACTGTCTGCTCATGTGTTTTGCATTTTGAATTGGGTTATTTATCTTTCTGTTGTTGAGTTGAAGAATCTCTTTATATATTCTGGATACTAAACCTTATCTGATATGTGTCTTCCAAATATTGTCTCCCATTGCATAGACTGCCTTTTTACTTTCTTGGCAAATTTCTTTGATGCACAAAAGTATTTATTTTTGAGGAGTTCCCATTTATCTATTTCTTTCTTCATTGCTCATACTTTGGAGTAAGATCTAGGAACCCACCTCCTATTAGAAGTATTATGAGATTCTTCCCTACATTTTCTTCTGAAGGTTTTATGGTCTTAGCACTAAAGTTTAGGTCTTTGATCCATTTTGAGTTAATTTTTGTATAAGGTGTGAGATATAGATCCTCTTTCATTCTTTTGCATATAGATATCCAGTTCTCAAAACAACGTTTATTGAAGAAGCTGCTTTGTCCCAGGTGAGTTGGCTTGACTGCCTTATCAAAGATCAATTGTCCATAGATGAGAGGGCTTATATCTGAGCAGTCTATTCTATTTCATTGGTCAGTACATCTATCTTTATGCTAGTACCATGCTGTTTTAACCACTGTAGCTTCATAACACACTTTAAAGTCAGGTATTGTGAGATCTCCCACTTCATTTTTCTTTCTCAAGATATTCTTAGCTATTCAGGGCACACTGCCCTTCCAAATAAATTTGGTTATTGGTTTTTCTATTTCTGCATAGTAAGTTTTTGGAATTTTATGTGGTACTGCATTGAATCTATAGAGCAGTTTGGATAGAATTGGCATCTTAGCTATATTTAGTCTTCCGTGCATGAACACAGTATGCCCTTCCATTTATTTAGTTCTTCCATGATTTCTTTTAGCAATTTCTTGTAGTTTTCTGTGTATAAGTCTTTTGTATCCTAGGTTAGTTTATTCCTAAATATTTTATTTTTTTGGTTGCTATTGTAAATAATTTTTTTCTTAATTTCCCCCACAGATTGCTCATTACTAGTGTATAGAGACTACTGATTTTGGGGTGTTGGTTTTGTACTCTGTCACGTTGTTATACTCATTTATTAGCTGTAGTAGCTTTGCTGTGAATTTTTCAGGATTTTTGACATATAGTGTCATATCATCTGCAAACAGTGAGAATTTTATTTCTTCCTTTCCAATTTGGATGACTTATATTTCTTTTTCTTGTCTAATTGCTCTGCTAGAACTTCCAGCACAATGTGGAATAACGGTGGTGACAAGAACATCCTTGTCTTGCTCCTCCTGGTCATGGGGGGAAAGATTTCAGTCTTTCCCCATTCAGGATGATGTGAGCTGTGGCTTTTTCATATATGCCCTTTATCAGGTTGAGGAAATTCCTTTCTATTCCTATCCTTTGAAATGTTTTCATCAAGAATGGATGTTGGATTTTATCAAATGACTTTTCTGCATCAATTGAAATGATCATGTGTTTTTTTCTGCTTTGATTAGTTGACATGATGTATTACATTAATTGATTTTCTTATGTTAAACCACCCTTGCATACCTTGACCAAATCCCACTTGGTCACGGTGTATAATTCCTTTAATGCGCTGCTGGATTCGACTTGCAAGCATTTTGCTGAGGATCCGTATTCATTAGCGAGATTAGTCTGTAATTTTCTTTTCTTGTAGTATCTTTGTCTAACTTTGGTATGGGGCTGATACTGGCTTCATAGAATGAGCTAGATAGTCTTCCCTCCTCTTCCATTTTTTTGAAGAGCTTGAGCAGAAATGGTACTAATTCTTTCTTGAATGCTTGGTAGAATTCACATGTAACGCCATCTGGTCCTGGACATTTCTTTTCAGAGCACTTCTTGATCATTTGGGACCTTCTTGATGATTGAGTGTTTTAAATGAAAATTTTTTTCTTGCTTTTATTTCTGTAATCAATACACTGGTATCAGGGTAAATTTTGTCAAAACCATTTTGAAATCTAGTTAAATTTTGACTACCATATTTTTTATCTGCAAAAAATGGTATTAATTTGACACAATTTGTTAATTATTTCATTTCTGTTACTACATTCTTAGGATCCATCCTTTTATTTATCCATTCATTCTAGAATCTTGCTTGTGCTTAAACTCAATATCCCTCATATTCTTTATTAAACATGCATTTCCCCCTTTTGTCAAATGACATGTTTCCTTTTTCACCAACACCTTTCCTTTGTATGTGAATTCCTTACTTGGGAAATGGTTTTATCTTAATGACTTTGGATTCTTGAGTAATTTACTCAGCTTCTCTATGTTTCAAATTCAGCATCAGTAAAATGGGCAGAGTGATAGAATTCTACCTTGTAGAATTGTTAAGGGGATTAAGTACATTTAAATTCTTAGAACAGTACCCAGCACAAAAGCAAATGCTCAACAAATCTTGGTTGATATTTCAGTACCATGGTCTCAACTAATTGACATGATCTATTTATGTTCAATAATGTGGAAGTGCTTTTGAGAACTGTAAATTGTGGAATTCAAAAGCTTCTTTCTTTCGGTTACTAAGTTTGAGGAATGATAGGCTTATGCCGGAAATTTAGTATTTAGTTATCTCTACATAGACAATTTATGGGAGACATCTATCTGGTTAAAAATATATAATAATGAAGGCTTCTGTTTATCCATTCAATGTCTGAAAACAGATTTTAGAATTTGCAGTTAAAATGCCAAATATTAGAAGGATGAAATATAGTTTTAGGAGAAATAAATCGATTTATAAAAGAAATGGGCATCAGGACTGTTATCTCTATTGTTAGGGATAGGAAGTAGGCCAGTCTTGCTGGGCAGTGACTCAGAGAGGCAGATAACATAGAAAATGGGTGCTAAAATAAGACCATACCCTGTCATCAGGGAATCAGTATCTACTTCCTCCACTGGCTATAGGATGCTTCCTTATGACTTGTTTTCCTATTGTTACCTTGTTGTTTATTTTAAACATTTTTCTTTTTATATAAAAAGGTTTGCATAGAGGCCAGAATGGAGAAAAGATAAGGAACAGTGTAGTGCCCCAGGGGAAGGTTAGTTGCCATTGCAGGCTCAGAATTACTTATTTGAAAGGTTCTATGCCAGATAGTCTTTCTGTGGGTGTAGCATCTATGCTCTGCAGAAGACTTAATGTGCAAAAGTCTTTAAAATCTAATTACCAATGCTTGATGGGGCAACACTATTGCTGGCTGAAGGATTTTAATGGGAACATAAAAAATGTAATTACTGAAGAAGGTTAAGATTGTCCAGGCTTTGTTATTTGATATCATTGCAAATCTAAAATTCATTTTTTAAAAATATATCAAAGGCTTTCCACTTAACTATTACTTAAACATTTCCATGTAAAGTGCCCCTTATGAGAACTAATGATGTCAAAGAAAGGTGCAGTTTTCATTAAAAAAATATACCTTCTGATTTTTTAATGTGCTTAGTTATTATTTTTCATCTTCTCTTTCTTAATTGTTGTATATTTACAGAAAAGCCATGGACAAAATACAGAGTTCCAATATACCATCTTAATATTAACACCATGCATTAATATGGTACATTTTTTATAATTGATGAAAGAACAATTTCAAAATTATACTATTAGCTATAGTCCATGGTTTACATTAGAGTTGATGGTTTGTGTTGTACAGTCCTATGGTTTCTTTTTTTCTTTCTTTCAATTTTTATTCAGTTATTTCTATATAATCTAAAATTTCCCCTTTTAGCCACTTTTAAATATATAACCCAAGGCTGCTAATTACAGTCTCCGTGTTATGGTGCTATCATCACAATCTATTACAAAAATTATTCCATTTACCAAAATAGAAATTCTATACAATTTGAGCTTTAACAACTCCCTATTCCCCAAGTCCACACCAGTCCCTGGTAACCTATGTTCTTGTTTTCAACTCTTTGAATTTCCTTGTTTTAATTGTTTCATATCAATGAGATCATACAATATTTATTCTTTGGTGTCTGACTTATTTCACTTAATATGATGTCTTTAAGGTTCATCCATGTTTTAGCATATATCAGAGCTTGATTCTTTTTTAATTTTGAATAATATTTCATTGTATGTGTATACCATATTTTGTTGAACCACTCATCTGTTGATGGAAATTTGGTTGCGTTGATCCTTTGGCAATTGTGAATAATGCCACTGTGAATATCATTGTACAAATGTCCGTTCAAGTCTCTGCTCTTAGTTCTTTTGTGTATATACCTAGAAGTGGGGTTGCTTCCTAAGTAAAGATACTTTCTGAGGAAGAACCAAATTGTCTTTCCCATGGACTACTCTTTTATACTCCCATCAATGAATGTTTCTATTTCTCCACATCCTCTCCAATACTTGTAATTTCTGTTTTGTTTTTATTAAAAAATGGCTTTCTGATAGGTGTGAAGTTTTGATTTACATTTTCCTAAAGGCTAATGGAAAGCACATATTTTCTTGTGCTTTTTGGATGTTTGTATATTTTCTTTGAAGAAATGTCTATTCAAGTCTTTTGCCTTTTGCTTAATTGGGCTGTTTGTCTTTTTGTTGTTGAATTCTAGGATTTCTTAGTAAATTTTAAATATTAAACTCATATCAGATGTGTTTTTCAAATATTTTTTTCATTGTGTAGGCTGTTGTTTTACTTTCATAATAAATCCTTTGATGCATAAAAGTTTTTAATTTTGAGAGGTCCCATTTATCTATTATTGTTGTTGTCTCTTGGGTTTTAAGTGTAAATCTATAAAATCATAGCCTAACACAAGGTCCTGAAGATGCTTCCCTACTTTTGTTCTTGGAGTTTTATTTCTGATTCTTATATTTAAGCATTTGATCTATTTTGAGTTGATTTGTTGTGTATTGTGGGGGAATAGATCAACCTTCATCATTTTATGTTTGGACATCTGGTTTTCCCTATTCATTGAGGGAACTATTCCTTTTCCACTGAGTGGACGTGGCATTCTTTTCAAATACCATATGAGCACTCAATTAGATTCATTGTTCTATATATCTGTCTATGTGACAATACTGTACTGTTTTCATTACAGCTTGTACTAAGTTTTAAGATAAGGAAGCATGAATTCTCTAACTTCATTTTTTTTCAAGATGGCTTTGGCTATATGGGGTCCTTTACCTATCCATACAAACTTGATGATTGGCTTTTCCATTTCTGCAAAAAATTTGTTGGGATTTTGATTTGTATTGTGGTGAATCTGTAAATCAATTTGGATAGAATTGACATGCTAGCAATACTTAGTCTTCCAATCCATGGATGCAAATGTCCTTCTATTTATTTGGCTTTCATTCATTTTTTTTAGCAATGTTTTGTGGTTTTCTGTGTACGAGTCCATTACATTCTATGCTAGATTTATTACTAGATTTTCATTCTTTTAGTTTCTATTGTAAACAGAATATTTTCTTGTTTTCTTCTTCAGGCTGTTCATTACTAATGTATAGAAACACTGCTGATTTGTGCATGTTTCTCTTGCACCCTTCTACTTAGCTGAATTCATTTAGCTAGTAACCTTGGTGTGGATTTTTCAGAATTTTCTGCACATTAGGTCATGTCATCTGTATATAGGGAAGATTTCATTTCTTCTTTTCCAATTTGAATGCAATTTATTTCTTTTTCTTACCCCAATTACCCCAGCTAGAATTTCCAAATTGATGTTGAGTAACAGTGGTAAAAGTGGGTATCCTTGTCTTATACCTAATCTTAAAGGAAAGTTTTCCGGGTTTATACCATAAATATGCTGTTAACCATGTTTTGTTTGTTTGTTTGTTTGTTTAATATATATGCCTGTTCTAGTTTGCTAGGTGCCAGAATGTGATATACCAGAAATGTAACACTTTTAAAAAGGGGAATTTAATAAGTTTCAAGTTAACAGTTCTAAGGCCATGAAAATGACCCAATAAAAGTAAGTCTATAAAAATGTCCAAATTAAGGCACTAATAAGAGTGTCTTTCACTGAAGAAAGGCCAGTAAAGTTCAGGGTCTCTCTCTCAACTGGAAAGCACATGGCGAACATGGTGACAACTGGTGTCTTTCTCTCCAGGCTTTTTGTTTCATGAAGTTCCCCCAGGGGCATTTTCCTTCTTTATCTACAGTTGTCTTTGTTTACATGGGCTGTCATTGATTCTTGTGGCTATCTCGTGCTCTCTCAAGACTCTCAAAAAAGGGACTCTCTCCAAAATATTTCCTCTTTTAAAGGGTTCCAGTAAACTAATCAAGAACCACCTGGAATGGGTGGAGTTGCATCTCCCTCTAATGAAAGTTTAATACCCACAATTGGGTGAGTCACATCTCCATGGAGATGACTTAATCAGGTTTCCAACCAGTAGTAATGGATAGGGATTAAAATAAACAAGTTCCCACAGGATTGGATCAGGATTAAAACGTGGCTTTTCTAGGGTGCATAATCCTTTCAAACCAGCACAATGTCCTTTATCATGTTGAAGACATTGCCTTGTATTCCTAGTTTTCTAAATGTTTTCATCAAGAAAGGGGTATTGGGGTGGGCCACAGTGGCTCAGCAGGTAAGAGTGCTTGCCTGTCATGCCCAAAGACCCGGGTTCGATTCCCGGTGCCTGCCCATGTCAAAAAAAAAAAAAAAAAAAAAAAGGGGTATTGGATTTTTCAATTGCGTTTTGTGTATCAAATGAGAGGTTCACATGTTTTTTTTTTCTTTTACATTCTGTTAATGTAGTGTATTATATTGATTGATTTTCTTATGTTGAGCCAACCTTGCATATCTGGAATAAATTGCACCTAATCATGGTGTATAATTGTTTTAATATGCTATGAGATTCTGTTTGCTAGTATTAGTATTTTTTTAGGATTTCTGCATCTATTTATAAGAGCTATCGGTCTTTTATTTTCTTATGTTCTACTAGCTTTGGTATGAGGGTGATGTTGGCCTTGCATTATGAAATAAGACTTCCCTTCTCTTTGTTTTTATTTGGAAAAGTTCGAGCAGGGTTGGTGTGAATTCTTATTTGAACTGTTTGGTAAAATTTGTCTATGAAACCCTTAAGTCCTGGCCTTTTCTTCTTGGGGAGGTTTTTGATTACTGATCTTTACTAGAAATTGGTCTGTTGAGGTCATTCATCTATTTCTTCTTAATCAGTTTAAGTAGCATGTGTGTTTCAAGGAATTTACCATTTCCATATAGGTTATCTAATTTGTTGGAGTAGAGTTGTTCATAGTATTCTCTTTTAGTCCTCTTTATTTCTTGGAGGTTGGTAGTAATTGGCCTCTTTTTGTTTCTGATAGTAGTTATTTAGATCCTCTCTCTTTTTTCTTCATCAGTGTAGCAATTTGTTTTTTTCAATTTTATGGTTATTATCAAAGAACCAGCTTGCTAAAAATTCTATCTATGTTTTTTTTTTTTTTTCATTAGACTTTGTTTTAATGGGTCTCAAAATTCTGTGACAGATTTTTTGGTCATTGTTTCCATTGAAAAAGTTCTGATTCTAAAAACTAGTAACTTAAAACTGCTATGGTCCACAAAATATCCCTTTCCTTCTGAAGGTTTTACGATGAATTATCATTAACCAATCTTTTACTATTAAACTTAAATGGTCAGTTGAGACCAACAGTTCTAGGACCATCCTTCCACCACTGATTAAGACTAGGGTGGCATGGGTTATGGGTAATATTCATTTAGCTTTCTGAGTAGACTTGGTGACATTGTCACCTCCAGCAGTCTTCTTGTCTACTGTCTTGATAATGCCTACAGCAACTGTCTCATATCACAAACAGAAATATGACCCAGAGGAGGATAGAGAAGCCATCAACACACATGGACTTGCCAAGAATGATATCAATGATGGCAGCATCACCAAATTTTAGGAATTTGGGGCCATATTCCAGCTTCTAGCAAGAATGGTGATCAGTCTTTTCCTTCAGCTCAGTAAATTTGCAAGCAAACATGAGCTGTGTGACAATCCAGCACAGGTGCATAGCCAGCACTATTTGGTCTGGATGGTTCAGGAGAATCGCTTGAGCAGTGAAGCCAGCTGCTTCTTCCATTGGTGGGTCATTTTGCTGTTACCAGCCACATCGCCATGATAAACAGCTTTTACAGAAAAGTTCTTGACACTAAAACCCATATTGTTGCCAGGAAGAGCTTCACTCAAAGCTTCATGGTACATTTTAACAGACTTTACTTCAGTTGTAATATTGACTGGACCAAAGATAACCACCATACTCGATTTGAGAACATCAGTTTCCACTTGGCCCATAGGCCTAATACCAATACCACCAATTGTGTAGACATCCTGAAGAGGCAGATGCAAGGGCTTGTCAGTTGGACGAGTAGTGGCAGGATGCAATCCAGAGCTTCAAGCAGCATGGTTCCACTGGCATTGTAATCCTTATGGGTGACTTTCCATCCTTTGAACCAAGGCATGTTAGCACTGGGCTCCAGCATGTCACCAGTCCCACTAGAAACTGGCACAAATGCTACTATGTCAGGGAGGTATCCAATTTTCTTAATGTAGGAGCTGACTTCCTTAACAATTTCCTCATATCTCTTCTGCCTGTAAGGTGGCTAAGTGGAATCCATTTTCTTAACACCAACTATTAGTTGTTTCACACCCATTGTAAGCCAGAAGGGTATGCTCACGAGTCTGCCCTATCTTGGATATACCAGCTTCAAATTCACTAACACTAGCAGCAACAAAAAGGACAGCACAATCAGCCTGGGATGTGCCTGTAATCATGCTTTTAATAACATCTCTGTGTCCTGGGCATCAATGATAGTCACATAATACTTGCTGACCTCAAGTTTCTACAGGGAGATATTAATGATGATACTACACTCACATTCAACTTTTAGTTTATCTAAGATCTGGGCATACTTGAAGACTTCTTTCCCATTTCAGCAGCCTCCTTCTCAAATTTTTTGATGTTTCTTTTGTTAATTCCACCACATTTATAGATCAGGTGGCCAGTAGTGGTGGACTTGGCCAAACCTATGAGTTCAGTAACAACAGTGTTGACATGAGTCTTTTCCTTTCTTATTTTGGCTTAAGATATAATGATGGTTTTCATGGCACCTGTGTTCTGGTGGCAAACCCATTGCAAAAAAGCTATCATTGTCTTTATTATGTTTCCCTTATTCCTGTTCTAATCCTTGTCATTTCCTTCTTTCTGTTTGCTTTGAGTTTAGTTTGCTCCTCTTTTTCTAGTTCTTCCAGTTTGGAGGTTAGATCTTTGATTTGAGATCTTTCTTCTTTCTGAAAGTAAGTATTCAGTGCTTTAAATTTTCTTCCAGCACTGCCTTTGCTCCATCTTATAAGTTTTTGTATGTTGTATTTCATTTTCATTTGCCTCAAGATATTTCATAATTTTCCTTGTGATTTCTTCTGTGATCAGTTGGTTGTTTAAAATTGCATTAATTTCCACATATTTATAAATTCTCCATTTCTCCCTCTGTTATTGATTTCTAGTATCATTCCATTGTGATCAGAGAAGATACATTATATATATTCAATATTTTTAAATATATTGACACTTGTTCTTTAACCTAACATTTGGTCTATCCTGCTGCTGATGCATAATCTATTTTACTTATATCAGTTAAACCTAGCTGGTTTAGAGTATCATCCAAGTCTCTATTTCCTAACTGATCTTCCGACCAGTCATTCCATCCTCTATTGAAAGCTACTATTAGCATAGAATTATTTATTTCCTCCTACAGTCTGTCAATATTAGCTCCTTAAATTTTGATGCTCTTCTGTTTGGTGAAAGTATATTTATGATTATTAGGTCTTGTTGAATTGACGTCTTCATAAGTACATAATAACCTTTCTTCCTTGTAACAATTTTGGACTTGAAGTCTACTTTATCTGACATTATTATAGCTACCTCAACTTGCTTTTCATTATTAAGTACTTTTTTTCCCCCATTCTTACACTTTCAACCTATTTTTGTGGTGTTTTTTTGTTTGTTTTTTTAATCCATTTTCCAATCTCTGCCTTTTGACCAAGATTTGAACCCATTTACATTTAAAGCAACTACTGATAATGCAGGACTCTTGCCATTTTGCTATTCTGTGTTTGTAATTCTTTTGTATTTCTTGACTCTCAGTTCTTCCCTCAATACTTACTTTCACATTTATTGATTTTTATAATATCCCACATTAAGTCCCTTCTCATTTTTTTCTGGATATATTTTTCATATATTTTCTTTGGAACCCCCACAGGAACAGAAGCTGAAAACATGGAGCCCAGGAGCAAGGGACCAGCAGATGTCAGCCATGTGACTAACCTGCTGACAGAGGTGTTCCTGATCTATTGACATTTCTTGAATTAAGATTTCTTTCCATAGATGCCTTAGTTCAGGTATTTCTATAAGCCTAGAACTACAAACTTTTAACTTACTAAATTCCTCATTTTAGAAGCCATTTCAGTTCTGGTATATCACATTCTGGCAGCTTGTAAATTAACAACACCAGGTGATAAGGTAATTAGATATTTAATTTTCTAAGGAACCACCAAACTGTCTTCCACAGTGGCTATACCATTATACAGTTGCACCAGCAGTGAATAAGTGATCCAATTTCTCCATATCTTCTCCTACATTTGTATTTTCCCTTGTGTTTAGTAGCTGCCATTCTTATAGGTGTGAAGTGGAATTATTGTAGTCTTGATTTGCATTTCCCTTATAGCAAATGAAAATAAGCATTTATTCATGTGCTTTTTAGCCAAATGTATTTGTTTTGTGGAAAAATTTCTATTCATATCTTTAGCCCATTTGACAGTTTAGTTGTTTCTTCTTTTCTTTTTAAGTTTTATGATTTCTTTGTGTATACTGGATATCAAATCTTTATCCAATATGCAATTTCCAAATATTTTCTCCCTTTGCATTGGCTGCCTCTTAACCTTTTGACAAATTCCTTTGATACAAAGAAGTGTTTGATTTTTAAAAATTCCCATTTATCTATTTTTTTTTTCTCTTTTCTTGCTTGTGCTTTAGATATAAAGTTTAAGAAGCTACCTCCTATAACTATGTGTTAAAGATGTCTCCCTGTGTTTTCTTCTAGGGGGTTTATGGTACTGGCTCTTATGTTAAGGTCTTTGATTCATTTTGAGTTAAAATTTGTATAGGATGTAAGGTAAGGGTCCTCTTTCATTCTTTTGGCTATTGATATCCAGTTCTCCCATGCCCATTTATTGAAAAGACTTGTTCTGTCCCAGTTCAGTGGATTCAGGGCCATGTTGAATATGAATTGAACATAGATTTGGTGGTCAGTTTTGGCACTCTCAATTCACTTCCATTGGTTATTACTTCTGTCTTTGTAGAAGTACTGTGCTGCTTTGACCACTGTGGTTTAATAATGTTTCAAAATCAAAAAGTGTTAGTCTTCCCATTTAATTCTTCTTTAGGATATTTTTTTATTCAGGGCCTCTCTCCCTTCCAAATGAATTTGATAACTAGCTTTTCCAAGTTTTCAATGTAAATTGTTGGAATTTTGGTTTGTATTACATTGAATCTGTTGATCAATTTGGGCAGAATTAATATCTTAACTACATTTAACCTTCCTATCCATGAGCAGGGAATGTCTTTTCACCTATTTAGATCTTCTTTGATTTCTTTTAGCAATGTTTTATGGTTTTCTGTATACAGGTCCTTTACATCCTTAATTAAATTTATTCCTCGATATTTGATCCTTTTAGTTGCTATTTTGAGTGGAATATTTTCATTGTCTCCTCAGTTAGGTTATTGCTTATGTATAATAGCATTACTGATTTTTGCACAGTAATTTTGTATGTTGCTGAATTTGTTATTATCTTAAGGTGCTTTGTAATAGATGTCTCCGGATTTTCCAAGTGTAATATGTCAATTTGCAAATAATGAAAGATTTACTTTTTCCTTTCTGATTTGGATGTCTTTTATTTCTTTTTCCTAACTGATTGCTCTAGCTAGAACTTCAGTACAATGTTGAATGATAGTGGCGACAGAGGTCATCCTTGTCTTGTTACTGATCTTAGGTGTAAGCTTTCAATCTCTCACCATTGAATATGATGCTGGCCATGGGTTTTCCATATAAGCCCTGTAGGATATTGAGGATGTTACCTTTGATTTGTACCTTCTGAAGTGTTTCTATCAGAAAAGGATGCTGCATTTTGTCAAGTGCTTTTTTCAGCATGAATAGAGATGATCATATGATTTTTCCCATTTGATTTGTTAATATGCTGTATTATACTGATTCACTTTCTTATGTTTAACCACCCTTGCACTCCTGGTATAAATCCCACTTGGTCATGGTGTATAATTCTTTTAATGTGTCATTTGAATTAAATTTATTAGTGTTTTGTAGAGAATTTTTGCATCAGTATTCATTAGGGAGTTTGGTCTGTAGTTTACCTTTCTTGTAGCATCTTTATTATTATTATTTTTTTTTATATGGGCAGGCACCGGGAATTGAACCCAGGTCCTCAGGCATGGCAGGCAAGCACTCTTACCTGCTGAGCCACCGTGGCCCGCCCTCTTGTAGCATCTTTATATGGCTTTGTTTTTAAAGTTATGTTCGCTTCATACAATGATTAGGCAGTGTTTCTTTTTACTCAAATTTTTAGATGTGTTTGAGCAGTACTAGTGTTAATTCTGTAATAATAGGTCATATTTCTTAATCCATTCTACCAATCTGTATCTGTTAATTGGAGGGGTTAGTCCATTAATATTCAAAGATGTTACTCAACAGGCATTTATTGAATCTACAATCTTATCCTTTGCTTTCTGTTGTCAGATCTATGTATTCTTTTCCCTCTTTCTGTTTTTGTCCTTTCAGTTACCTTTACTGGTACTCTTCAATTCTGTGCCCTCCTCCAGACCTCCCTCTCCTGGTTTTTGTTTGTTTGTTTGTTTGTTTGTTTTGTCTTCAGCTGAGAGAACTCTCTTTAGTATTTCTTATAGGGCAGATCTCTTGTTGGCAAATTCTCTCAGCCTTTGTTCATCTGTGAATATTTTAGTCTCTCCCTCACTTTTGAAGGGCAATTTAGCTAGATAAAGAATTCTTGGCTGGAAGTCTTTCTCTTTCAGATCTTAAATATATCATACCACTGCCTTCTTGCTCCCATAGTGCCTGATGAGTAGTCAAAACTCGGTCTTAACATGTGGTTTCCCTTGTAAGTTGTGAGTTGCTTTATTCTTGCTTCTTTCTGGATTTTCTTCTTCTCTTCAACATCAGAAAGACTGATTAGTCTGTGTATCAGAGTATGTGTGTTAGCATAGGCCTATTTGGATTTATTCTATTTGGGATATGTTCATCGTCTTTGGTTTGAATATTTATATCTTTTATAAGGGTTGGGAAGTTTTCCCTTATTATTTCCTCAACTAATCTTCCTAACCCTTTACTCTTCTCTCCTCCTTCTGGGACACCAATTATTCCTATATTTGTGTGCTTTGTGTTGTCCATCATTTCTCTGAGATCCAATTCCTATTTTTCCATCTTTTTGCCATTTGTTCTTTTGTGTATTCTAATTCAATTGTCCTATCTTGCAGTTCACTTATTCCTTCTTCTGCCTCTTCTAATTTGCTCTTGTGTTCACCTAGTACATTTTTATTTAGTCTACAGTATCTTTCATCTCTGTCAGATCTGCTATTTTTCTATTTATTCTTTCCAATTCTTCTTTACGCTCTTCTTGTGTCTGCTTGATATCCTTTAAATTATTAGCCAACCCAATTGAATTTATTTCAGAGATTTGTATGAACATTTTTGATTAGCTGTTTGAAATTCCGTGTCTCCTATGGCATTTTAATTTGTTATTTTGCTGGGCCATCTCTGCCTGCATCTTTATATGCTTTGTGGTTTTCTGTTGGCTTTGACACATTATCTTGATAGGGTTATTATGAAAGTTGATTTCCTTCAGCTGTTTAAGATTTTGTATTTGCTTGGGTTTGCATCGAAGCTTTCTTTTGCTTTTTTTTTTTTTTTTTTTTTTTTTTGTCAAGAATCCCACCAAATCAAGCCCCAAACCTCATGCAGGGCATGCAACTCTAATTAAGGATCTGTTTAAAGCTAGACAGGCAATTTTCCCAGACTATACTTTCTGTTTCTTCCAGCAGATGGCAGTCTTGGGCTTCCTCTTCCGCTCAGGCCCTCCTCTCCCTAACTGTGGCATCAGGCTGAGCTGCATGGAGACCTGGTGCAATTCCAGCCAGGCCCACTGGTCCCGTTGTATGCTGAAAGCTACTAACCCCGAGTCTCTGGGGTGGCCAGAGTGTACCTCAGCTGCAGTTGTGCTGGTGGGCCTGATGGAATGATGGCCCCCAGGCTCCCACTTGAAATGATCTTAGACTGTGGAACTGGGTGTTTCAAGTGTCTTGAGGATGTGTAGTGTGTGGGGTATTGGTGCCCAGGGTGCAGTGCTGGGTTGCATTGTGGGTTTTAGCATGAGGTAGCATAGGCTGAGGGGCAATAGGGCTTGGGGGCACTGAGCAGGGTGTTGCATGGTGGCATGTGGGCCCAGAACATAGGGGCACCTTGCAGGGCACGTTGCAGGGCACAGGACACAATGGTACTGGGGGCTGTGAGGCAGGATGCAGAGGCATGTGGTGCAGTGTGGCTTGCTTTCTTGTCCACACCTCTCCATCTGTTCACTCCTAAAGGCTTCAAGCCCATGTATGGAAAGGAGCATCGTAGGCTCTGTACACTAGCTGGATGGTTACTTTACACAGGGAAAGCAAGTCTGCTGGCTTCCTGGTTCTCTCAGGGAGGTTTCAGCTTAGAGCAGAGTGGGCTGATCTCCCAAACTAGCTGCGGGGGCATGCGCTTTCCTGGGCCCCGCCTTATGTTCCCGGTATAGTTACGACTGAACACACTCATCCTGGTCTCTCCCTCCCAACTCTTCTACTTTTTCATCCAGGCCCTCCTTATGTTTAGAAGTTTAGAAGACCCTCTCATGTCCCTTGCATCCTGGAATTGCTTGATTTTCTGTCCATTTTCTAGTTGTTCTATGGAGCAGACATAAACTCAGCCTGTCCTATTCCACCAGCTTCCTGGAAGTCCTCTGCCCTTCATTTCTGAAAGAAATTCTCACCAGATATAAAATTCTTGGTTGGCAATTGTTTTCTCCTAGAACTTTAATTATTTTCACTCACTGCATTCTTGCTTCCATGATTCCTGCTGGGCAATCAGCATTGATTTTGGGGATTCCTTTGTATGTATCTTATTTGTACAAAGAACTCTATTCTTGTCCCTGGCTTTGGACAGTTTGATTCCTGTGTTTCTGGACTTGCTTCTCTTTGAGGTGATCCTGTTTAGGAACCTTTGGGATGTCAGGATATACATATTCATGCCTTTCATTAAATTTGGGAGAGTTTCTGCATCTCTTTCTTCGAATATTCTTTTTTACCATTTCTCTCTTTCTTCTCCTTCTGGGACTCCCGTAATTCGTGCACTGGTATACTTGATGGTGAATTCGTGTACTGGTATACTTGATGGTGTCCCACAAGTCTCTTAGGCTCTATTCACTCTTTCTTTTTTTTTTTTTTTCTACGTCTCAACCTGAGTTTTTCAGGTTTCTTTTCTTCAAGATTACTTGTTTTTTCTTATGCCACCTCCAATTTGCTTTTGAAACCTAGATAATTTTTCATTTCAGTAATGTGTTCTTCAACTCCTGTATTTCTGTTTGGTTCCTGTAGAGAATCTCCAAAAGATTGCCATATTATTGATTTGTTGTTTTCATCATATCCTTTAGCTTGTTTTATTTGTTTTCCTTAGTCTCCTTGAGCATACTGATTTTTTTTTTTAACATCTGTCAGTAATTTCTAAATGTAGTCCTCTTCTTTAATGGTTTCTTGATTTTTGTCTCTTTTCTTTAGTTGGGCCATCATTTCCTGTATCTTTATTTGCCTTGTAATCTTTTGTTGCACATTGTATGTTCTGATATTTTAAAGTGTTGACTTTGGGATTTATTCCCTCAGCTGTCTGTTGCTTATTTTTGCCTCAAGCTGGTGGTATGATAGAGATTTTATTGAACGCCAGGAGCAAATCAAAACACATGAACCAAAGAAAAAGTACCTTTCACTGACTTTGTAAATTGGCTCACTTTGGCTGGTGATCTCCTTCAGAGCTTAGCCTTCCTATGAAGATCAGCCTTGGGCAAATGTGAAGTGCACAGTCCTCTCCGTTTATCTAAGTCTGCATGGAGCTGAATAGCCTGCTTCTTCTTCGCAGTTTATGCTTAGTAGCGACTTTGGAATTTTTTTACAGTTTACAGGAATTCCATTGAATGACCCTTCTACTCCCTTTGAAATAGACTTTCTCCCACTCCTGGGTGCTATTTTGAATGACTTAATAAAGGTGGTCTTTGCCCAGCTGTCTTTGACTTAATTGTTTCTCACACTGTCCCAGCTGTCAGCAAGCCAAATTCGTTACGCTTAGGACAGAGTCTGAGATGGCAAGCTTGAAAGCTAATCACTGGCTCAGTCCCTCAGACTTCTACCTTACCAATTGGCACTGACATATATATATATGTGTATTGGTATACCACAGTATGCTCATCGAGGCCATTCTGCTTTCTCTGGAAAAGGGTCAGGAACTTGCAATGGGAATGCAAGCTGGCTCCACCCTTCATTTGGAAGGGTTATATGGATGGGGTGGGCCAGTGAAGTCATCATGAGTTCTTTCTATGGCCTTTGAAACTGTATTTTTTTCATTCAGCCCTAGCCTGGTCAATGCAGATCTTGAACTGTTTCCTATAGTTTTAAAGATAGTTACTGTCTTTAAGATCCATTTTCTGCCTTTTACTGAGGGGGTTAAAACAATGGCTATCCATACACCTGACTCACAGTGTGGTGATCAACAATCAAATCACACACTCCTCGAGTTTGTATGACTAGATATTTGTGTATCATTTCTTCATCAGCAAGCTGCACCAGGTGACTGAACCGCAGTCCTCACTGCTGCCTGCCTCACAGTTAGGGGAAAGGGGGTGGTAGCCACTTCAGTGAGGGTGAAATTCACCAGTATTTGTAGCCATTTGTCAGCCCCTTCTCCTGCTTCTTCCTGGAGGCTGCGCAGTGTTGCACTAGAATCCACAGTTTTGAAATAGTTGCCTCAGACAGTTCCTGCCTGTTAAATAGTTTTGGTGGAGGGACTGATGCCTGAATCCTCCTACTCTACCGTCTTCCCATAATCCTCTATGCAACTGATTTTAAATATGTTTGTTTGACCTTGATTTCTTAAGGCAGTGTTAGTTTAGTTCTTCAAATGCAAATACTTTTAACTGTTTAATCAGACTTAGACTTTTATTTTGTAGCATGTGTAAATATATTGAGGTTTTTATTACGTAAATGATGATGAGTTAAGGGAAAGAACTGAAAGCCCCAGAGTTTCACGTGCTTGTCTCTCTTCATATGTATCCCAGCATGCACAGTGTGGTATGTAAGATCACCCACTGTTCTGGGGCCCCCTGATGACAGACCCATATGTGCTTGCATGCTCCTGCAAATGTAACAGGATCCTCCCATAAGCACTGCGGAGGCTTCTGGCTTGTATTAAATTATTTCAAACTCAGTGTGGGTCACCTTCTCTTACTTTTATTTTTTCCCTTCTTTTGGGATGTATAATTTAACCCAGAATGATGCATTAACCTTACCCAAATTTCAGACGTTCCCTTCTGAAATTCACGGGTTATTTGGTCCAGAGTTATTGGCTTATTTCCAAACTTGCCATCTCCCTTTTGTTTAGTCTTGCTGACATTTTCATGTTTATTCATGAAAAATATCATGTGAATTTACCCTGGCACTGGAAGAAAGTAGCCACTGTGCCAACAGTAAGTGTCATTTGGGATGTAGAGGGATTTGGAGCCATTACAAAGTGTCTCATTGTGAGTAATGTATCAAAATGTATCAAAGTCATGAATCTTACCTTTTCAAATACCTTTCTCTAATTGCAGTTGCTGTTGTTTTCTATATTACTAGCAAGAAAGCTTTGATTCCTCTTAATATTTTTTAAGAAGGTTTTTAAAGTACTTTTTTTCCTCAGATACTGGTTGTTTTAAGTCTTGGGGTCTTTTTTTTTTAATACAAATTTTCAAGTTGAAAATTTAGAATCACGCATATATATATATTTAAATATAAATATATTTGAAGTGGGAAAAAGAAAGTCAATGAAAAATTCAGAGGTACATGATATTTTCTATTTATATGTTTTTGTATTTATAAATAAAAATTGTTCAAAGTTTCAAGATCACCTATTCCATTTTTTGACTGTTTTAAACTTTCTTCTTAAGCCCTATCTAACATTTCTTGTTGGTAATAATGATCTAGTTATTGCACCACTCACAATACATCATATCTGCCTTGTAAATTTGGTTTATTAAAATTTTTAATTTATGCTTTATTTTATGTTTTTTTGTTACCTAAGTGTCTCATGTATTTAATTTTCTAATTATTCCCTGACTAAAAGTCATACATTTAGCAAAATTGTAAATTACATGAAGGTAAATGCTGTATTTTCTTATTTTGATCCTCCTGTCATGTTAATAATTTTATAGACAATAATAATAATAAAACCTGTTAGTTATTTAACATCTACTCTGTTTCAGTCACTATTTAAGCCTTATAATAAGCCAACAAAGTGGAGACTTTTGTACTTATTTAACATTCCATCTAGCAGACAATATGCTTTTCAGTAGTATTACCAATACATTGTGCCCATTTATTAAAATTTGGCAGCACACCTGTGAGGCATTTGTGGTACCTAATGAATTTATACACTGTCCGGGAAAGTAACCAACAGGTAGTCATTGTTTCTAGGGGAAGACAAATCTCAAGATCTCAATGATCTAATTATAAACACAATTTTATAACTTCTTCTTATGTCAGGGATTGCTTTTCAAATAGAACACATTTTGTAGCACTGCTTTCAGCATTCTCAGACAATGTGACCAAATACTGTTTGCCTGTTGCACTTTTGGTAGGAGAATGTATTTTACTGCACTAGTTATAGATGATATTTAATTTTCAGTTTTGAGTTCCTTCTACATAAAGGGTATGCAAAGCAGTTACCAAAGTCAGAGTTTTTGTTATAATAGTATGGTTTTAGAAGTAATAATACATGCCACTGTTTCAAGTAATTAATTAGACTATCATTGGTTTTGCACAGGAAAAAACATGTTTGGGAATTTATGTATATGCATTATTGTTTTAAATTTGCATTTCATTCTATGCTCTCTTAAATATGCAAATAACAATAAAGAATTTGGGTTAGAGTACAGGTTTAGGAAACTTACAAATCTGGATTAAAATCCCAACCCTATTAATTGTGAACTAGGTGACCTTGGATTATTCATTCCAGCAAGCCCCAGGTTCCTCATCTACCACATGAAATACCTATAAGAGGAATAGAAGGCAAGTTGTATATAAGTGCTTAGTGCAATACCAAGTATATACAAATCACTCAATTAAATAGAGTTTAAAAATTAAAGCATTTAAGTCACTACCATATAATCCTCACACATTTTTACTTATAGTCCGTACAATTATAGCTGATATTACTGTGTGTGCACACTTTTGTGAAGCATTTAAATTCGCGATGAATGCCATCTGCAGTAGACAGGTGATGCCTTTTTCTTAACTGTGACGCTTGGCTCCTTTTGCCTCCGGTTGTAGATCATTCCTCTGAATAAACTTAAGATCTGTATTTCTGCCTTGAAATGTGTTACTTTAATTAAAAATTACTCTTTTTATATAAAAATGGCCATCATATGAAGATCCTCTGTTAGATTAACCTGAGTTTCTGGGTTGCATAATACCTAGAATACCTGGAAAATGATGAGGACAATTTTGCAGCTCATGTCAAGTACACTGTATATTACAGGAAAAAAAATTGTAAAACATTATAGTCTTTAAGTACATGAATGTGCATTCCTATATCTTTAGCTTGATGCTGGAGCCTACTTTTTCACTAATAAGTAGTGCATTTTTATAGAGGATACCAGCAGTTAAGGGTGCTTATGCTCATTTCCTCCAATGAGAAAATGTTTTGGAACTAGTTGTGCTTACATGGTGAGCACTGAGTGTACTCATTTTATTTTTTCTGTATGTTCTTCCTCCATCTATAAATTTGTTCTTATCAAATCATCATTCACTTCATTAATTTTTATCAATCACAAATATTGTGCACACAGTGCTCACCAAAGCTTACATTCTTTTGCCTTTAAGTTGCTTATAAATATTTTGAGTTACGTACTACCTTAGCATGTTAAATTAATTGACCTTGATCTACTTCTAGTTTTAAACGATGTTCTCTCAGAATCATAGAAGTTATAGGAGCGGGCAGGCAATGGTGGCTCAGTGGCAGAGTTCTCGCCTGCCATGCCATAGACCTGGGTTCAATTTCCAGTGTTAAAAAAAAAAACAAAACATATTCTGCCCATGTTAAAAAAAAAAAAAGTTGCAGGGGCTTATTTTTCTTATATGTAAGTTAGTAATTGAAAATATCTGATTTGAAATTACAAGCATTCCCCATCTTTTAAAATTTTTTATTCAAGAATTCTGGACTCCTTTTAACAATTGAACCAAAAGTGATTTTTCAAAGTTCCTTTCTATGCTGTATTTTAAAATGCTAAGAAATATGAGCCCAGAAAAATGAACAGTCATTTTAAGTAGGGAATATTTTAATAGTTTCTTATGATAGAGGGCTATCAAAATATACTTCGTCTTATCAAAATAGGAAGGACTATCCAAGGACTGAATTTAAATGAGTGTTATAGCCTAAAATGAAGATGGATAAAAATGACTTCTGCCAAAGCCCCGATCTCATCAGTGTGCCTTAGCTGCTTGTGAACTCAGGATATGTGATCTAAGTAATGGATCTTTATCTCATTCTCTATTGCCAGGATTGACATGACAATACAGAATCAGGCACAACAAGTTCTATTTTTCCCCTTTTCTTCCTGTAGCAGGAGTTCTATGGGATGTGAAATTTTAGACCTCTTACCACCATTCTTTTCTGAACTTTTCACTCTCAACTTCATGTAAGTGGAAAGGATGTGACAAAAATAAGCTAGTAATATTGCAGTAGTGTTTTTAATATATTGGAGAATGAATAAAAGCTGCCATGTAAAAAAAAAAGAAAAGCCAAAAACATGAGATTAAGATCTTTTGCAGTTTCCAAAATTGAAATGTCTGCTAAATATAAAACATGGTATTATGAAATAATAGAAATAAAAGATCAAGGTCTTGCACTGTTTATTTTAACACCCCAACCCAGCCCATATTTAGCAGATGCCTCTGGCAAACATACTGTATTCTAATCCTCAAGCCTACCCCAGCTAACCAATTTTTACCTGAAAACCTTCTATTTATCTTCTGCATTCTGCCCTAAGGCCTTCCCCAAGACCAGTAGCTGCTTGACTGTCCCCCCAGCCACCTACTTTTGTGCAAGGGATTTAATGCTGCTAAAGATTGTCCTTAAGCACCAAGGAAAAGGAGCCAGAGATGATTACCCCAGCTTCCTGTATTTCAGGTGGACAATTCTGGGAAGAATTTTTTACATTTCTTAGAGATCTGGGAAAATTTGGTCATTATTTCCAGTAACAGCAACTCCGATACTACAGGCCTATTTTGACTTTTTCTCCTTTTCTATATCACATTATCTATTCCTTCAAATTTGATTCCTGGGTTCACCACCCAAATAAACTGCCTGTAACAAAATCCTTGTCTCGGGCTCTACTTTCAGTGTACTCAAACTAGGCCAGTACTCCACTTGGGAACATTAAAATGTAATATGTTTTTGGTACTCAAAACATTCGTAGGCAATCAATGAGTACCTACACACTATTATTTTATTATGATACCAAGCAAAGGAGATGGATTCTCTGACTGATGTGCTCAAATGACCAAATCATGAGATACCAGGGTTTCAAAGAGAGAAAGAGTTTATTGCTAGGTGTGCAGCAGGAGATCAGATGGCCTATCAACCATAAAATGTGTCTCTCCAAAGTTCAGTAATTTTGATAGTTTTAGCGTATCAAAAGATGGGCAGACTTTTGGATAATGAGCACAGTTCCTCCAGATGATGTAGTTAAAGGTGATCTAATTATTGAGTATGCTGCAGATTGATTACATGCTTGATCACAGAACATATATAAGAAAATGAGCCTTAATATGATGATGGCATGATTTTTAGTATTATAAAGAGGTATAGGTCACTTCTAGGTTAAAGTCTGAGCTACTGTACATGTCAGCAGGCCTATTTTGGTTAGATCCTGCTTATATTGTCAAGATAACTTTGGACTTGGGTGGATAGTTTTAGACTGACCCAAGGCCCTTCATTAATAAACTTTAGGGGCTGTCTTTAGTGATCATAAGACTAAAGTAAAAAAAAAAAAGTGGATAAGTGGGTACAAGGGAAGGTCAGTCACAAGGTTTTTACAATCACAAGGGCACAAGAAAAAGACTACACAGTTACTATCAGAAATCGAAGAAGCTGAATTACTTTCAGATTTCAGGTGTTTCTTTGAAATTCAGAGATTCAGGTATTTCACTCTAATATACCAGAAAGTTAAAAAGGAATATCTATATAATGATTCAGTAGCCATAAATATCTTGTAAATGCTAACTTCCTAATTACAATTATTGTTATGATGAAAATATTGCATGGCCATTTGTAAATTTGGAAAATTTCATACAAGGTTAATCATCTTGCCACCTCTTTTAGCATTTAACATATCTATCTTCTTGAAGAGTAGCTATAGTCTTACTGGTAGGGTTTTCATGTTTGGAACAGTTGGCCAACATTATTGTGATTCTGCTACTTTCTGATAATCTGATTACCATAAACTTCTTGTTACCATACTACTTGGAGGCTTGTCTTACTTCACAGTTTCCCAAGGCAATACATTTCAGCAACAAGAATCAAAAGCAAGTTCTCCTGAAAGCTCTCGGGCACAAAGGTAGTGACTACAAGCTTCCTAAAAAAAAATGTGGCACTTCATCCAATCTTAGATTGTACACTTGTGAGTTGATTACAAATATAGTATAGCTATTTTAACTGTCATGGGCATGATCTGGTTTAATAATCATTTATTATTTTTCTTCCACTATATTGTCATAAGCTTGGAAACAGTAATTGTCACTTAGAGCTGGTAGCGAGCAGGTTGTATTATCTGTGAGCATCTATTTAAACCATTGCATGTGTTTTAATTGTTAAAGCTGCTGGAATGCAATATACCAGAAACGGGACAGCTTTTAAAAAGGGAATTTATTAAGTTGCAAGTTTACATTCCTAGGGCCATAGAAATGTCCAACCTAAGGCATCCAGAGAAAGATACCTTAACTCCAAAGAAAAGGCCGATGAAGTTCAGGGTTTCTCTCTCAGCTGGGAAGGTATATGGTGACTTCTGCTAGTTTTCTCTCTTCATTTCCGAAGGCTTCCCCAGGGCCGTTTTCCTTCTGCATCTCCAAAGGTCTCTGGTTGTGTGGGGTCTGTTGGCTCTAAGGCTTTATCCAAAATGGTTTCCTTTTAAAGGACTGCAGTAAGCAACCCCATCTTGAATGAGTGGAGACACATCTCCATGGAAACCATCTAATCAAAAGTTACTGCCCACAGTTGTGTGGGTCACATCTCCATGGAAACAATAAAAAAGATCCCACACAACAATGTTGAATGAGGATTAAAGAGCATGCTTTTCTGGGGTACAGGACAGCTTTAAACCTGCAAAGCATGCTAGGCCAATTGGTTGCAATGTCTTCAGAGAATGAGTTGTATAAACCATATCCACAACCATCTTCTGTGGAAGATAGGGGCCTGGAAAAGACAAAAGAATTGAAAGTGAAAAAAAAAAAAAATCCCCTGTATAATTCTATCAAGAGAAATACTGGCAAATAGTTGTTGCTTTTATTCAGATACCAACATTTTGTTTATCTCTCATATAAAACCTTAAAAACACAGGATGAAATTTGCTTTATTTTCTTTTCACTTTTCTAAATGGAAGCAAACCAGCTTTTTTAAATGGCTTTTCTGGTGGTGAATTTGAGAAAGACATCAATTTTTTGTTGTCAAATTCAACCAATTAATGTCAAGATATCCTGCCCCCTTTTATTTTAAAGAAGATGTAGAGCTCTAGAAACAATTGGTAGAATGTTTTCAAGGCCAGATGTACCCCTCATTAAATATTTTAAATATTCACAAGTGTATATAGATATATTATAATATAGATTTGGTCCTGTTAAATTTCCATTTATTAACAGTAACAAAGTAGCATTGCTTTCATGGGGAAGAAGAAGAGAAGTAACCCATCTTTTCTTCCAACTTAAAGTTTGCAAGATAAATAGGTACCAATTTTAAATGAAAATGAACATCAGTAAATTGGACAGATTTATTGAGTTAACTTGTAGCAAAATGAGTCTGCTCCATTTTCACACACTTTTTCTGGTAGTAAATGCTTTAATCTATTGATGCCATGGAGAAATGTTACATTAGCTATAAAAGAGAAAGAGGGCACTGTTTAGTGACAGGACCAATAATATGTGTAGTGTAGTAAACACTTTGCAAGAATTTAATGGCCCTGAATTCAAATAGATAATATATAATCTACTAAACTGAGGAAGAAGAGTCATAAAAGACTGCTGATTCCTCCAGATGCATAAACTTAACTTAGACATGATATTAAGACATCAATTTTAACAGCAGTAGAAGAAATTGTTTTTTAGTTATAGAAAGAAAAATTCATTCTCCCAACACTACTGTACCCTAGTTTATCTTAATAATCTGTTCTTCTTTTCAAAGTATATATATTTGATTTAACTTGTATTGTGAAAGAGTTATCATTTGTTACCAATCTCTCTTCTTCTCTAAAATCGATAGGTGCAAGGGTTATAGAATTTACCATGGTCTGATGAATCAATGCTACATGCATAATGGATGAACTAATGTTCAGAGAAGACTTGTGAGTTAAGGTGCCATTGTTTGTGGCTACTAAGATGCCATCACATAAATCTAAGGAGCCTATAGCTTGCCTCCACAGTCTGTTTCCAAACATGTATAGTATTTCTTTGGAAATACACACCAGATTACGTAGGCCATATAACTTTTATGTGTATATATAGTAAACCAACTCAAAATTCTCAACTAGAGATTTTACTCAACACATCATACATTTGAACTTATTCATCAAACCTTAATATTTGATATATCAATGTATTTTGTTCATTTCCTAAGTGAGAAAAATTATTCAGTGTAAATTGATCTGTAATCTTCTTGGGAGGCTATGGCGGATCATCCATCAAACACAAACAGGCATTGGAGCTGGGTTCTTTTCTAAATCTTAGCTCTACTTCATACTAGATTTGTAGTATTGAACAAGTAATTTAAATTTCTCTGTCCCTCACTTTCTCATCATATAAAATGATGATAATGTAGCTCCTACTTTGAAGAATTACCATAGAGTAAGCACTCAATGACTCTGGGCTATGTTATTATAAATGCTTTTTGTTTCAAAATTATTTATTCTTTCCTGTTTGAAAATACCCCTAAATGCAACCTATTTTATGCACAATGATGGCTATCTTAAAATGTAGATGAGGGGACAGAGCATGTGTTCTAGTCTGCCAAAACTGCCAGAATGCACACACCAGAGATGGATTAACTTTTAATAAAAGGGGCTTATTTAGTTAAAAATGTATAGTTCTTCAGAGGAAAGGCAGCTAACTTTCATCTGAGGTTCTTTCTTACACGAGAAGGCATGGGGCAATCTCTGCTGGCCTCTGGGTTCCAACAGTTTTCCCCAGGGTGATTCTTTTCTGCATCTCCAAAGGCCTGGGCTGAGCTGTGAGTGCTGAGATGAGGTATGCTGAGCTGCTTGGGCTGTGCTGTGTTGAGCTCTCTCATTTAAGCACCAATCAATTAAATCAAGCATCATTCATTGCAGCAGGCATGCCCTCTAGCCAATTACAGATGTAATCAACTACAGATGAGGTTCACATGCCATTGGCTCCTGTCCACAGCAACAGAACTAGGCACCTTCACCTGACCAAGTGAAGTTTATTTTAGTTGTTTCCATTTTTTTTTGTATGTAGTTGGTAACCAAAAAATTCAAATTATTTATTAAACTTCATAGTCGGAAAATATTTATATTACCATAACAATTATGAAATCCACGTGCATTTTTTTATTTGTTATTTTTATTTTCCTTTGATAATATGTGTAAAATCTTACCAATTTTTTTAGGAGTGTCTAAGATAAAGACCCCTTGTATTGATTTAACAAGTTTAAAATACTTATTGAATAACTACTGAATTCTAGGTGCTGGAGACAGAGGTGTGAGCAACAGACATACTTCCTAGGCATATAAGAGCTTACTTTCTTTTCTCTTGAGAGCTCATCACATAATAATAAATTTTCTGAGAAAATATAGTTCCTATTTGAAATTTTCCAGGTCTTTATAATTGTATTTAAAAAACGTCACCCTTGTATGGTAACTGCAACAGTAGTATTTATATAGGATTTATAGTTATGCCTATGAATATGCAATTTAAAATATTTAGTTTATTCAAAATCAACCTCTTTTAAAATTTTTATTGTTGTTCACGGGACATTTACTCCATTCCATTTAAAAGTGAGAGAATTATACCTAGTAATATTTTATTGCGGGTAGTTCCTTTCTCAGTGTTAGCACCACTACATCCCTTTTTATGACCTGACTGTATATGACTTTTGTGGAAAAAAAAATCAGTTGGGTGCTTGTTAGTTTAAATTGACTGTAAAGTATGTGGACACTTGTTTCATTCTCTGAAACTTGTTTTCCTCTAATTTTGACATATTTTTCTAAAACAAACAAAAAAATGCATTTAGTGAATTGCCTAACAGTTGTTGGCTGAATATTTATAAGAAATGGGAGGGGAAGTACACTCTATATTATTTTTCTTTTTGTTCTCATTTAGTTTCATTTCTTAGCTTTGGGTGTTGTACTACACTATGTATATTTGAAGGGTTGTCTATTATTTATTTCCTTCTCAAATCTAACCTAGCTAATTTACTATGTTTTAATGAAGATTTATTTCTTCTATTAGTATTTCCCAAAGGAAAAACATAAATAGCTCAGGAAAACCAAAAGGAAAATATATGCCCCCCCCCCCACTTAGAAGCACATAATTCTTGTATTAAATATTACAACATTGCAGAGCTAAATTAGGAGTGGAAAACAAAATAGAAAGTATTTATGATCCAATGAACTATATTTAGCTGGATCAGTAGATTCTTGCAACTGAAATGTTGAGGATGGATTTTAATGGATACTGAAGAAGTAAAGAACTAGGAAAATCTCATAAAAAACTATTACTTCTACACGTGCATTCAAGGTACATAGATGATAACAATGTATTTTACTTTCAAGTAAGAGAAAAGTAACAGATATTTTTATTTGTGCCACCCTCTTTTTGGCATGTTTAATTCTTCTACCACTGAATTTCTTCCACCTCCATCAGACTTTATTTATTTATGTCAAATCCTGGCTCCTTGCTTTACAGATGAGCTCCATGTGCCTGTGAGTCTGGAATGTGACACTGACAAAAAGATGCCCAAGAAAAGTATCATATCTGAAGAGAGATTTTTAAATAGATAATTCTGATAAGGGATTCTTTAACAAAAATCAGTGCAGTACTTTTATTTAATAATGTTTTGCTGTTATTAAGGCTAACTTTAAATTTTTTCATTTGTTTTTGCTTGTTGAAATTACAGTTAGATATTTTGTTTTGAGAACACGCCAAGATAAAATATAAGCTTGTGGTAAAAACATTTGTGATATTTAGAGTGCAATAGAAATAGCTGAGAACAGTATATCCTCCCTCAAAGGAATTATTCAGCAACAGTAGCTAGCACTTTAAGAATAGTGGTTTGGCACTTGAGATCTGGTGTTAGAAGGTCTGCCATTGAAACCTGAGTTTGTACTTACTATTCATGTAATTTATCTGTACCATAGCTGCTTCTTTTGCAAGATTAAAATAATTATGTCTACTTTATAGTCTTGTTGTATTAGGTAGGTAATGCATGTAAATTATTTAATACCATAAATTATCTAGCAAACATAAGCTCTCAATATATATTGGTTATTATCATTAGCTTTGCCAGGAATTATAGCATTAAGTTAAAAGTGTTGGCTCAGAACTTCAAATAACAGCTCTACCAATTGCTAGATATATAACCTCTATACTCTGTCTTCTCAACTGTATAGTAGTGAGAATAAACTCAGCAGAATTGTGGTTAGGATTAAAAAATAATAGGTGGAAAGCACTCAGCACATGGACTGGCATAATGTAAATTATAGACAAATGGGACCAAAAATAACTTGTCTTAATATCAATAAGGAGAAATTCTACAGAGACTGTAAAAGTTTTTTAGCAATTGCAATGTGCAGTTATACAGATAGATAGTGAAAGACCTAATGAATTCCAATATAGAGAGCTAAGTGGGATCTAAAGCAGGATATTATATGCCTAATAAACAAAAGTAAAACATTCATTGCCATCTGTAAGATTTGTCGTTTTTACCCATGGCTTTAAAAACACGTTGCTGTCAAACGTTTCTGGATGTCATTTATAACAAGATTTTTTGATAGCAACTGATAATGACATGATGAACGACATAGGATTCTCTGCCTTCTAGAACCCCCGAGTGCTTCAAGAAGCAGGACAGAGAGAAGTTACAAAGATGACATGCCAGGAGAATGGCAGATGAGACAGCATAAGTGAAATGAATTAGAACAGGGATCAGCGAATTATAGCCTCCAAGGACAGATGACCCACAGGCTGTTTTTGTGTGACCCATCAGCTAGGAATGCCCTTTATTGATTTGAAGAATTGTTAAAATAAAAAAATAAAAAAAAAAAAAGGAAAGAAAGAAAATGTGATAAGGGCTGTAGGTGACTCACAAAACTTAAATTATTTTCTATCTGACCCCTTACAGAATATTTTTGCCATCACCTGGACTAGATCACTATTATCCCTCCTCCCTTCCTTGCTGAAATTAACAGTTCACTGAATATGGGCTCCAGTAACTAAAGAAGTGTTCAAGGAACTGAAACATGACTTTTAGACCTTGAAGAAAGATTTTAGCTTAACTGGGAAAGATTAATGTCTTAGGGTGAGACATTCCTAACAGGGCAACACAAACAGCAAAAGTTCAGAAAAGAATAAAGTATAGATAATATGAGGTAAAAATAACCATTGTGAAGAATATATGGGTTAACATACAGGAGAAATAAAATGCAAACTTGGAAAAATATATAAGAAACCCATTTTGGAGAATTACAGTATTAAGTCTAAAGACATCAAATGTATGCTAGATGGATTGTTATTGACATCCCAATTTCATCAAACACCAAAACTGAATTGGCAAGGATTTGTTTTTCCTAGTTTGTCTAATGAACTTGTTTTTTTAAAAAAAGTTTTGGCTTTTTTGTTTTTTAGAATTTTGCATTTATTTTATTTAATTTTTTGTATTTATATGGTAAAAGGAATTATATACTTTTCATAATATCATGCTATAGCTGTGCATTTATTATTACAATCAACTTTTTTCTTTTTGTATGAAAAAGAATATGTATACAAAAGAAAATGAATTTCAACGCATATCACAACAATTAGTTGTAGAACAAATTGCAGAGCTTGTATGGGTTATGATTCTACAATTTTAGGTTTTTCTTCTAGCAGCTCTAGGATACTAGAGACTAAAAGAAATATCAGTGTAATGATTCAGCAATCATACTCATTTGTTAAACCTCCCTTATAACTCCACCATCACCTTTCATCTTCCTACCACTTTTTAGGGGTATTTAGGCTATGCTCATTGTAAATTTTTCATGTTGGAAGTTCCTGTTGATAATATGGGATAGGGGATTGAAACTAGTTGATATTCTGGAGAGGCTGGCCCCTCTGCACTTCAGGACTTATCTGGTTCAGGGATCCATCTGGAGGTTGTAGTTTCCTGAAAAGTTATCCTAGCACATGGAACCTTTGTAGAATCTTATATATTGCCCTAGGTGTTCTTTAGGATTGGCTGGAATAGTTTTGTTTGGGGTTTGGCAAGTTATGATAGGTAGCAATGTCTAACTGAGCAAGGATCTTTATTATTTTTTAAACCTTTTTTATTGTACAATTTGTACAATATATGCAAAGCAAAAAAATTTAAAAAAACAATAGTTTTCAAAGCATTCTTCAACAGGTAGTTGCAGAACAGATTGAGCAAGGTTCTTTTAAAGCTACCTTCTAAAGGATTCAGTTGGCATGTATAGGATATATTGACATATATTTTGCTACCAATGAATTCTTAAATTTTATTCTTGTTTTCAGTTCTAGAAATCATATTTATATTTTAATCATGTTTTTATTAACCATGTTATTACTAAATAGAAAATATTTATGCTTCTTGGATACTGAACCCAATTGCCAATTGACTGGGAAATTTGTAAGACTTTTTTAAAATGCTAGAGTATGTAGTAGCTCCTCAGCATTCCTGGGCCATTCGTCAGAATGCTGTATAGTTTTTTTCTCACTGAATGTCTATATGGTTTTTGTTGACCCATTCTATTGTATTAAGTGATGATATTTAAGTGGTAGAAACTGTTGATTTCAAGGTTGTCACAAAATGTTAGGTATCCGGGTAGACTGAAAAAAACAATGCACGGTTTAGCTATAATTCTACCAAAATAATATAACTTGACTTCTTACAGCTTCTGATTTTTTCTCATCAGTTTCTGCCCTCACAATTCATAGACTTGTTAAGTCATTAAAAAATATCATATTTGATATCAAAATATCAAATTTAATAATTTAACTTTAATACTTTTGAAAAAGTAAAACCATGATTTGGTGAAATTCATTCTCTGGTTTCATTTTTATCATTTGTAAAATAAGTGATGGGACTAAATGACATCTAATATAACGTTCAGCTCCAAAACCCTATGAATATTAAGTATAAAATATCTTTTGTATGCCTGGGATTAGGGCTAGATGCAAAGAACCTAGCAACAGAAATCAGTCAAAATATATATTTCTTAGTAACAAATGGATAGGCTTGTCCACAATAAGTTTGCTTTTAATCAGATTGTTGTGTCTTTTCTAAGGTCAGCTTCCTTTGACTATTCTCCACCCCCTCCCTGAGCCATCCAATTCTATTCTTGTCTCTTTTACATGGGGCTTTTAAAAGCATTTTAAAGTAGCTTGTCATCTGTAAATAAGTACATGAAAATCACCAATTATTAGACTGCAAGCTTCCCTAAGGCAGGAATCAGTTCCTCCTCTGTAAAATGTTCATAATTGAAGTAGCAATTTTATGAGGTTTCTCTGAGGATTAAATAAACGATCCATAAGGAGATAATTTATATGAGAAATGTTCACTAACTGTTAGATATTATTAGTATCATTTGTCTCTGTATTCACAGCCTCAAGTGCCTTAACATAACAGGAGCTCAACAAATGCATTCAGTGGATATAATATTAAAATATGCAAATAAAGCCTTATACACTTTAAGGTGACTCTGCCTTTGTTTTCTGTTCAGCTATTGTAAATACTGTGTGGTTATTACAAAGTGGTGACAAATCATCATTTCAAGTTACATTCTTGATGAACCAAATGTATAATGACTTTACATATTACCCGTAATAACTTTGAAAGATTACTATTTTTACTAGAAGCTATTAAATATTCTCAAAAGAGCCTACTAATAGCACTGCTTTCTTTTTAAAAGCTGCATGAGCAGCTTGAAAGATCTTGCAAATCCATCAATGGAGTGGAAATTTAATTCAGAATAAAAGGTAGTCTCAATTTCTGCAGCATCTGTAGATATAGTATCTAAATGTTTACAATAGAATGTGGCTAGTGAAAGCATTTTATGAATCACTAACATTTTCAGCCTACACACTCCAGGATAAAATTCATTAAGAGGTGATAATTTTGGAAAAACATTATACAAAGCCATTGTAATACAAGGTGCTTGAGCAGCACTTTTATTCACTCATGCATGGGTATTATTTGGAAAACACAACTTAAAAGCCGAGCTGCAGAGATTACTCCAGCTCTAATTAAATGAAGAATTAGCTCTTTATTTACTGAGACAGATGTCTGTCAATTTTTGATATGCAATATACCAAAAATTCTAATGAACTTCAAGGAGCTTTTTTCTATTTACTGAAGTGTTTCTATAATTTATTAGCCAATGTGAAATGGAAGAAGAGAATATTATCTATTTCAAAATAATGCGAATTAACAGCGCCTGAGGTATTTAGCACAGGTTTGTTTCTGATGATAAGAGAAATCTTGTTTCCTTGGCCATGGGATATGGAATCCATTTTTTGTGTGTGTCTGTTTATATTATTTTATTGTCTGTCTAGAGGTGCAGTATCTCAGTAGTCTCAAGCGGAAATAGCACTGAAAAGTATGTACAATCCCTTCCTTTGAAAATACCACAGTGCAATTTCAGCCATTGCATGGAAACAACAAATATTACTTGAATTCTTTCTATGTGCTTGGCACAGGACATACAGTAATGAATAAGATCAATACTTGGATTTGAATTCCAACTCTACCATTCATGAAACCTGAGTCATACATCGTTTTGTCTCAGGTTTTCTCAACTGAAAAATGGAGAGTATGAGAAAAGTTACCACATAATGTGGTTAGTAATGTTAGTAATTCATAAATTAGCATTGTTTGCAAAATTCCAGTGCAATTCACAATGCTTGGTAGACACCTAATGAATGCTAGATATTATTACAACAGACACAGTGCCTATCCTCAGGAAATTTCCACGTACGTTATTTATCTCCTCTTATGTGTGCTCCTATATGACTTTGGTGACAGAGGAGATGGAGAACGAAAGCACAACAATCATACTAAGTTTCGTTCAATTTCCAGGCTGTGAGAGCCATTGTAGACCATTAGACAAAGGACAGGACTCAGCCACCTGCCAATGTTGATGATGGTTAAATCCTTTAACCTTTGGGATTTGGTTGACTCACTTTTGCTATGGAAATAATAAATAATGCTACATCATTATGTTGTTTGAATAATTAAATCAACTGACTTATGTAAACATTTTATTAACTTATAAAGCAATATTGTCAACTTCTGATTATCCACTTATAAATGACTGCTTGGGGATGATGTACAAGCAAATTTTCATCCACGATTGATATTTTACTACTTAATTTTACTTTTTGTCATCTCTCTAACTGCCCAACAGGTGTGTGATAAGGCTACCTAAATATATTTTAATAGTCTAAGTCATATTTAACCAGGAAAATAAAGGTATAAAGTACTACATTTCCATGAAAAACACGTTTGTTCATGAATTATTTAATATTTTATAACTATCTTTTGCTCTTCATTAGTTTTTTTTAATTTATATATTACAGAAATATAGAGGCAACATTGGATTATAACATTTAGCCCATTTGGAATATTTAAGTTGTGAATATAAAAAAGGTGTTTTATGACTTACAGTTTAAAAGAAAAGAACATTTAAGTTTCATTAAAATTAGATACTATTTCATAATTTTTAGTTAACATTTTTTGGCACTCAACAACTTAGTTTCTCTATAATTTGCAATGCTGTCTGAAAAAGCGTGGCAATGGATGTATATGCGCTCTGATCCATACTTTTTCTAATTAACAAATGCAATTCAAAAATACTGCATGTGGTGCAGATGTGGAAAGAACTAATGACATCTTGGTCTTCTTAAAAATAGCGTAACTGTGTATTTCATCTATTTTATGAAGCATTGAGGGATAAGGAGAATTTTACTTTTTTTCCACTTCTTCCTTTTATGCAGAATAAAATTGCTCTTAGTTTAGCATGTATTCTAACCACAGGATACAGTTTATGACATTAAGTTTGACAAAGGACAACAATGAAATCATTTTAAGGAAATATATAAACATATTTATAGAGGTAGAAAGGACAATAAAAATAACTTGTGGATTAAGAGTGAAGAGAGGAAAGGAAAGAAACTAGTTACAAAGGGATTTGGAAATAAACAATGGCAACTATAATGTCAGAATTCAGGATATTAGACTAGACTGAAAACACAAGGTGCTGAAGGGAGCCTAGCACAGTTAGATGTCATCATATAATTCATTTATATATGATCTCATTATAGAGAGGAAAAAAGGGAGTATTTTAAACTCATGTTTTTAGATCATTATAGGTTGTTATAAGCAAAAAAATATTCCTTGCTACTATAACCCTCAAGACTATATCCATTTCATTTATTTTCCTTTATTCCCCCCCAGTCTCATATTTAATGAGTTGGAGATACAGACTGTTCATAGATTTTACTTTCTTCCCCATCTATTAAAATACTCAAAGACATTATGTGGATAATGCATTGCACATATTGTTTTTTATAGGAAATGCAGATTTTCTTCCACCACCTTTTCTCTTCTTACTGCATTCTTAAAATACCAAGAAACAGAAATATTCACCTTTAGTTCAATTATATATTAATGCGTCAGCTGTTCACTGAGTAATAATGTGCCAGGCATTGTGTGGGTGTGAAGGATACAGTGGTAAACATGTTTCTTGTATCCATGCAGGGCAGTTTTTGTTTTGTGTGTGTGTTTGTGCATTTGTGTGTGTGTATTTTAGGAGTGGGGAGAGGGAAGCTTCTAGAATCAGAATATAATGATTTGTAATAACCACCAGCCCTATATATTACCCAGCTTTTCAATGAAAAATTGTTTTGCTGGGCCAGTGTTCATTATGGGAGTATGATTTGTGTGTGTTTGTTTCAACTTAAATTATAGGATTTTTTTTTTACTTCGATTTTAAAAATAGAAAATAAAATAATAAATGACCTACAGGCAGTGATGACATGGGCAAGACCATAATTTTTTTTCCAAAGCAGAGCATTCCCAGATATCTTAATTTTGAGTAACTAAACAAATAATAAAGGGGAGAGCTTTTCTTACACTACAGCTATGTCAGTTTTCTGAAATTAGACCAAACCCAGATCATTTAAAGCAAAATGTCACCTAATGATAAATGATGTAATAGAGGTGAAAGACTTTAGAAAAATAAAATGTATGTTAGTATTTACCATAGGAGCTAGATACCTTATCATCCTTTTATTCACATATCCTTTCTTCCCAGTAATTACTTAGGCATTATTGAGGAGAGAAATACCATGCACAAAGAAGTTAGCACCTTTTCCCTCAAGAATACAACTAAGAGGTCTATGTAAAATAAGACTGAATTTGTGTTTTATGTTTTAGAATATAAACACCTCCATATATAATTCTCAGAAAGTTTTATATCTAGATATCTCTCACAGGGTCAATTTAATTCTAGAAATTATTTTATAAGTTAGTAATTGAAAAATGTCAAGTTTAGTATGACTTCTCACCCCCAGTATCCGTTTTCATTTGAATGGACCTCAGGGCCAGACTTTGAGACTATTGACTAAATAATTTTTTTCAGGGGATTAGTTATGCACCTTCTAGTTGTCAATCTGAGCACCCATGTGTTAATATTCTTGTCATACCACAAGTGCATCTTTTAGAGAAAGCTTTTAACTGATCTATATTGAAGCGTGGTCTAGTGACTGTTGCAATTACTCAGTAAAATTAATTGAGGTTGATTAATTATGAGAGAATAGTAAAGTTTCAAAAATAATTTTAGACTTTTTAATAATAAAATATTTGTAAAATTAGTATAACAAGGGAACTAAATGCAATACCATTTGCAATTTCTAAGCATAACTTCTGATATATACAATTGTTTCCTTCAAATGTGTGATATTGAGTTATCAAAAAAAGTCAATGGTGAGAAATGTGTGTGGTTTTATGAACAATAATTGAACAAATATGATTTTAGGTCAAAGCACAAAAATTTCATGTAAATGAAATTACCTGAAACAGTATTTGTCTTTTGTTTAATTTTGACACTTCTAGGCTCTTTAAATATACTTATTGTGCCTACTATCTCAGTTTATCTTGTTATTTAATTTGGCTTAGTTTTACATCAGTTGTAATGTCTGATTTTTAAGCTTGTATTATAAACTTATTGTTCTCTGATTTGCCCCTTTTTTCTTATTGTTAGGGTACAAGCAAATTATCTCTAAGGTAAATGTCTATAAGCTAAGGAAGATGTCACTTGATGAATTTCATAAATACATTACAGTTTCCCAGAATTTTACACTGATGTGTTTTGTGTTGATCAGTATCTTAAGAACTGTAAACAGAATGGGCTTGCTCTTCAGAATCTAGGTAGGATCTAATTTGAGAAATACGTAAACATCATGTGTTTGAAGGTCTCAATTTATTTTCACAGAAGAATGTTGAAAGAGTCAGGAATTTCAGAAAAAGCCAGAGCTGGTGGCTCATTATTGATATCGACCTTATGATAACAGATTTATCTTATAGGCAGTCTTTTTCCACAATAATATAAAATATTGATGAGTAGGAAGGAGAGAAGTTTCTTCAATAAAGACTTTGAATCCATTTATTCAGGATGAGCAATTCTCTGTTAATGTGTAGCCTTATGGTGTGCATTTCTCATAAGATGAAAAACTATGGAAAATCTTAGACCTTAAGAAATGACTTGAAGAGTAGTGTTTTCTGAAGAAATCAATCTTTAGATGGGTGAAAAGCATGACTATTATGTAAATAGTTGTTTAAACTATAATATTTTATAAGTGAGATGGGCCAAACTGTTTGAAAGTTTTCTGTGTACAATTACTGACCTGCCTTTCAAAAGGAAATATTAGTGCTCTTATTATGAATATTGTATTTCCTATGCCTATAGTTTGGAATGATGTGTTTGTTCAATCTTAGCTTGATTAATTTTTGCCTTACTTTTCCCCCAAGTTTGTACTGTATTGTAAAGCTTGTAATTTGGTTGTTTTTTAGAAATAATTGTACTAAAGAAATGGTTTTTTAAAAGCATAATATTTAGTAAAACATGTATGAGTGAAATAAATTATTATTTACTTTCAGTTTGGAAGAGGTGAATAAAAAGTGCCTGGCCAATACCGTACCATTAATCTATTCTCTTTTCTCCTTTCTCTCTTTACTTCTCTCTCTCCAATAGAAGTGGAACAAAAAGGTAATTAAATACCTTTCATAAATTATATACTATGTATAGGCTAAGTTATTTAACAGTTTAACATTTAGTTAAAATAATTTTGTTATTAATTCTTATCTATTTTATGAATATTTATGTACTACTTCTGCTGCTCAACTTCACTTGAATCTCTTATACTGACCATTGCTGGTTTGATCCTTTTATCCTAAAGCAGTTTAGTAGTGTCCAATTTTCAGCATTTTATTTTATTTCTCCTTACTTTTAGATAATTACTTAAAAGTCTAGTAGGTGGTGATGGATATTGGTTGCTTTAGATTTTATTGTTTTCCCCCCTCTGGTCACCATTCTGGTGTGATTTCCCCAGTTCCTTTAATTTGTCATCTATTGGGGAAAATGAAAAGATTTTCTGAAATAACCTAAAATAAATTATTTTAGTAAGCAAAGGATGATTATTAACGTTCACGTGAAAATTAGATAGAATTTTGATAACAGTGTATTCCCATCCTTTATAATGATGGCAATCATATCAAAATTCCTGAGAAATTCTTATAATCATCATGTTATCACTGATTATACATTGAAGATAGTCTTCTATCATTGCTATGGAAGATTTTGGTAGTCAACATCTCCCCCCAATTTTTATTTTTCTTAAAGTAAAACTTTGGCGTTCTCATAATTGGTTTTCCTTTTAAATAACCTCTAAAGCCTAGCTGAATTTCATCTTACCAACATTCCATTGAATCTATGCTTATAGTTGCTATTAAATAGCTAATCACTAATGTCAAGAGAATAATCGTATCATTAAAATATGGGTTAGTATGCAAATCCCTTGTGATTTTCTAATATCTCCACCCAGTACACCTTCTAATCATTTCAAACCTAACAGCAGACTTCAAGATTATTTTTCAGTGTGTTTGCATTACAAAAATATTGGAGCAATGTTTCCCATTGCAGTTTCAGTGGAACACTATACCTAAGAAGCTTCTGTAGAAAGTAGATTCTATGATAAAATTGCTGAAGTGTGCTCATCCTCCTCACTTGTGTCATGGAAATTCACTGATGTACATGAGATATTAGAATCCTGCCATAATTCTACTTGATATGGCATTTCTCAAACCTATGTGGCAAAGGACCCCCTCCCCATTTTTTTTTTCGAACACTAATTATACTATAAGCATATGCTTCAAGGACTGCCTTTTGGGAAACATTGCTTTATAGTCCCTTCATTACAGATGAATCAACCAAAGTGTACTTTACCACCACTCATTTGATATGCTACTGAATCATACTAAAACTTAAGTGAATCAGATGATCCCTGCCCATTTTCATTCTGAAGTATGAGCAGCAAAATATTATAGCAAGTAATCTTTTTTTAATGCTCTTCTCATGTAACAGTAAAAGGTGCATTTTTGTTAAGTTCCAATACTACTGTATTTAACAGGACATTTTTAACTGATTAAAATCTAGATCTTGGGTTCCTCTCTGTAACCTTTCACCTTTTCTTCTTTCCTTATTCCTCCTTTCCTTTCATTTTCTTCCTTTCTCTTTTTCCTTCCAATATCCATCCATCACTCATTTTTAATTGTGTGGGTCGCATGCTCTGTGTGTGTTGCAGCAGCTTAGAGAGCTTTTTTGCTAGAAGATTCCGTGGCCTGTAATACAGGATTGTTCTTTTTCTGTATTTCTTTAAATTACTATAGGATTTCTATCTGTTTCTTAATGATAATAATTGAATAGCTAATTTTATCAGAATAGAAATAGCATTTTTATTCAGATGATTCTCAGTAAATTAATAAAAACCAATAGCGTATAGCATTTTTATTTTTTTAAGTCTATAGAATACATAGATATATGTCCCATCTGGATATATACATCCAAAAGTTATAGCAGTTCATGCTTAAAAAGGTAAAAACAACAGAAAAAGATAGTTGCTCATTAAAAGACAAATTTTATCAGCCAATGAAATCAAAATGATTTTGAAAAAGTAAGAAAAGATGAATATGGAAGAATACTTTCCGTTCTCCGAAGAATGCAGAAATTACTAATTGGTGGTGGGTATCTCTTGTTAGAGTTGCACTCCATTTGGTGAAAATTAAATGTATATGACAAAATATTAAAATGAATGCATTTATTATCTGAATTCTTTCCCTTCCAACAGTTTTTCTTTGTCCTGGACTACTAAAAGGAGTGTACCAGAGTGAGCATTTGTTTGAGTCTGACCACCAGTCTGGGGCGTGGTGCAAAGACCCTCTTCAGGCTTCTGACAAGATTTATTACATGCCCTGGACCCCCTACAGAACAGACACCCTGACTGAGTACTCATCCAAGGATGATTTCATTGCCGGAAGGCCAACAACGACCTACAAGCTCCCTCACAGGGTGGACGGCACAGGCTTTGTAGTGTACGACGGAGCTTTGTTCTTCAACAAAGAGCGCACCAGGAACATAGTGAAGTTTGATTTGCGGACCAGGATAAAGAGTGGGGAGGCTATCATAGCCAATGCCAATTACCATGATACCTCCCCTTACCGATGGGGAGGCAAATCGGACATAGACCTGGCAGTGGACGAGAACGGGCTCTGGGTAATCTATGCAACAGAACAAAACAACGGGAAAATTGTCATCAGCCAACTGAACCCTTACACCCTACGGATCGAAGGGACGTGGGATACTGCGTATGATAAAAGATCCGCTTCCAACGCTTTTATGATTTGTGGGATTCTGTATGTGGTCAAATCTGTATATGAGGATGACGACAACGAGGCCACAGGAAATAAGATCGACTACATTTACAACACCGAGCAGAGTAAGGATAGCTTGGTGGATGTACCCTTTCCCAATTCATACCAGTACATAGCAGCTGTGGATTACAACCCCAGGGACAACCTCCTCTACGTATGGAACAACTATCACGTCGTGAAATACTCTTTGGATTTTGGACCTCTGGATACTAGATCAGGTAAGTTCGTCTTGATGGTACGGTAGGGGAAATACTTACAGTTGGTTCTCATAAGTTCATTGCACATTTTGATCAGCCTTTGTTTTCTTCCCAGTGGTCAGTGTCCCTGAAAATTGTTTGTTGTCTTTTCAACCAAAAATATTGCTGTTAATTACTCTTTGCTCGAAAGAGTTTAACTACAAGAAACTGACTCTTTCCTTAATGCAGTTAGTCTCCAATCTTGAGTCCCTCCTTGAAGGGCTTATTTTATAATCAGCTGATTAGTTCCCTGTGTAGTGAAGCACACAAAACCTTTGCTCAACTAGAATCCCATTCTGTCTAATTAATTGTGAAATACCCTCAGAAGTGCTCTCTGCTTCAAAGCTGCCACAGGTTAAGCTTGAAATAATGCTTCAGCATCCACGTCCCTGAAAGCATGCTAGGTGATTGCCCCTATTGGAAACATTGTCAGTGTGAGTGCACATAGTTTGAATGCACCTAATTGAAATATACAGAAAAGTGACTGCAATAAATACAGAAGAAGTATTTGTTTGCATTTTTTACTAATGACAATAAATGATCTTGAGAAAATCTGTAAATTCCAATTCTCGAGAAGAGTCCTTTTCCTTTCTGAAAAATTTATAAACAGTTATAGCTTTATAAAAATTTTTACTTATACTATACAACTGAGCAGAATAATCTTATTTAAAAAGTTAATTTCTTAATACTATCCTCAGTTAAAATATAATGGAAAGCTAAGATACTGATTCCTGAAATTTGCTAGAAATTTGATTTGATTTACAAATCAAATTGTGGGCGGGCCACTGTGGCTCAGCAGGCAGCGTTCTCCCTTGCCATGCCAGAGACCTGGGTCGATTCCCGGTGCCTGCCCATGCAAAAAAAAAAATCAGTGTTTACATGTTAACATAGCTTATTTTCTGCAGTGCTGTTAAAGCCATGCCATTCTGATTTCTAACTTAGTTCATTATATCTCTATCTTAATACTCAACTGGATTCTAAGTTCCTAATGGCCGAAGACTTTGCCTTACCCATCCTTTTTTTATTATGTTTTCATCTGACCACTATTTTTGCTTTCTTAGACATTAGTTAAGTGTCTTGCATATTTATGATAAAGATTTAATAACTATTGAATGAATGAATGAGTGAATGAATGAGTGGCTTTCCACTTCTTATTCAAATAGAATGATAAATTAGGTGGCATCTTCTCTAATCCCTGAGAGGCTCAGTCAAAGTGATAGCAAATCTTTCCATGGCAAGTAATACTGATATGTTAAGTTGCCTTTTGCGGAGAGAAAATCCTAAACATGCAACAGCAACAAAAGCAACTTCTCTTTACTAAGTCCTCAAATGATCTCCTAGACCAAGTACAATCTCTGGCTCACCTCTTTACAGGTAAGGCTTTTCAACCATTTACACCCTTCAGCTGAAAACGTGAATAAGAAGGAATCATCTAAAGAATTCTACATGAAATTTTTCTAATGAAAAAGTTCATTATTTTATAACTTAAAAATATAAATTTATAAAGTCAAAATTTATATTTTGGCAGTGAAAACTCCTGTTTATAAATGATTCTTAACCTTTTTTGCTTCTTGATTAGAATGTGAATCACTTTCTAATTGCCTCAAAAGAAATAATAAATAATAACACCATCTTTTAAAATTAATCGGTACATAAGAGGAAGTAACATATTTCAAATTTTGTTTATGGAAAGCACACGCATTTTTATTTTGAGTAATTGATATGTTAAAATTAATTAGTATTACAGATTTTGATTTGTTGGACTAAAGCAAATTCTTAGTTCCACAGCTCCCATGTATTTAGAGAATTGACAAAAAATATTTCTAACATGCATCAATAAATATATATAAATATAAATATATGTAATGCAATATATACAATAAATTATGGTAATTGTATAATTGTAAGGCAAATTACATTACTCATTTGTTTTTTTAATTATTTTTTATTTGTTGAGGAGTTAAAATATGGAACATCTTGTTCACATGTGCTAGTGTAATATTTGGTAATAATTTTGAAGTAGAAAACACTGAGAAATGATAAAGTACAGTTTTAGACACAAATGCTGAAGGAGATTCAGTTTTCACTTTTGTTTTGTATTTTAGAAATGATAAGGCCTTGACTGTTTTGCAATGTGAGATTTTCACCTGTAATAAATTTGTAAAAAAAGTATAAACTTTCATGTATAAGTGCTCAAATTAAAAAGTTAGTATTTTGGCAGGGACTTGCAATTTAGAGGCAGAAAGAATATGTATAGAAATAAATTTTATGCATTGTAAGTGTGACTATGAGAATTTCAATTAGCATTAAAAGGGACTGTTCATCTTATTCCGCACTAACATTTTCAGCCGGATAGTTTTCCTTGGTAAATTATACTGAACTTTTTCAAAGAAATTGCCTTTTGTAAATTCTTATTGCCATTTTTATTAAAAATCTTCTTATATATCTATGTATCGTGACACTTACTTTATAGCTATGTAGGAAAAATCTCACTTTGTAAATATGTTAGGTTTGAAAGACTTATTCTAAATCTGCAGAACCATAATGCATTTGCTATTGCCATTTGTAGGCTGAGTATTTTTGGTCCAATTTTACCTGTGTTCTTAACAATGAATTTCAAAATTTGAAAGTTTTAATAAAGGGGTATCAGTGTTTTACTTCTGAATATAATTACGTTGTACTTTAAAACCCCTTGTTTGTAGAAAATAAGAGGGAAATCTATTTGTATTGAACACATAAAAATTCTCTGATGAAGTGCACATTTTGGTAGCATACTGCATGTATACCTGAGCTGGAGAATCTGAGGACCTGGACTTGAGTCTGCCTCTGTCTTTCCTTTGACCCTGGCAAGTTGCTCAGCCACTGACTGCCTTGCTTTCTTCAACTATAAAATGGACTAATACCTACCTCAGAACATTATTGCTAGATTTTATGAGATAATGCATGTAAAATATTTATCACAGTGATGGCTTATTGTAATTGTTTAAGAAATTCTAGCTTTTGTTTTCAACAGGTATAATATGGAAATACACTTCGCCTTAGAGCTACACACCAACCCTACAAAGTTTGGGACCAATAGTATCTCTGTGCTCTAAATGAGGGACCTAAAGCACTGTATGTTAGTCCTATAACTTACTGAAAAATCACCTAGCTATTAAGTGCAGAGCTAAAGCTCAAAACAGGCAGTGCAACTTCAGATTTGTGCTCCCGGTTATACTAGTAGTGGAAAATATGCTTTTTGAGGCTACATGTCTGGATTCATTCATTTGATAGAAATGGATTCAGTTGCTCCCATGCACTCAGCATTGTCTAGAGTCCTATATAATTTGCATTTTGCATTACTGGGTAATTACCATAGATTTGTATGCTAAAAAAATCTGTCTATTCTTCAACTACTACATCATATGTATTTTTTTTGCTTACCAGGGTCAGTTTTAAAGTCTAAAATGGTCCCTCATCATTCCCAATACACATCCCTAAGCTGTTAATTAAGGATCACATCATATGAAATTTCTGTTTTTTCATAATTGTGTTTTCAGTTAACATTTCATTTTTGTTTGTCTTCCTTTCAAAGGAAAACTTCGGTGATAGTACAATCTGTAAAACGGGTTGTTTGCAACAATACAATTTAAAGAAGAATGTTAATTACATTTTTAAAACTTGAAGTTCAATTGTTCATTGTAGACTATAAGGGAAATTTCTCTTTGAAAAATTCTTTAATAGGCCTGTTCTGGGCAAAGTTGAAAAATATTAAATCTATTTCTGATTTTTCTCTTAAAAAAATGTTTTCAGAACACTATATTAGCAACACGTATTCTGCAAACATTAAATGCAAACTTGCCAGCATATTTTTGTATGGTTTTCTAGTATGAAATTAGTGGAAAATGGATCAAAACTGCTACTAATTCTGCAATTTAGCATTTATGTAACAATTTATATTTGCAACTAACAGAAAAAATTTTTAATAATTATAATTACATTTCACAATATTAATGCAAATGCAAAGAATCTCCAATTTATAAAGAGGTGTGTTTTTTTTCAGAAACTAATTAAACTTTGATTCATATAGAAATAATCTTGTTGATACTGTTTTAGTCATTTTCTCTCCAAATCCTTATTGAGTGCTTGATTAGCAGTAGGTGCTATGCAAACATCTGTTGAATGAGTTTATCAATGAATTACAAAACATTTTCTAGACCTTATTAAGGAAATTAGTGGAAGGGAAGTATTTGTTTCAAAATTTCTTTCATTAAAGAAATGAATTAAAGGCAGAGAACTCCAACTCTAAAAAAATTTCCTGGAATTACTATATCTAACAGATCTAAAAATCCAATGGCTAAGGTTTAATGATACACATCAAGCAATTAGTACTGTCATTGGAGACATGATATAGACATAAAGATACTCTACTGTTTATATTAAAATTACAGATATTTTCCCCTTCACTGTTTGCCACTTACTTTTCAAATCTAGAAGTTTTGTAAAGTCATCCCAGCCATCCTCCCTTCCCTACCCAGAAACACCCATCCTCTCCCCTTCTTCCAGATTTCAGTGAGTTTTGGTATTCTAAAGAAAATCTACCAAGTGTTAAACGGAAGTGCCAAAGTGCATTAATACCTAAATAAAGCTTTTTTTTTTCCTAAAATAATAAGATAAATTAAAAAGTCAATAAACGGGTAAGATATGGAAGAAAGCGATTAGCTTTTCAAAGAATTTTATTATAAGAACATATTCTCAAAAAAATTTAGTTGACTAATTGCAAATATTCGTTTCTGCAATTTAGAAAAGAATGAAAAGTACATTATGTTCAGAAATGCATAATAATTTTGTTTTATCAAAATTACATGTTGTCTGAAGCTTTGGACACCTGTATTAAATATTTGTAAGCATTAGCATTTGAATATAAAGTCAGTGTGAAAGTGCTTCCTCTGTATTTTCTGGGCAGGTCTCCAGCTTCAGAGCTAATTCTCCAAATTTTACTCTTTCTGAGCCTATTTATAGTCTTCTAAAATAAGCTATGAATTCTACTTTGATTATTGTCTTCAGATGGCTGTGTTTTGCAAGATGTAGATTTAAAACTTCCCCGAGTAATTCTTAGCTATTTCATGGGTTATTTGAATGATTCTCAGGTTGCCATCATAATTGTAAACTGCACATTGTGTTTTGATTTTTCCATTGTGGGAGAATCAAATAGTTGCATCATTTGCCATTAGCCTTTATTAGTAAAAAGTGTTGGCTGACTTTCACTATTAACTGTTCTTTCACTAAGACTGAGCTGTGACTGATTTATGATTCATTGATAAAGAGGAAATGAGGCATTTTCTTTAATTCTTATAGTTTATTTCTAAACTGTCAAGAGAAAAATCTAAATTTCTCTTGTCTAATGTACAAATGTTCTTCAGTACGGCCTTCTGAAGGAGGAAGAAGTAGGCTCAGAAAAGAGGAAAGGCAGAGAACTCCAGCTCTAAAAAATTTCCTGGAATTACTACATCTAACAGATCTAAAATCCAATGGCTAAGATTTAATGATGCACATCAATCAGTACTGTCATTAGAATGATAAAGACATAAAGATATTCTATTGTTTATATCTGCTCTTCTGCTTCCCAAACACTGTCCACGTTGTCATGAAAGCCATTTGAGATTATGTAAACGTGACCATTCTTATATATGCTGATGATAGTTGAATCTAAAACAATAACAAAAAGCCTACTCATAGCAGTTTGACAAATCAGATAAGGTGAACCTTCTGTCCTTATAATATGCTAATTAAATACATTCATGTCTCCAGTAAAAGCTATGGCTATGTAGTGATGAATAAGAATTTTAAACACACATGACACCTCTTTAAAATGCAATTTTCACATCATATATCTGAGCTCTTTACTTTGACAGCTGAGTAATGTGAGTGCTGGGCAGAGAATTTTGAGCATTTTGAAACTGTCACATGTTTAATAGGTAGCTGAAACTGCTTTCTGAATGGTTTAGTTAAGTATGGTGCATCTTAGTCAGAAAATAGAACCTAGGAAGTGAAAGTGTCTTAAATCAAACTTTCTCTCAACCTGTGAGTTATAATTGCTTCACAGTTCCACTTGAGCTGCCACATTGTCTCTAAAGTTTCATTTGCACTGAGTTGAACATTACAAAAGTAAAAAAAAAAATGGTCCTCTATTGGTTGCTAATTTCAACTCTTGTTGTATTTTTCTACATCAGCTGTTTCCTTGTCTGTAGAGCATCCCCTTCTATTTCTCCAGTGCTTCTTCATTCCTGGTAGTGGCAGCTGCTGCCTTGAAGGACATTACTGCTGGTGACTTCTCAGGCAGCATAGCCAAAATTTACCATAGCTATTCCACTGCTACTTAAAATCAGCTGAATTCTCTCTTATGTTGGTTTTTATCCTCTTTCTATTTTTCTTCATAATTGAGGATTAAAACTTTCCAGAATGACACCTTTTGCTTTTCAGGCTGTGAGTATCAAAATCACAGTCCTGTACAAAGAAAAGTGGGACTGTCTTTATACAGCCAAGCCCTGTGTTTGACATTAGTCTCACATCTAGGTGACTTTCCTGATAACGAGATAGGTTGCAAGGGATAAAAATGTTCAGAAAATGTTATTTACTTATTGCTTTCATCCTACATAGTGATGTCCCTGATGAATGTATAGCTATTAAAAAACTAATCAAGATCATTTCTACGTGTAACTCACAGTCATAAATTGATGACGTTTTGTGTGAATAAGCTTCCCACTCACACCAGCTGCCCTTTTTGTAGCCACTTCACTGCTCATTATCACTTCCACCAGAGGGCAGGCAGGTGGAACTGAAATCATTTTTTCTGCTTAATATTTGCACAACTTTTGCGAGAGTTGATAACGGTAGTTAAAATGAGATTTCTGATTGCCTAGGTGTTCTACCCACATTTGTGCAATTAAGTGAGAATTGGCTGTATTATAAAACTGTTGGAGTAGCAAAATCTGACATTTGCTTTACTCCTTTGTTTTTAAAATTTTCAAGTAGTGTTCAAGTATTTTAGAACAGAGTTAACCAGAAGTTGAGTTTAAGCACAAAAGATATTTCCCTCATAAATATTCTTTACCTCATAACTTTTAATTCTCAGATACTAATGATTTATGACCAAATAATTCAAGGTACATAAATGGCAGGTAAAATTTGCAAGTATAATTTTACTGAAGGAGGCATTTTTGTCAGATTTCTCTGCAACCAAATGAATAATATCTTTTTATTTGCTTACAAAGAATTATGCCAGTTTCTCTTCATGCCCTTCAGTAGTACAAATTCACAGCCAAAGTCTTCCTTCCACTTATCCCAGTGAAGATACAAGTCAAAATTATTTGGGGCTTTCAATATGAAGAATCCTATAATTGAAAGATGTTAGCCTTAGAATTTAGATTTATTCCAATAAAGTTAAAAAAAAAATTCCACCAAAGATATACAAATGCAAGTGAAATTTTAAGTATTTGTTGATTAATGGCTTTCCTTAGAAGTATTGCTAATATTAGTTTTGTTTTTGCTTTTAAATGAGAAATGTCTTTGAAGAAAATTTTGGCTTTGGGAACAAAGCGACACTTTATTTAGAAACACACCAGTAATTAAATATAGGAAATAGATTGGGATTTTTAAAACATGTTTAACTATTCAAAATCTATGTTAATTTTTCTCTATGCAACACCTTTTAATATACTAAAGAGAAAGTTTAGAAAAATGTAGACTTTTGTATTTTATAGAGAAGCTTGCTGAGGGACATGAGTGTCAGTGGTTCTAGAGAGGAAGTTTGAAAGTAAAACTGGAAAGATTAATAAAAAAACAAAGATGAAAAGTAGAACTCAGGTACAAATTTAGACCTTTTATAAGAAGTAGAAGCAGAAAATCAAGACTGGGTTTGTCAGAATCCAGATAATTAACAGATTGATTGAGCCATTCTTTCTTTCCTTTATTCAGGTGATGTGTCTCTAACTCGGGCTGAGTCTGAGCTCTGTCCTAGGCTATGTGGTCAGAACTGTGAACTGACAGGAGGCATTGATCCTGCCCTTATGGAACTTAGAGACTGCTGAAAACAAATAAGAAGGAAAAATGAGAGGGTGTAAAAAACTAGCAGTATAGCTTATTCTATTTTGGGTGTTTTCTTTCCTAGCTATTTACATAGATTATCAGATTTAATCCTCACAATAATTATGCAGAGAAAGCATCATCTTCATTTTCAATGAAGAAATTGAGGATCAAATTGGTTAAATAATTTGCATGTCACATACATAGTCTAGAGCTGCAATTTAAATCCTAGTTTGTCTGACTTTCTGCTATGTCATGCTGTCTCAATCAGTGATTGAAAAGAATACAGGTGCCTCAGCTAAAGAGCAAAGAGAAAAGCTGGAAGGGAAAGTATGGGTAGTTACCACTGTAGACCATTCTGCACCCAGATTGTGCTAAATCTTTTCCATAAATCAGGAAACTCCTCTGTCATAGAGGAAGGCACATGGCAATGATTGATGGTCCTTCTCTCCTGGTTCCGATGTCAAAACTGCTCTCTCACCTCCTGTGGGTCCTTCTTGCTTCTCCTCCGGTATTTTCTATCTAAATGTTCTGGTTTTTTACTGTCCTTTATCATCTTCACAGAGGACTCCAGTAAAGGATTAAGAGCCAAGTTGAATGTGCAGGGTTACATCGCAATTGAAATAGCCTAACCAAAAGATCCCACCCACAAGTCTACACCCACAAGAATGTATTAAAAGAACATGCTCTTTTCTGATGTACATAACAGATTCAAACCAGCACACTCCATCCCCTGGACCCCAAAAGGACATGTACTTTCCATATGCAAAATATATTTATTCTATCACAATATCGTAAAAGCCTTAAATAATTAAGCACAAAGTTTCATCAAAATAATTCACAGGCACGATCTATCCTAGGGCAAACTTCTCCACTGTCTGTGGACTTGTGTAACTTAGAACAAATTATCTGCTTCCAATATACAAAGGAGGGATAGTGATAGAATAAACATTTCCATTGCCATAGGGAGAAATTGATAGGAAAACAGTGGTCACCACATTGCAACAGTTCCAAAAACCTGCAGGACATACTTCATTAGATTTCAGAGTCTGAGTGTCATCAACAGAAAGATGTTTTATCCTTGGGGCTTGAGAGGGTGGAAGTCCCCCCTACTCCAAGAGTTTATGCAGCAGCCCTGCTCTCTTCAAACACTGGGTTAACGGTCCAAAATCTCCAAGCACTGGGGAGATCACCTTGTTCTCAGCCCCACCCTCCCCTAGCATCAGGATAGCACCCAGACTCTGCCATATTGAGGGCACTCTCACCCCCTTGTAGAACAGTGGGGTTATGGCTAGGCTTTCTCCAATCTCTGGAGAATGTGCTCTATCTTCTTTGAGGCCTGGGGCAGCAACACTTTTCTTGAACAACAGGGCGACCAAGCACCCCTAAATTCCCCAGGCATCTGAGAGTCCTGAAGCAGTAGCACTCTTCCTGAACAATAGGGAGGAAGCTCATCATCTGCAAACTCCAGGGCAAACCCACAGTCTATACATGCATGGGTGGATCTACTCTCCTGGCCCAAGATTTCTTTGCTCCAGACCTCAGCTTCCATGGTTCTGCCTTTGAAGTCATTTTTCCTTCAATCTGTCCCTTTTAGTCCAGACTAGCAATGGCTCCACTTGTACAGATCCCACAACAAACTTGTCAGGTTCTCATGCAGCACACAGGGTCCCAGCCAACAGACAATAGGACTTCCCATAAATATTTCTGGATAATTCCACTTCCAATCCTGGCTTGCCCTGAAATGGCTGACTGCTTCCAAGTTTGGTTAAATCCTCCATGGGGCACTATTCTCTGGGGACTTATTTTCCAAAGCCTCAGAATTTTCCAAACTATCAGTTTCTGTTTCTTTATATCCAATAATTCAGTTCTTAGCTTAAGAACTATGCATTTTACTATGAGCTGCAAGAAGCCAGGATGCACTTTCCATATTTAGTTTGGAAATTTCCTCAGCTAGATATCCAAGCTCATTGCTTTCAAATTCCACCTTCCATCCAACGCCAGGATTCAATTTTGATTAATTTCCTCCCAGAAACTTCCCTTTATCTATTTATAAAGCCATTCCAGCATTTTTGGTATTTGCAAGTTGCAACACCCCAGTTCCCTGGTATCAAAATCTGTTTAAGTTCACTAAAGCTATGGAATGCAACACAACAGGAATGGGTTAGCTTTTTCAATGAAGATTTAGTAGGTTACAAATGTAAGTCCTAAGGCCATGAAAATGTCCAAGTTAAGGCACCAAGAGGAAGATACCTTTTTTACTGAGGAAAGGCTGCTGGTATCCAGGTTTCCTCTGTCACATGAGAAGACAAATGATGTCTGCTGGTCCTTCTCTCCTGATTCTGACTTCAAAAAGGCTCTCTCAGCTATTGTGGGTCCTTCTTGTCACCGAAAGATCCCACCCACAAGATCTGCACCCACAAGAAAGGATTAAAAGAACATACTCTTTTCTGAGGCTCATAACAGATTCAAACCAGCACATTCCCTTTCTTCAAAAAGAAGGTAATGAAAGAGCATGCTTCATGCTTTTTTAAATTAAAAAAATCATTTCCCAAGATTGCTTTAGCTAACCTCATGTAAAAATAAAAAATAAGGACAAAGTGAAGAATACTTATACATTGCTAGTTGGAATGTAAATTGTTATAATGACTTTGGAGAGCAACTTGGCAATACTAGTAGACACCATGCCTGGATGATAGTCTACCTTATTTTTGAGCAAATCCACTTCTAGATTTCCTCTTTAGAGAAACTATCATAGTTGTGTGCAGAGAGACTAGATGGAGGTATTCATTATAGCAATATTTAAAATTGCTGAAAAGTGGAGTATACTGAACTTTCCCTCAGTAAGTGAAAGGATACAAGGAAAGACGGGGGAAGGGAAAGTGAGCTTGTATGCGGTTTCTCAGAAGAATACAAAGCAAATGAGATTGAATCTGACAATTAACTGCTTTGGTACCAGAGATTTTAAAAAATCCTGCCCAGGATGGAAGGTATTAAGCATAGTTACTATGAAATAATAAGAGATCTTATGCTGCAGTTTCCCCCTTTCTAGTAATATAGTCCCATTTGGATTCAAATATGTTTCTGAGTTATATCATTTAATTAGTAAACAATCCTAGCTGGATTTAATAACTCAAGAAAAACAGGACTATAACTTTACTTTTGCAACTCTCGCACTAAATCAACATATTCTTAATAACAAAAATCCTCTAGACCAAAAAGGCAAATTTTATTCTGAATTTTTTTTTTTTTTTCTAACATGAGCAGGCACTGGGAATCAAACCCAGGTCTCTGCCACTGAGTCACCCATTGCCTGCCCTTATTTTGAAATTTTAACTGAGAATGGGTCATAATAGTAACTTCCGTTTATTACCTACTTTATTTCAAAGACTGTGCATATTAAACAATTCTTGAGGATTTAATTGCTTGAAAATTTTTTTGTCACCTTTACTGAATTTTCCCAAGTATGAATATATTGACTTGACAGGTATTCTGGATTCCTGTGACAACTTTTAGTATAAATATAATTTAAGCTTTCAGTAACATGGCAAAGTACTTCAGTAGATGAACAAGACTTCTGACTTGGCTGCTCATGTCCCAGAGTTAAGAATTTGAAATATGACGATGAAGGTTCAAGTATGTGGTTTTGCAAGCAGTGAAAGACTAAAGTTGTCTAAATCTAGCAGTGAACAAGAAGAATGTTACATGTGAATGACTGTGGTAAATGGAGAGTGTTTTAGGTCTCAGATTTAATACTGTAAAAATAAGCCAATCAGAAGAGATCTGTGCCATCAAAGCATTGGACTTCAAGACAGAATTCACTTAAAGATTTGAAAATCAAAAATAATAACCCAGTGGAATTAAATTGCACATGGGCTTAGGTTCTAAAGTTAAATATTGAAGTAAAAATTAAGTAAAAACAAAATTTGTTTGGAAACTCCTTTAAAAGTCCGTACAATATAGTATGAGTTTTTTTTAATGTCCCTACAATGTATAGAGATAATATGATGTATCATTGTACAATGTATAATGTAGAATACAAAATATTAAGTACACTTACAAAATAGATATTACAATATTTTTTATGTAGCATGGTATTTGAATTCTTATAAATTAAAAGTGTCTGTGACATACGTCCTCTGTACTAACAAAGAGAGAGGGCTCAGTTGTTATTTCTGTGTAGATGAATCATTTCTGTGAGAATTTTTTCCCCTAAAACAACACATCAGAAACAAACAAAAAAGTCTTCTTGGAGATTTTGATTTATACTTTCTTAATTAAACTAGAGCACAATTATTGAATGTCTGAACAGTGTACCTACTAAAGACAGGAGGTAGAAAAATGATATGGCAAACCTTCATTAGGTATTAAATTATTTTTAAGTTAGCTAAAATGATTTGGAACTTAGATCGTTATACATTCTGTCTACTGTTATTTATGTTTGAAAATTTCCATAAAAATGTTTTTTGTGGTTTATGCAGTATAAACCTACTTTATTACACATTAGTACATATCATATTTTAACAAACGTATGCACCAAAGATTTAATTGTTGTTTATTTCTGAATGCTTCAGACTTGAGCTTTTCTGAGTTTTATGAAATTTTTTTAGTGAATATGTTTTACCTTTGAAATTTTGAAATACATTTCTGAAAATTAGGCTAATAAACCATATGAATATAGAATGGACAATCTATTTAGAATTCTACAGAGGAACGTAAAAACACCTTCTAATGAGAGCAGGACAATTTTCCAGCTAACTAGTTAGCACCCCCTTGTGACTCAGATACACAAATAAGAAAATACCAAAATCTTTTTGTGAGAATCAAATTATAAGAAAGGAGCCTTACTGTATTTCTATATCCCTTTCTTTGCTAAGGAAAAAAAAAACTTGCAGCTCTTAAAATGTATTGGGAATTTCTTGAGATTTTGCTTTACCTCCTAATTACAGAGCCCTGCAAAAATATGTAACACCTGATTGAATCTATGTCTTGGAATAAGAAAGTAATTTGATCTCTCACTCAAGAGATTTAAGAAATAGTTTTAATGTTCCATCCTGTTATTGGGTTTAGTGATCGTCTATTGTTTTTGACTTTTAAACAGTTCAAACTGTCAGTTTTCATCAGATGTTTGTGAGGATCAAAATTGAAAATGAATAAATAAGAACAGTAATTTAAATGAAAACAGTCAACTTTTCTAATCATAAATACAACTATTTTTATTTTCACCTTTGAAATTTTCTCTATAACCTAAATATAGAAAAAAGTAGAATCATCCATCTGAAAATTTAATATATAGATATTTTAAATTATGCAACTCTGCATTTTTTGTGTTCATACTTATGTTTCCTGGAAAGGGGTAAGTAAATATGTTCATTCAACATTGACTGTTAGCTACTTATTCAATGAATTCTTCTGATGAGAAAGAAAAAGCACTAATGGCATAATGGTATTAAGTATGATTTGTAGAGGAAGTATTAGAATGTTTTACCATACTTCTTTGTGATTATTAGGGAAGGTAAATAATTTTGTCTTAGTGGTCAGTGGGTTTAAATGCCTTAGTAAATTAGAAGCTCTTTTCATATTCCTTAGTTTAGTAAAATGCATGTATGTGTCTATAGTTTATAGATAACTGATCCCTTAATTTTAGAGGCTAATGGTTCTCAAAAAAGTGATCTATAGGAGCTAGTTACAAATGAAAGTTCTTGAAGCCTACCTCAGAATGAATCAGAAACTGGGGGTAGAGTGCAATAATCTGGGTTTTTTAAATGCTAAAATTAGAGAATTATCATATAAGTTTGCATAAATTACAGAGTGTTATAAATCAGTTTTTGTTTTTTGAACTTCTGTGACTATTTCCTTACCTTGCATTTGGTGTTTCCCAATCTCCCCTCTAATAACTGGTGCAAGGAGGCTACATCAATCACCCAGGGAGCATGTTAAATTGCAGATTATCTTTCCCATTGTCAAATCACAGCCATAAGATGTTGAGTTGATTCGATGTGTGGAGTGAGGACCCAAGATATTTTTTAAGGGTGGGTGTAAGTTTGGAAAAGAATCACTGCCCTAGATTTCCAAACATTTAAGTAGACTTCTGTCTTAGCATGAATATTGTCAGAATCTATTAAGAATCTGTGGAGTGATATTTATCAACTCCCCTCTCTGGACTTAGGTTTCTCTGGCAGTGATATATGTCACTTTGTGCTATTAAGCGACCCTGTTTTGTGTCCTCACAGAATGACTGCCTGTATGTTAGACAGAGAAGTACAACAGCCAGATACAGATGGACATGTTCCCTCTCAGGCTTGTCTTGGCAAAGCAGGTTCCCATTCATACTCACCTTGAATAGCTGGAATAAATTAACACAGTGTGAGGAGCAAGGAGACGCTAGGCTGCCATGGAGTGTGTTGCAACTGCTTATGGTTTGTCGATGTTTTGGAGGAAAAAATGAGAAATGTAAAAAAGACAAATTAGACCTGTTACTATAGTTGAAAGAATGAAGTAGCCAGCAGAATCCTATTCTTATCATGAGCAAGACCTCAGATTCCCAGATTTCCATAAAATTTCTTAAGTTTTAACTTAAAACAAAGAAATGTTCCCCACTCAAAACTGGGAATAAGTGAAATTCTGAATATTTTGCTTAAGTTCATAATTTTCCCAAGTACACTAACACATGATAGATGAATTCGTCCATCTATTCCCACTGACTTTCCTAAATATGGACAGATGAAGAGCTGTTTTGAAATGCTGTGTGGCTGCAGAGTCCACTTGCTCTTTCTAACTGTGTTAATTTATTCTGGCAATCCAAGGCCAGCATGAATGACACTCAGCTTTGCCAGCGTAGATCACATTCACTGCAGAGAATGTGCCCATCCTGGATCAGTCCAATGTGTAACCTTTGTTAGCGCCAGCTCCCCTGCTGCTCTTACTTTTTTCTTTTAAGGCAGAAACATCTGGTAGCTTTGACCTAAAGAAGATCATAAAATTTAAAGCATGTTTTCAAATGTGAATCTGTTGAATTAAGTACTCTGTCGTGGTTAAAAGCATCTTTAATAACACGTCTTGTTAAATATTTACACTGAAATTGTTCACGGAAATGCTGTTTCACTTAAATTTAATATTTTAAATTAGAGAAACTGTAGGTTTACAGAAAAATCATGTGAAAAATAAGCATTCCCAGATATATCCCCTATTATTAACTCTTTACATTAGTGCAGTACCTTTGTTAAAATTAATGAAAGAATAGTATAACTGTACTATTAACTATAGTCCATAGTTCGCCTTAGGGTGTGTTTTCATTCCCATATACCACCCTAGTATTAGCCCCTTGGATTAGTGCGATACATTTGTTATAAATCACAAAAGAGCATTTTTATAATTACACTAAGTATAGTCTAAATTTTATAATAGGGTTCATTGTGTTCCAGTCTTAGGTTTTATCTGTCAATTTTTATTCCAGTAACATATATACATGAACTAAGGTTTCCTCTTGTATCCACATTCAAATATATAATTCAGTGCTGTTAATTACACTCACAATGCTTTGCTGCCATCACCGCCATTCATTTTCAAAACTTTACAATCAACCCAAATGGAAACTGTACAACTTAAGCATTAAGTCCCCATTTCCTTCCTCCAACTCCCCGGTTAACCTACGTTCTAGATTGTAAGTCTTTGAGTTTGCTTATTCTAATTATCTCCTATTAGTGAGAGCATAAAATATTTGTCCTTTTGTGTTTGGTTGATTTCACTCAATGTCTTCAAGGTTCATCCATGTTGTTGCATGTATCAGAACTTCATTCCTTTTTAATGTTGAATAACATTCCATTGTATTTATGCACTACATTTTGTTTATCCATTAATTGATTGATGGACACTTGGGTTGTTTCCATCTCTTGCCAATTGTGAATAATGCCACTGTGAAATTTGGTGTGCAACTATCTGCTTGAGTGTCTACTTTTAATTCCTTAGGGTATAGATGTAGCAGAGGAATTGTCAGGTGATACGGAAATTCTGTACTTAGCTTTCTGAGGAACTGCCAAACTGTCTTCCACAGCAGCTGCATCATTTTGCACTCATACCAGCACTGAATAAGTGTTCCTATTTCTCTGCAACTTCTCCAACACTTATTATTTACCATTTCTTAAATAGCAGCCATTCTAATGGGTGTGAAATGATATCTCATTGTGGTTTTGATTTGCAGTTCCCTAATAGCTAACAATGTTGAGCATCTTCTCATGTGCTTTTTAGCCATTTGTCTATCTTCTTTAGAGAAATGTCTATTCAAATTTTCACCCCATTTTTAATTGGGTTGTTTGTCTTTTTGTTATTTTGAAGGATTTCTTTACGTATTTTGGATACTAAACCTTTATTGGATATGTGGTTTCCAAATATTTTCTCCCTTTGAGTAGGTTGTCTTTTCACTTTTGTGATAAAATCCTTGGAGGGACGAAAGTATTAAATTGTGATGTGATCCCATTTATCTGCTTTTGTTGCGGTTGTCGCTGTTGCATTTGCAGCACGTGTCAAGTCTAAGAAACTGTTGGTTAATACAAGATCCTGAAGATGCTTCTCTACAATTTCTTCCAGGACTTTTCGAGTCCTGGTTCTTTTATTTAGGTCTTTGATCCATTTTTAATTAATTTTTGATTGTAGTGTGAAATAGGGATCCTCCTTCATCTTTTGCATGTGGATATCAAGTTCTCCCAGCACCATTGGAGAAGACACTTTTTCCCAGTTGACTGGACTAGGTAGCCTTATCAAAAATAAATTGGCCAAAAATGTGAGGTTCTATTCATGAACTCTCAGTTCTTTTCCATTGGTCTATATATCTACCCTTGTGCCAGTAGCCAGTACCGTGCTGTTTTGACCACAGTAGCTTTCTAATAAGCTTTAAAGTGAGTCCTCTGTATTAGTAGAGTTCTCAGGGAAACAGAACAACATGAAATATATGTAAATATGAGATTTATTTAAGTGTCTCACACAACCTTGAGGATGCCAGAGTCCCAAATCTGTAGGGCAGACTGCGAGCTGGCCACTCCGATGAAAGGCCACATTGAACTGCCCAGGAGAAGCTGACTGGCTGAAGTGGACAGAGAGAGATTCTCTCTTCTGAATTTTCCTTAAAAGCCTTCAGGTGATTAGATTGTGTCACTCCTTGTGGAGGGTACTCCCCTGAGCTGACTGCAGTTGTAATCAGCTGTGGATGCAAATACCCTGCTCATGATGTAAGTCCACGAAATGTCCTCAGAGCAGCGAGTAGGTTGCTTCTTGCCTGACCGGACAACCAGGCACCATCACCTGGCCAAGATGACACATGAACCTAACCATCACATCCTCTAACTTTGTTCTTTTTCAAGAAGGTCTTTTTCAAGAAGGTTTGGGACCCCTTACTCTTCCAAAAAATTTTCCAATTTCTGCAAAAATAGGTTGCTGGAATTCTAATCCATGATCATGGAGGGTCCTTCCACTTATTTAGAACTTCTTTGATTTTTTCTTTTTTTTTGATATTTTGCTGTTGTCTGTGTATAAATCCTTAACATTCTTGTTTAAAAAAATTTATTCCTTTGATTTGATTCTATTAGTTGCTATTGTAAATGGATTTTCTTCCCTTTATTTTCCTCCTGATAGTGCTCATTATTAGTGTATAGAAACACTACTGATTTTGTGTTGATCTCATACCCCACTTCTTTGCTGAATTTGTTTACTAGCTTTGGTAGCTTTGTTGAAGATTTTTGAGTGACTTTATATAGAATCATGTTATCTACAGATAGTGATAGTTTTACTTCTACCTTTCCAATTTGCATGTCTTTTGTTTCTTTTCCTTGCCCAATTACTCTGGCTAGAATTTCTAGCACAATGTTAAATGACAGTGGTGACAGTGGGCATCATTGTCTTTTTTCCACATTTCAGAGAGAAAGATTTCAGTCTTTCACCATCGAGTCTGATGTTGGCGATGGGCTTTTCATTTATGCTTATGGTGGTTTGAAGCTATATATGTTCTTAAATCTAATCCATTCTTGTGGGTTTAACCCAGTGTAAGGAAGATCTTTTGATAAGGCTACTTCAGTTAAGGTGTGGCTTATTTCATTCAGGATGGGACTTAATTCTACCACTCTTTAAAAAGGAATGATACAGAGAGAGAAAGAGAGAGAGAGAGAGAGATGTCACAGAAGCAAGAAGATGAAATCAGTGAAACCTGAAAGAAAAGGGAGAGCCTAGGGAATGCTTCCTTGTGCCTTGCCATGTGACAGAAGAACAAAGGTCACCTGCAGTTAGGTTTCAGGAAGAAAGCATCACCGTGATGATGTTTTGATATGGACATTTTATAACCTCAACCTAGAAGCAAATAAATTTCCATTGCTTAAGGCACTATCTTTCCTGTCATTTGCTTTAAGCAGCTTAGGAAACTAAAACAATGTCCTTTGTCACACTGAGGACGTTTCCTTCTATTCCTAATTTTCTAAGTATTTTAATCAAAAATAAAAGGATCCTTTTCTGTGTCAATTGAGATGATCATGTGGGTATTTTCCCTTTGTTTTATTAATGTGGTGTATTATTAATTGATTTTCTTATGTTGAACCTTCCTAGTATACCTAGGATAAAATCCACTTAGTTGTGGTATATAATTCTTTTAATGTGCTGTTGGATTTGATTTTCTAGTATTTTGTTGAGGATTTTTTCATCTAGATTGAGATAAATTGTCCATTTTCTTTTCTTGTAATATCTTTACCTGGCTTTGGTATTAATGTGATGTTAATTTCAGGATTGAATTAGGTAGTTTTCCCTCATACTCATTTCTTCAAAAGGCTTTGTGTGGGATTAGTATTAATTCTTTTTGGAATGCTTGGTAGAATTCACCTGTGAAGCCATCTGATCCTGGGCTTTTTATTTTTTTTCATTTGGAGGTTTTTGATGACTGATTCAATCTCTCCACTTTTAAATGATTTGTTGAGATCCATTTCTTGTATATTTGTGAAGGTTATTCATGTGTTTCTAGGAATTTGACCATTTCATCTAGGTTTCCTAATTTGTTGGCATTTAGTTGTTCATAGTATCCTCTTATGATATTTTTATTACTGTGGGGTAAGTAGTAATATTGCCCCTCTCATTATATTTATTATATGTCCCTCTGATTATATTGATTTGTGCCTTCTCTCTTTTTGTCTTTTTTCAGTCTAGCTAAGGGCTTGTCAATTGTATTGATCTTTTCAAAGAACCAATATTTGGTTTTGTTAATTCTGTTTTTTTTTTTTAATTCTCTATTTCATTTATTTCTGCTCTAATCTTTGTTATTTCTTTCCTTCTGCTTGTTGTTGGTTTAATTTGTTGTTATTTTTCTAGTTCCTCCAGGTATGAAGTTAGGTGTTTGATTTTAGTGTTTTTTTTTTTTTTAATGTAAGCATTTAGGGCTATAAATTTCCAACTCAGCACTGCCTTCACTGCATCCCTTAAGTTTTGATATATTGTTTTCTCATTTTCATTACTCTCAAGATATTTTCTCATTTTCATTACTCTTAAGTTTTGTTATATTATTTTCTCATTTTTCATTCCTCTCTGGTTTCATTTTTAATTTCATCTTTAACAACTGAACTTCAATGTATTTGTTGATTGTCCAGTTCTTTGCATGTTACTAATTTCCAGTGTCAATTTATTAAAGTCAAAGAAGATGCTTTGTGTAACTACAACTTTTTATATTTACTGAGACTTGTTTTGATATAACATGTAAGTCTATCCTGGAGAACGATCCCTGCGCACTCTGTTTTTTGGGGGGGTGCAATGTTCTGTATATGTTTGTTTGGTCTAGTTCATTTATTGTATTATTCGGGTTCTCTGTTTCCCTTTTGGTCCTCTGTCTTGATGTTCTATTTATTGAAGAGAGTCATGTATTGAAGTCTCCAACTATTACTGCAAGTGTGTCTATTTGTCCCTTCAAATTCACCAGTTCTGTCTCATGTATTTTAGGGCACTGTTGTTAAGATATAAATATAACTGTTATTTCTTTTTTAAATATATAGTGTTCTTCTTTGAGTCTTGTAAACACCTTTGACTTAAAGTCCATTTTCTCAGGTATGACTTTTTTGTGTTCAATTGTTGTTGTGGAGTCCTTCTCCCATCTCTGTCATCCTCCAGAGCTTCTACGCAAGCAGTATTTGCCCTTTTATTAGCTGATTCGGAGGGGGGACTTTTCCAGGGGATGTTTTACATCTCCATTTGATGACATCGTCTTAATGAAATTTTTAAAATGGAAACTTTTTTATGTTAATGTCTTCTTTCATATCCTTTTTCTATGTACCATCAAACTTTACTCATCAAAATGAATGGCTTAGTAACTATGATGAGTTAGTAGTTAGTTTTTATAAATATCTTTGCTTAATTTCCATTAATTCTTTTAGATTTATACCAACTCTATTCCCAATTTAGAACAAAAAATGCATTCATTGTTTCTTGTTGCAAGAAATTTGATTTATTTACACTCTACCCTGTTCTGATTAGAATGTAAGGCAGTGCTGATATTATTTCTGTTAAAATGATTTGAAGTATTTAAATCAGTAAAACAATATAAAGCTTCACAAAAGCCTCGAGAGTTTTAAGCTATAAGAAAAAGAAAAGTCTGAATAAGTCATGTTCTTGTATCACTAATAGCTATTATGATTACTTATCTTTAGATAAGTAGTAGTAAAGTTGACAGTTCTAGTTTGATAGCTGTAAGGATGCAATATATAGAAATGGAAAGGCTTTTAAAAAGGGGAATTTCATAAATTGCTAGTTTACAGTTCTAAGGCCAGGAAAATGTCCCAATTACAACAATTGTCCAATCTAAGGCATGGAAAGATACCTTGGTTCAACAAGGCCAATGAAGTTCAGGGTTTCTCTCTCAAGTGGAAGGGCACATGGCAGACACGGCATCATCTGCTGGCTTCTTCTCCTGGCTTCCTGTTTCATGAAGCTCCCCGGGAGGCAATTTCCTTCTTCATCTCCAAAGGTCGCTGGCTGGAGGACTCTGCTTCTCGTGGCTATGTCATTCTGCTCTGCTCTCTCTGAATCTCTTTTTCTCCAAAATGTTTCCTCTTTTATAAGATTCCAGTAAACAAATCAAGACCCACCCAAATGGGTGGAGACACACCTCCACCTAATTCAGTTTAACAACCAATCTTGATTAAATCACATCTCCAGGGAGGTGATCTAACTATAGTTTCAAACATACAATGCTGAATAGGGATTAGAAGAAATGGCTGCCTTTATAAAATGGGATTAGGATTAAAACGTGGCCTTTCTAGGACACATACATCATTTCATACCAGCACCGTTGACTGACTGCAGTGTTTGAAATGGGATGAATAGGACATTGTCATCACTTGGCAGGATATCAATGATTACTATAAGTAGAGATGCAGCACTGACTGCATCCTAAACATGTGTGCTCTTGCTATTATGATATGCACAGTGTATACTAGATTCCTTTCTTTTTTTCCCATTAATGAGAAGAAATAATATTCACTGATTCACTCTGAAGCACTTGCCCATTATTTGCTGAGCTGTATACACAATGAGCAGCTGTATCATTGTTTATATTACATGATTTTGTTTATTCATTTTAAGAATTTTATGGCAGTAATGTGGCTTAGCAGCATGGTTATGGTAATGAAGAAGTTAATTAGCAATATTTAGCAAGACTTCAAGAGATGAGTTTTAATAAGTAGTGCTAAAAATATTACAGAAGTCATTCACAGATAAACATAATCAGCCTCAGACAAATGGAAAAAATGATCAGGTTATAAGAAAAATCAATTCAGAATTCTTTGGCTTTCTGGTTTCAGAAGAATAGTACAAATACACACACATTCATATATCGAGGACATGAAAGTACTTTATGTTTTATTGTTTCCCCTAGCCTAAAACTGTCACATGGTAGAAAATGGAAACTTAGTTTAACAAAAATAAGCAGTCATCTTGTAGTTATGAATTCATTCTGATAGGGAAAAAAAAGGCTCTGTAGTAAAGGAGTCAAACTCACCAAGAATCCTGGAATTATATGAGCTTTCTAGCCCCAAAATATTGATAGACATAGTCTGAATTTTTCAGTCTGTTTCATTTTAGAGCCAAAGAAGTCTTAATTCAAGTACTGGGAAATCTATCATTGGAAAGAATCCCATAGTTATTGCAGATATTTTCTTCTAATTATAAATGACTCTGTTGTTTCATAACCCCACATAAGAATGCTAGATCTTAATAAGGAAGATATTCCCAGGCTCCACGGACTAAACCTGGTGTTATCAGAAATTCACTTTTATTAGCTAAGCATTCAAGTATCACACAGTATTTGACATAGTGGTATTAAAACACTGATATCAGAGTGTTTAAATATGGCATCAGTTTTACCTGAGGGCCGGAGTTTAAACTGGCATTATTTTACATTAATTACTCAGAGGATCCTATAAAATATATTTAGGATTTCATTATGATTGTGGTAGCTGATGCTGCTTTTGGCATGACACCTTCAGCAGTAACTCCTTATCCTGGCCCATAAGTACATATTCAATTCCCATAGACCTGACTATATTAATTTTAATGAGGAAAAAAGGGTGTTTTTCCCTTGTTCCTTGTTTATAAATGTTGGTGCCATGAGTCTCATATGAATGAAAATTGTCAAAAGTTATTAAAACCAGGAGAAATTAGATTGAAGATAGAAGATACTTTGAAAAGAGTTCCAGGAAATTGTGCATAAAACCTCTCAATGAAGAGTCTTTGCTAGATCATTTAAAAAATTATTCAATATTTAGATTAGAATTAGGGTAAATTATATACACTTGCAAATTTTGATGATTTTGATATACGAAACTCCAATTTCATAAGAATTGACTTAATATAATGTTATGGATTCATAACTGCTTTGAATAACCCAATGGGTATAAATCAATATGGGATTCATCAGTTAACCTAGAAAGTGGTCTTTTGAGCATGTTGACAAGTTTTGTTCTTAGTTCTCTCCTGCTCAGTATTCTTAATCAATAACTTTGGTGAAGATACAGAAGATATGACAGTTTGTGTTTCTGGATGACACATCACTAGAAAGAAATGTCCTTATCCTAGTAGACGAGATCATAAAGTTAGGAATGAAATGGATCTAGACAGCCTATTACAATGATCTGAAATGAAAAAGATAAAATCTAGCACAGATAAATGTAAAGTCCTCTCTTTAGGACTCGAAACAATTCTAAAATAAGAAAACTGCCTGACAGTTGTTCATACGAATAATAAAAAAGGTGCCTTTAGTTAATTTTCAGCCAACCAATATTTGAGTGTCACTTTTTGCCAATAAATGCAAAAGATGCTGGGGATGCAATGACCTAAACATGACAAATCCCTATCTTCACAAGCTTACACAGTTTTGGGGACCACACGTTTAATTTGTAGCAACCGTTTGTGGTAAAGGGATGAAAAAGGTGATGGTTTCATAATGGTTTAATAATAATTCTTATTGTGAGTTAAGAATTATTCACAATATCCCCTCTAGAATAAGGGGGGAAATTTCCTTATATTCCCATTTGGTCAGAGCATTTCTTAAGAATGGGTTCAGAACTTCTGGGCACTATATTTGAGAATGAATGTCAATATATGAGAATTTGTCAGAAGAGTATGCCTTGATGAGTATGTATTTTGGAAACCTTGATCCATTTGATGGAAGTTTGAAGGATCCAGATATTTAGTAAAAAGACACAGGCTATGAAATCTGATTACCAGGGTTCCAAAAATGGCTCCACTACTTACTAGCTGTATGACTTTGGCAAAGTGACTGGACCTGTTTCAGCCTCATTAACTCATCTGTAAAATGAGAATTATAGTACTACGTATGTCACAGGTTTGTTAAGAAGAAAGAGTGACAGGGTTAATATTTGTGAAGTACTTAGAAGAATGAATTGCTTGTGATAATTGATATGTAAATACGAAAAATAAACAAATAGGTAGGTGGGTTGATAGATATACATAAATAGGCAAAAGTTGGGTTATAGAGGCATAAATAGGAGGGTTTAGAAGAGAAATCAAAAGGGTAGGATGGCAGGTATCTTCAAATATTTGAAGAGAAGTCTGTAGAAGAGAAAGTATTCATATTTCGTTCTTCCTAAAGGGAACAGGAGCAAGTGGTGATTATCTGTACATTGAAGACAAATCCTATTCTTTGATAAAATATAATTTAAAAAAATTTAATTCAGTAAGTTTTAATTCATTGCTGTTACAAGTGATTCATTAATTAGTTCAACACAGTGCTTTCTTCCTTGCTAAATTTTGGTCATTTCCAAAGTGATTCTGGATTTGGAAAATCAGCTTCAACAATTTTGCATCTTGGCACCTTCCATGTGTAATAGATGGGAGACCTTTTCTTGAAGGTCTAAGCAAATTTTAGGAATATTGTCTGTTCTTAAGATAGTAACAAAATGCATTCTAATAATGCTTTGGAAACTAACTGAATACATGCCATGTTAAGCCATGGCTGCCTACTAATTGATAATATGGTTGACTTGTAGTGGTAAATGGAAATCATGGAGTCCTCTGTTCCAGGAAATATTCTGTCAGAGAGTATCCGAATAAACTATGTAAGTCTGAGTCAGTCTCTCTCTCTCTCTTCTCCCCTAAATGAAAGCTCACCATGCAGTGCTGATTTTAACATTATCAAATATTTCTGATACCAGCTAGGCAAACTGCAGTGCCTTCAGCCTTAGTATTATTCACAAAGGTTTTAGTGAAGACTTTCCTGTTAATGTTAATTTAATTTAGCATTTTCAGAGTTAAAATCTTGGTTGGGAAGAAACAATACAACTTTTGAAATGGTATTATTAAGAATTACTTCCTTAAAAGGCAAATGCATTTTCCCCTGGTATGCTAAGCCTACAATATTTTTAAGCTACCCTAAAAAATCCAAAAAAAAAAAAAAAAAGATTGTTAATGTATCTATTGATACTGCGGCTCAGTGATGGTAGCAGTATAGTGTTATATAATTGTACTACAGAGATTTTCCTTTATGAACTTGCAAGCTATGTACATAAGATAGTGTATACCCTAGCTGGAATATATTTATTTGCACACTGTTAATTTTATGTCTCCACTAAGACATATCTACATTCCTGCTAATTCAGCGTTAATTTCACTGTTGTTTTCTAAAAGTCTATTCCGTATTAGAAATGCACGAGATTTGAGATGTGATTGAGAAGCCGTTTTTAACATTTGGTCAGTAGTTCTCATTCTTCTTCCTGTACTCTAAACATTCATTCATTCAGTCCATTTTGTGTGAAGTTATTTTCCAGGCACTTTGGATGACCATATATAAAATAGGATTCTGCCCAAAAGGAATAAAGTCCAGTTGGGGACACAGACTTTAAGTGAATAAAACAGATGCAGAAAGAATGGGAAGACCACTGATGAAATAATACTCAAAGAAGGAAAGAGGCTTGAGAGGGCATGGCAGGGATCCTGCAAGATATTTGATAAGGTATCCTCAACCATAGTTGCTATTGCCATTAGCCAAAAAAAGTAATTGTTTTGATTTGCTAAAGCTGCCAGGATGCAATATATTAGAAATGAATTGACTTTTACAGATGGAATTTATTAGGTTACAAATTTACAGTTCTAAGGTCATGACAATGTCCAAACTAAGGCCTCAAGAGGAAGATACCTTCTCTGAGAAGAGACCAATGGCATCTAGAGTTCCTCTGTCACATGGGAAGGCACATGATGACATTTGCTGGTCCTTCTTCTCTGTAGGTTCTGGTTTCAATGACTCTCTCTCCAAAATGTCTCTCTTTGCTCCTGTGGGTCCTTGCTTGTTACACCCAGGGTGTTTTGTTTTGTTTTTTTCCTCTGTATGTCGTTTATTTTGTTTCTTCTCTCTGCAGTGTGTATTAGTTCTGCTCTCTCTATGTTTTCCATCTTTTCTTCTCTTCCTAGAGGACTCCAATAAAAGGGCTAAGGCTCACCTGAGTTAAGTAGGTCACATTTCCATGGAAATAGTTTAATCCAAAGTTCCCACCCACAAGAATGGATTAGAAGGACATGGCTTTCCTGGAGTTCATAACAACTTCCAACTAGCACAGTAATACATTTTCCATGCCATTTGCTTATTTGTTTTTACCAGATAAACTGTATAAATGGGCATTATGTTGGATAACATAAACATTGATTTCTAAAGCTGTTTTTTCCTCCTGCAGATGACCTTATAAACTAATATGGAATGTATACCCTAAATGAATTTTTGGTTCAAAATATTCTAGTGTTTTCCCATTATGCTTTCTTTCACATATTTATTATAATTTCTCAGTTAATGGCTAGATTTAATTCTGAAAATCACTCCAATTTCTGGAAAATAGAAGGAAATTCGTCACATGGTAGCCAAAATAATCCTTAGATTATGACTGAAGGCAAAATAAACCATGCCAGAAGAAATGATAGGTTTATTGATTTATTGATAAAAACAAATATTTTAAATTTATGAACCCTCATTTTATAGTAACGATTAAAAATTCATCTTTGAGAAGTGTTCTCCTGATTAGTTAAGATATGATTCAATATTTAAAACAAGGAAAGATCTTGTCACACAATGTACCAAGAAATCTGAAATGCAAATCAATTGAAATACATTTGTTTAACATTTCTTATTTTCCTGTTCTAGGTATGATCTGAAGGGTTATTAGAGGCAAAGGAAAAGGGAGAAGAATTCCTCATACTCCTATAAATGACAATGTTAAATGTCTTAACATCACAATGGAAAGTATTCCTCTTTAATTGATATGACACATAAGATGAATTATTGTTTTCCACTTAATCACACATGCTATCCAGGCATTATTGGACTTCCTGAAATGCTATAAAGATTTTCCATTTATCCTCACATTATTTTTCAAATATTCCAGTTTTTAGTAAATCTTTAAAATACAGTCATGGGTAAAAACACATAGGTACTTCATGTCTATGATTTTGGATTAAATAGTATTTTGCTAGACAATATCTAGCACTGTATACTATGAAAATCATATCATATGCTCTTTACAATATTATATAGGAACACTATAAAAAGTTTTGATTTTTTTTGTGTGTGTGTGGGTGTTGCAGGGTGGCGATTCAGTATTAGTTTATACCTTGCAGAGAAAAGACTGTCTAGTAACACTTAATTTTCTAAAACAAATCCACTCAAAATAATTCTGATTTTATTTTAGCTTACCATTAATTGAAAGCTCTGCTGAATTCCTTATTTGATACATTATTTTGTTTACTTGTTTATTAATACACAACCTTATTTCATAAAGAATCCTTTCAATTTTTTAAATTAAAATATAATTTACATCACCCAAAAACCCAGAAAAGTTTAAGGTGGCTTACCTTGCAATATAACACAGGATACAAGCATATAAATTAAAAATGGGAAAGACTAAGAAACACAATAGAGAAACTATAGTGAAGAAAGTAATGAGGCTGAGAGTTTATATTACATGACCTGATACCTGGACACAATTTTGCTGCTAAGGATCTAGTCTTATAAAGGAGAATATGATAAAAATAAGTAAATAAGAAATACAGTCAACAAATAGAACTGAAAGATGATTAGTTATTCTTTCTATCCATCCTCTCTCCCTTACGGAAGTTGCTGTGGATTTCTATGCAGATGGTCATTCTTTTTGCAAGTTGTATATAAGTTCTATTTTTGCAAATGGATTCCACTGTTGAGAACTGATTCAATTGTATAAAGTTCTGTCTTTTATTGAATCAATAGCTTTCTCTGTAAATGATACTCAGGTTTTTTTGTTTGTTTTTTTTAATATTTCTCCTACTTTCCTTTGAACAGATACAATACTTCAACTTTCCTTTAAATAAATTGCCCTTATTACCTGTTTTCAGCATTTTCTTCACCACTCTATGCAGCCTTACTTTTCAACCGTATATCTTTGTAACACAGTTCCCAGGCTCCTTATCTTTTCTCTGTCCATTCTCAAAACTGGGTACAACTTAGAGAATTAATGTGATCATTGGCATGGTAGTTGAACTGTCATCAACAGTAATTACCTAAAATGTATTGAGCTTTTCCTATAATAATGCAGTTTTATTTTCTCAATTTACAGATAAGAAAACTGCCAGTTAACAAAAGTTAGACTGTATCCACATGATCATTCTGTTAGTTTGCTAATGTTGCTGGAAAGCAATATAATAAATGGGTTGAGTTTTATAAAGGGGGTTTATGAAGTTACAAGTTTATAATTCTAAGGACATAAAAATGTCCAAACTAAGGCATTCAGAAAAAATACCTTGACTCAAGGAAGGCTGATGGCATCCAGAGGACTTCTGTCAACTGGAAAGGCATGTGGTTGGCATCTATTGGTCCTTTCGCTTCTGGTTTCAAACAGTTTTCCTGGGGCCAGCAGGGAGGTGTTCTTTCTACCTCTCCAAAAGTTTCTGTCTGTGTCAGCTCTGAGCTTTTTGCAAAATAGTTCCCTCTTAAAGGACTCCAGTAAGCAGATTAAGATCTACCTTGAATGGGCGGAGATACATCTCCATGGAATAAAAAAAATCCCACCCACAATCACCCATAATTGGGTGGGTCACATCTCCATGGAAACAGCCTAATCAAAAGGTCCCACCTTAGGGCGGGCCGCGGTGGCTCAGCGGGCAAAGTGCTTGCCTGCTATGCCGGAGGACCTCGGTTCGATTCCCGGCCCCAACCCATGTAACAAAAACGGAGAAACAGAATACAATAAAACAAGAAAATGTTTAAAGATGTTTCCCTTTCTTCCTTCCTTCCTTCCTTCTATCCTTCCTTCCTTCTCTCTGTCTTTCCTTTAAAAAAAAAAAAAAAAAAAAAAAAAGGTCCCACCTTAAACAATACGTCTGCCCACACAAGATTGGATTAGGAAAAGAACATGACCTTTCTGGAGTACATAGAAGTAAAGTAGCACAATTATATAACAAGTGAGCTCAAGAGCCATATTTGAACCTAGATCTGACTCTATTCGAGATACAAGAACATTTTAATATAGCCTGTGAGTGTTTCAAAGTTTAAGCATCTATATTCTATTCACATTCATGATGAATTTATGCTTAAGGAAACCAACTAGAGCTTTCCAAAATATGACTTCATGAAAAATATTCAATCATGTCTCTTATACCCAATATGTACATGGTATATACACACAATTCACATTTCACACAATATACACAATCCATGTTACAAAAGTTAATTTTAATCTGGTTAGGAGAACTAAAATGCAGTCTCGTGGTTCTGAACATCACTTTTAAAAAAATAGAATGTTGGAAACATTTTATTCAAATGTAAACATAGGAGCCATAACGTTAGAAATGCATATATTTATGTCATAAACACATGCATTAAAATCATGCTTATTTATCTAGACATTATTTTTCACTTATTTCCAGGATATTTTATGACAAATATATCTCAAAATTTAGTTAGTACTAATTATTAGAATGAAAATTATGCATTTGATTATTTATTGAATTTATGTTCTTTGGAACCCTAAGTAAAATACATGCCTAGAACAAAAGTAAAAACACTAAATGATACATGGAAAAACAATATATTAAGTTCTTCTTTACTAGCAAGGGAAGAAATTCCCAGAGTAGAGAAATGTCCTGTGGGGGCTTTACTATATATGACACACTTAAAGACACACCAATTAATTATCAAATGTGCTGAGAAAAGTAATAGTACTGTGACTCACTAAAGGAAGACCACAGATTCCGCAATCATGATTTTTGTAAAGTTTATCAAATATGTGGGCAATTATTTTTAAGAATCTTACTTGTTTTAAATTTATTTTCTTCAGAGTTTAAAATGCACTACCTTTTGTTTAGATATTCTAATTATTTACAGGAGATTATATTCTAAGTAATAGCATACTAAGCTTTCTTTTAATTGGTAAGTTTGAACTTTAAGTATTTAATTGGTACTTCATAATAAAAATAACTGATGGTCTACTTTCAGAGAATTCTCTGAGGAAAGAAATGCCTTCATTACCAGCAAAGTGTAATTAATTTTTAATTATTTTCGCTTTTGTCAAAATATGTTCATACACTGGGACATACATTATGTAATTTCCAATGCTTAATGGTTCCAAAAAGGTACTGAAAAAGTGTTGCATAGTCAAAACTGGAAAGTACAATATAAATTACAAATGCATGAATGAACCATGCCCTTTTCTCAGCACCTGTAATTAAAAATAGAACAAAACTTCCTATTTTAATCTCTCACAAAATGAGTCATTATGAATAGCTGAATTTTTCCATCTAAATGAGAGTGAGTAAGCACTAAAACATTTAAAGCAAAATTTAACAATTTCAAAGATTTTCTGTACCTTTTTACGGGACACTTTTTTTCTAAAGCAAAGTTAACTGAACTAAATTTACCTATTCCTTGGTCAATAAAATCATTTTATGATTTTTAACCTATCATACAGGTTTCATATTTAAATACCTAGTTTCAAAATAGTTTTTTCATTGCAACATGCAAAATTAAGTGCCTGTAACTAAATATATGTATGTGTATATATATATATTCATTATAAAAATTTATAGTTCTAAATTAAACTTTTGGGGATATTACACAGCACCTAAAGAGTAGACTGTCCCTTATTTATGCAATCATAAATTACTTTTCTTACAGGGTGATTTAATACATTTGTCTTATCTTTTTTTTTTTATTAAATTCTTTTTTTTTATTAATTAAAAAAAGAATCAACAAAACAATTAGAAATCATTCCAATCCACATGCACAATCAGCAATTCTCAATAACATCACACAGTTGCACATCCACCATTCCCCAGCACATCCGCATCGATTCAGAAAAAGAAACAAAAAGACAACAGAACAAGAACCAAAACAACAATAGAAAGAAAAACAAACAAACAAACAAACAAAAAACAAAAACAAAAAACCTATACCTCACATGCAGCTTCATTCAGTGTTTTAACATAATTGCATTACAGTTGGGTAGTATTGTGCTGTCCATTTCTGAGTTTTTATATCCAGTCCCGTTGTACAGTCTGTATCCCTTCAGCTCCAATTATCCCTTCTCTTTTTTTTTTCCTTTTTTTTCTTCTTTTTCTTTTTTTTTCTTCTTTTCTTTTTTTGTCTTATCTTTTAAAATAAGCAAAAAACAAGGGTGCATGGGTAGTTCAGCGGTTAGAATGCCCACCTTCCATATGGGGTCTCGGGTTCAATTCTCAGACCATGCACCTCCCTCTCCCCCAAATAAAAGCAAAAATCAGAGCCTAGAACAGTGTTGACACAGAAAAATAGTTCACTTGCACCCATTCTCTTCAAGGTCTGGGATACTAGATTCAGTATATATATATATATATATATATAAAACATAACCTTGGAATAACCCTCTTCACATCCCACTGTTTTAGTTCAACTCCTTGATTCTCTAATTTTAGGTGCAAGGGAGGCATGTAGGGGGTTTTATGGTTTTATAATCACCAAAATACCACATCAAAATTTTTTTCAGACTGCAGCAAGATTTTTATTACAAATAATTAAATGTCTCCATAACACCTCAAACCAGTGACCAGGTAAAACTTATACCACATCCAGATTTTGAAACTTCCTCACCCTCCAGAGCTTCCCCATGAGAACGACTGCTATCCGGAATCACCGTTCTTGATGGTGTCCCTTCCTTCAAATATTTGGAGACTGTAAAACACAAACACTATTGGTTCCACCCCAAACATCATTTGTCTGTTCTCTTGCAACTAATTTAACTCCCAGCATCTCAGTCTCTGCATACTATTACATCCTTGCTCTTACCCTCAATTTATTCTCCACACAGCTGCCAGATACTTCCAAAACTCAAAGCAATAATCTAAATCCTCAAGTTTATTTTCTTAACTCCCTACAGCTTTTACAATAAACTCATATATCATGAGAAATATGACCTCAACATATGATCTGTACCTTGAACAAATGTGTAGTGATAATTTTACCTAAACCTATAGAATAAATGAGAATGTATTCTATATATGTGACTTCTAAAAAGAAGACTGTTACTTTAAGTTTTAATAAAAGGTTTTAAAACCATTGAAGAGCTGAAGAAGGTAGAACAAATTCCTAATATATAAAGCAGCATATTGAATCATGGGAAATTTAATTCATAAAGATGGTGCTGGGAGCCATCTCATTGATGGTATAATCTACTTTGCAAACACAGTCATAGTGCCTACATTTACACTGCCCTTAAGAGAACCAGGTAGATCACATGTATTTTTTTTTATATTCAAAGAGATTTAAATGTGTCCTAATTAAGTTAACAGTATTCAAACAATGTATCATTTAGTCGTTTTCTCTTCATATAAATTTGTTTGCTAGTGGAAAAAAATTCATTTGTCCCCTGAATGTTATCCAGAGGGTCATTTTGTCCTCAGAGCAAGCAGTGCATGAATTATTGCAGCACCTTGTCTTCAGTATTTTTTTCCACTGTAGAAGTATATACCCTCGTGATGTCCTTTACTAACATATTCAAACAGGAAGGAAATTTCTTCTTGTGATACTTTCTGAAAAGTTTGTTTTTAGATCAAAGTTCATCTAAAAAAGAAATCACCTGCCTCTTCTTATTTAAATAATGAATGTGAAGTTTTCCCATTAATTCAGTTTAAGAAATAATGCTAATCTCTGTAGTCGTGAATCATTTCTAGTCTTCTATTTTTTTTCCATTTCAAACAAATGAAAGCTTCCTGTTATTGAGATTCCTGGAAAGGAAAGGCAGTGATTGTTCACTTACCTGTGGAGATATTCTTAGTGAAGAGGAATTCAAATATACTTGGCAATGATTGACTGACTTAAAGGACAGGATAGCTGTGTTGCAAGAGGCACTTGCTCATTTGTAAGTCATAGAGTCTAAATGAGGTAAACCATTACGTGATGGCTCCTTCAGTTTTCTGTCATATTTGCTTGTGAACTAATGACCATCTTGTGCATAGATCTTAACTGCAAATTATTCTAGAGAAAGTAGCTCATTGCCAGTGCCTTCACAATTACTTCCATATGAATAACTTCTTATCTCTAACCTCTTTTCATGCCTTAGCAGCTCAAAAAATTCCTATTCAGTAAATGCATTTTACATGAATAATTTTATGTCAGGTTACTAAGGAGAAATTGAAGAGCTATTCATAGGCTCTTTCTGTATATCAAGTAGAAACAATAGCTATTTTCAAAAAAATGAAAAAATCAGATTTGAGCTCAGACTAGATTTTAAAAAGAAAGAAGTAAAGAATGATTGGAGAGCAAGTACAAGAATTTGAATTCTTGTGGTTCATTTGTTTCAGTTCATATGGTACCTTGAGCAAATAATTTGAACTCATCTCCATTTATCTATAGCTATGGAGTATATATATTATACAAATTTTGAAAATAAAAATTATACATATAAAGAAAATGAGTCACTTTTCCAGCCTATCAGCTTTCTTCTGCAAATATTTTCAGTTATTCGCATGGGCTTTTCTTGTGTCTTAGAAGTATACCAAGTTCAGAGAGAAACCCAAAGAAACTACTACTTCTTATTAATAAAGGGATCTTTTTTATTTCACTTCCCCCAACAGATTTTTCTGCAACCATGATGAGAAATGCAATCATAATCTGATATCTGCTTGTGTCTCGTATCTCATATGTCACTTTTTACATTCCGTGGTTTGTGTCCCAGTACACAGGACTTTTTATGGTTCCTGTGCAATTAGGTTCTGCATATCCTGCTACCTCTCTCCTCGCTTACTAGACAAATGCCTCAATACCTTTTAAAATTGGAGTGACCATACAATCCAAATTATTACAGTTGAGATCAAAGGGTGAGCTGACCAAACAGGATTCCTGCAAATAGATGTCAACAGGACTGTATGGTCATCTTACTTAAAGTCCTTTGGAGTATTATCTCCTCAGAGATGAATTCTCAAATGGAAATGTTTATTTCCTATTGGTATTGCTGTAGTTCCTGTGATATGGCACCTCTGATATGGACTCTATTTTAAGAATGTGATCTTTTAGTGCAGGTTCTTTATCACAATCATTTTCATATCGCCATCATGGTTCTTTAATAGTGAGACTCAGCTATTTTTTTCCACCCAAATATATCTGAGAGACTCCCTAACTCATCAGTCTGTGCTTCACTACTAGAGTAGTTCTTGCTGGAAAAGGAAGTAATTCTTGCTGTTTCCCTGAATAGGCAATAAGGGAACAAAATCAGAAACTAAAGCAAAAGGGCTCATGGGATTTGAAAATATTCCAAAGGCAAGTCTGGGGGGATGGATCTAGAGAGTCACTGGCTTGACACAAGAACTATTTGTTGAATGAATAAGTAAAAGAGATGCCTATACTAATGATAGTACTGGTTTAACTCTAGTATGACTTAGAAGAAGACTTCACTGATTCTCCTTTTATCTTGGTTTTTTCACACTAACTCTAGACTCATCCCCCCCTTTCTTAAAATTTATTGTTGTTTTGGTTTTTAATGCAATATCATTAATTATTTGCCAGATTTTATGTTAAATTTTTCTGTAGAGCAGTTTAAACATTAATGATTTTTAGTTCTAACAGGGTAGAAATAGATTTCAAAAGCAGAGATATTTCAGCATGAAGCAGTTTGTGCCCCCTTCTATTTTTTTCTGGTTTTGTAATTGAACAATAATTTGTTGTGGGGGTGGTTTCCCCTTTTTCTTTAGCACTTCTAAAGTTCAGTATTTACAGCATTTACTTTTTTTGTTCTCCTCAAGTTAGCTTTAACTTGCTTCTCCAAAGAATTGAAGGCATTTCTCAGTATCCTTGCCTATTATTCCCTACATGACCAATTCAAGTGAAATTAAATGATGTTTTCTACTTTCAGTTATTTGATATTTTTCATGTTGTAGGGAACAGAAAACAAGGCAAATTTAATCCATAAAATAATCAGATTTTGTTCTGATTCTGGTGTCTAAAATGCTATTCAGTCTTTATCATGCATAATGAGATGTTTCAGAAAAATCAGTTAGTTTTAGGCTGATTTGGAAATTAAGTGACCTACAAAAGGATATTTCTGAATCAAAGTCCTCAATATTAATTTTAGAGATACATTTTCTCTAAGTTTTGCTCAGATTTGAAAAAGTATGGGGAAAAATGAAAACAATGTTTAAACTAAGGCTTAGTTTCCTTATTAATAAATAGGGAATACTATAGTAATTGTCCCATTGATTTGTTGTGAGAATTATAATTGTTTTGAGATTGTAAAATACCTACAAGAATTGAGCACTTAACTGTGCAAAATAGTGCTCAATAAATATAGTATATTTATCCTCATTTTCATATTATAATTTATTACAGTTTAACTTTATTGTTACAGACCAATTGATAAACAGAAAAAATTTTAATATTTAGTCCAAATATTCTTGCTGCTGTGATAAAAAACAAGTAGCACATGTTACTGTCTAGATTGAATTTGACCATTGTTCTAGTTAGTGAATGCTGCTAGAATGCAATACACCTGTGATGGATTGGCTTTTATAAAGGGGATTTATTTAGTTACAAATTTCCTAATTTGGGAAGGCACACATGCCTGCTGGGCTTCTCTCCCTTCATCTAGGTTCAAACAGCTTCTGGGCAATTCCTTTCAGCATTTCCAAACTTCTGGGTCTGAGCCTGAACTCTGCTTAACTGTACTGAGCTGAGCTGTTTCTCTGTCTTCTGACTTTTCCTTTTAAGCCTCCAGCTAATTAAACTGAAGATCACTCATTGAGAAAGGCATCCTCTTAGCCGACTGCAGGTGTACTCAGCCATAGATGAATTTCACATGCTGATGATTTAAGTCCATGCAACAGAACAACAGTGCATCATAACCTGGCCAAGTTGACAGTGGAACCTAACTACTGCAGCCATAATCTATATTAACTCTTAAATCTCAGTGGATGGTTCAGTTTTCTCTTTCAACTTTCATATCAGGTGCATGTCATTAATAATGTTAAATAATTAATATATTATCTTTCTCATTACCTACTTTATTTTCACACCTACCTTTTATGGACATGCTTTATAACTTTGAGATAGTCACTGGATCATACCCATTATTTTTCTAGTCTATTAATATGAAAGTCATTATCTTTTATTACATGTTTTACATGTAAGTAGAAGAGTTAGGATGAGCAAATAGCCTATAGAAAATGTAGCTCCATTTTATTATTCACATTCGGTTTCATTTCCACCTTTGCACCTTGTGGCTGTGTGTTTTCTGAAATAACTTTTACTGAGTCCAACTCTCTTGTGTTGGGTTGTTCTTATTAGTAATAAAATAGCAAGGGGAACAATCAACAATTACTGGCTTTAAAAACTTCTCATAGCAAAAACAGCATGAAATGACATGGGAAAATGTTGTCATTTCTGAGTCCTATAGTAGATAACTGATCCTTATGATAAAATTGAGCAAACTGTAGGTATATACAAAGCAGCACTTATAATGCTTTCTTGTTTGTTTCTGTGTGTTTACATGAATATAAGTCTCTGAATGGAGATCTTTGGTGTTAGACTGACTCCCATTAAATGCAGTTGCATGAAACAAAGTGATTGAAATTATGCCAAGTCATTCCTGACAAAGGTAATATCATCCATCTTCTGCCTTATTTAGTATATTTCTTTAACCAAGGAAAGATAAACCCATTTGCAAGAATTTAATGAGTTTAGAACAGCAGATATTTCCATATCAGCAACTAAAGGTGGCACAAGAAGAATTATGCTTCCTTTATTGTGGTGTTTAGATGAAGACATAGAAGGTTAATAACAAGAGTAATAACTACAATTGTGCCAAACCCTCTACTTACTATATTCTCTATATTGATTCCTTTTATACTCACTATAATTCTGCGACATAGTTCCTTCCTTCCTTTTCATTTGTACCTGGTTTATATAGGCATGTCTCCTGTCCTACACAGATAGCTATTCACTTTGTTCTGGCTGAAAAATAGTTCAGAAGTTCTACTAACCTCACACCTTTCATGGAATTGGCACAGAATCACCTCAGATATGCTGCGGTTGGTGAATTAGCCCATCAGAATTCACTTTGTATTTCTGGTTTTGTACCTCTGGGTGGGGCTCAGCTCTTCCACATAGATAATCTACTTGAGAATATGCTTATTTTTAGAAATGAGGATAGTATTGTACTCAGTGAAGTCATCTTGGTAAAGCCATCACTGAAATGGACGCTATGGATAATATTTTTTAGTAGATTTGTGTAATTTTCTTTTCTAAAGATGACATTTCTATCAGTATCAGGCATATAGAATATCATGGCTATTTAAGTACCTTACTGATCCAGTACCTGATGCAAAATATTAATGATGAGAAACAATGAGTCATGGACATCATCATATGGAATTGCTTTTATTCAAAGTAAGAGTTATTTAACTCTCTTTGTTGTCCAGCCTTTAAATTGATAACAAAAGGAATTCTACATTTATCTCAAGAAAGTACTGTGTATTGTGTTATAGAAGAATAAAGTCACAAAGAATAAAATACTAAGAAACCAGTATGCCTTTATTAAAATTGTAGGTTTTGTTGAAAGTAGGACTTTGGGAGATCACACTCTAAATCATTATAAGAGTCAAATGCAAAAAAGTAAAAATATTACAAATACCACATAGTGTAAGGAACCAGTTATCCCTTCTGTACTAAAGTAGAATACAATAACAAGTTAGCATTACTATAGTGTCAACAGCTCATAAAAGGATTTTTAAGGACCTTTCCTATTGTCTTATATCCTTAAAAAAGTTAACAACATAAAAGTATTTGAAACATTTTGAATTTTGATGTATTTAATTTCCCAGAAATAAATATACTCCTAAATGGTTTAGTAATTTTATGTTCTCCAAATATATGTAAAAATATGTATAATGTATACGAATGTTTTTCCATTTTTAACATGTGAAGTGATTCACCCGGTTTTCTATTTTTTTTTTTTTATTTTCAAATATTGCTGCCTGAACTTTCTAAGGCATCTCCCCTTTATTGTTAATTTATAAGAACTTTAGAAACATTGATAGTAAATTATTATAAAAGGGTCATATATTAGTCCTTCAAATATTCCCATTCAAAAAGTAATATATGAAGTTGGGTTATTTGAGTTATATGGAGTTGAATTAATTGAATTGAAATCAAGTCAGTAAACTTTTGAATAGGAAGGAAGGAAAAGAAATTGAAACAGTTGGCTCCCTCTTATAGTATGAATTTTTTAAAGGAAGAAAATACTTCTGCTTCCCAGATACACACACACACACACACACACACACAGTATTGATTGAGAGGCTTTTGTTTTAGGTGAGAAAAACCCAAATCAAATTAGCTAAAGCTAAAATAATGACTTTACTCTCCAAATAACTGGGCATACAAAGAGTGGGACTTGCTTCAGACTTAAAAAGGAGTTGTTCACACTCTGTTGCTAAGGCTCTTATCTCACTCCAACCCTTAAACTCTGCTTTGCTTCTGATTGAATCCTTTTGAGATATCCTTCCTCTCCAAGGCACCAAGATAATGGCTGGCAACTTCAAGACTATATTTTTCAAGAGCTCATGAGCTCATAAAAAGAGTGTCACTTCTCCATATGTTTTAGTTTCCTAGTCTGCTTAAACAAATACCATGAAATGGGTCAGGTTAAAGAATAGGAATTTATTCACTCACAGTTCTGAGGTCAAGAAAATGTCCAAATCAAGGTGATGCTTTCTCCTTGAAGACTGTGGCATTCTGGGGCTGGTTGCTGTAAATCTTTGGTTCTTCTGTCATATGGCAAGGCACATGCTGGTGTCTCCTGATCTCTCCCTTCTCTTTTGAGTTTTGTTTCAGCTTCTTGCTTCCTATGGCTTTCTCCCTTAGTCTGAATATAATTTTCTTATAAAGAACTCCGGAAGTAGTATTAAGACACATCCTGATTGAGGTGCGACATACCTTTATTGAAGTAACTTCATCAAAATGTCCTCCTTACACTCATGCATAAGACTGGATTAAATTTAAGAACATGTTTTTTCTGGGGTCCATACAGCTTTAAACCACCACACCATACCAGCACTAGCAATTTCTAGGAAGGGATGTAATTTTGCCTTCATTCCTTATTTGATAGAGCATTCTGAGGGGCTAAGCATGGGTTATGGGTTTACTCCTTAAATTTAGGGGCTTCTGGAGAGGGTCAGCTCTGCCAAAACTATTTAAATTGCCAGAATTAATATTGACTGCTAAATGGTACTCTGAAAAGAAGGAATGCTGATCAAAGAAAACTGACATATAATTCCACCAGATCAAAAGAAAATCATCTAAAGTTTAAAATCATCTAAGTTTAAAATATGCAAATATTTTCCTTTACATTCCTACTTCTGTCACTCTTGGTATCTATAAGAATCTTTTAAGAGCTTCAAACTAATTCAAATCTATGAAAACTCCCAATACAATACTTAGTTAGGTGTATATTTTAATGGACAAACCCTTTGTTTTGTCAGAATAAATGTTCTGAAAATTTTTGTGCATTTGATTCATTTTTATGTGAAAAATTATGTGAGCCTCAATTCTCAAAGGAGACCAAAGCGCTGTTTGAAGTCAGTACTAGGATTCCAAGCTACAAATTTTCATTTCTATTAAGTATATACCTCCACCTACTCCCATCCATGAAATTCTCTAAAATGTTAACAAGCATCAATTGGAAGATGTTATTTGATAAATATTTCTGATTTCACATATGAGTTTTCTAAATATTAAAGCCCTATGCCAGTATTATGAGAGCAAGCTCTACTTATCTGTTCTTTCACTTTGATCTCTCTGCCTGTTTTAGCAATAGCAATAATCTGGAAATATTGTGATATGTTTCAAGTAGAAAAGGAAAACAAAATTGAGATGTTTTAATATAATCATAATAGAAACCAAATGATCATTTCATCCTACATTAATTTACAATACAAGAATCATGAGTGCCTTTTTATATGCAATAATGTATGTCTCTTAAAATTGAAAATGTAAAGATATCAAACAATATGGTGTATCTATGAAAAAAAATATTTTTATTAAAATCTAGCATACGATATCTTAAAATCAGACTCTGAATTACTTTTATAAATGTTTTGCGTCTATAGCAATTTGCACTTTTTATAGATAGCTAATATGCCTAGTACTTCAAATTATGCTAATAATTCTTCCTATTCTTTGAATGTAAAGCTGAATTCTAACTTTTCCAAATACCTCTGATTAAGACTGCAAACGTAAAAGTAAGATAAGTCTGTCAAAAAATGAACAATTTGCACAGAGAGTTCAGATTTTTCAACTGATAGCATTTTAGCACATAGAAGGGAGTTGTCAGAATTTTACTACAGGCAGTTTCATTCTGTTCATTGATATATTTTTGAGTATTCTGGAAAGAATTAGGTGGTAAAATTCAGTTGGCATCCAGGGAGAATATCCATATCCTTTTATTTCTCTATGTGCCAATCTCATCATAATATGCTTGATCATTCTCTTGAAATCCTATGTAATACCTTTGCATGGAAAGTTTTGATTTCAGTCTCCTTGGGCATATATTGATTTCAATCAGCTAAATTAACATGCTCTCAGGTCCTGCTGGGCTGACTTCTTGAGAGATCCTCTCTCAAAGAAAAGAGGCATTCTGACCTAATTGTGGTGAAAATAAATAATTTCTCATTCCTTTTCTTTAAAAGAACTGTTAATTTCATAGGTAAAAACCTCCTCTGATTCTTCATTATCTTGCCTAAGTCTATCATTATACATCTAAATAACTTCATTGAATAATGGAACTATGATGGGTATATACAGCATTTTCCACTCTTCTTTGAATTAAGTTGGGTTACATTTATGTTACTATGACTCTAGTATCCAAAGATATTATTCTATTTCTCCTATAGATCTGCTTTCTCTAAGATTTATTGGCTCTGGAATACATATGTAGAATGGATGATGCTCATTCTTTGAGAGTAACCGAAGAGGAACTTTAATTTTGAGATATATACCATCTCACTTTCTCACCAATAACATTTAAGTCAAATACAGGCTGCTATTTTTCATATCTCAGATCCATCCTCAAGTAGGAGGAGGTGAGGGTTAGTAGCTCTTTGTTGTCATCTACCTATGAACTGTGTTTCAGATGCCTTTAACATTCTTATTTTTCAAATAGTGTTACCTGATGTTCTAGTTTACTAGCTGCTGGAGTGCAAAATACCAGAAATGGAATGGCTTAAAAAAAGGGGAGTTTATTAAGTTGCAGTTTTACAGTTCTAAGGCCAAGAAAATGTCCCAATTAAAGCAAGTTTATAAAAATGTCCAAATTAAGGCACCAACAAAAAATTACCTTCACTCAAGAAAGGCCGATGAAATTCAGAATTTGTTTCTCACCTGGAAAGGCACATGGTGAACATGGCAACATCTGCTAGCTTTCTCACCAGGCATCTTGTTTCATGAAGCTCCCTCCGGGCATAATCTAATCAAGTTTACAACCTACAGTATTGAATAGGGACTAAAAGAAATGGCTGCTTCCATGAGATGGATCAGGATTAAAACATGGCTTTTCTAGTGAACATAATTCTTTCAAACCATCACATTTCAACCTCTGGAACCAAAAAAGACATATTTTTTCCCATATTCAAAATACATTCATTATATTACAATATCATAAAAGCCTTAAAGCATTTCAGTAACAATATCAAAGTCAGAAATAGTACAAAATCTCAAAATCAGCTACAGGCATGGTCTGTTCTAAGGCAAAATTCTCCTCTGGCTCTGGACCCGTAAAATTCAGAGCAAAATTTGCTGCTAACGTACAAAGGAGGAACAGTCATAGGATGCAGATACCCACTTCCATAGGGAGGAATTGTAAGGAACACAGGGGTCACTGGACCAAAGCAGTCTCAAAGACCTGCAGGGCAAACTCCATTAGATTTCAAGGTCTAAGAGTCATATATCCTCAAGGTTTTGGAAAGCAGAAGTCCCACCTTTCCAAGGGCCTCTTCAGCAGCCCGGGTCTCTCTGAATGTAACCTTGGAGGACACTGGGGAGACCATGTTTTTCTTGGCTCCACCTTCTCCAATCATTGAGACTGCATCCAAGCTTGACCCCTCCATGTGGTGGCAGCCAGGCTATCCCTAGTCCCCAAGGAAGGTGCTACACCTTCTCCAAGGCCTGAGGTGGCACCATTCTTTGCCTGCAATGAGGGGGAAGGCCCATCCTCTGCAACCTTACCCTCTCCAAGTACCTGAGTGGGTCTGCTCTCCTGGCCCTAGGTTTCTTGACTTTAGACTTTAGTTTCCATAGTTCTGCTTCTGAAGATATTTTACCTTTACATTGTCCCTTTTCTGAGCCCCCAGTCCAGATCAACTGTGGCTGTGTTTATACAGGTCCCACAGCACTCTTGCTGACTTTCTATTAGTTAGCAAGGTTGTGCCCATCAGACAGAATTAGTTTCCACAACTCCTTCCTGGATAACTCCATCTCCAATCCTGGCTTTCTCTGAAATGGCTGACTAGTTATACATTTGGCCAAATCCTCATGTGAGGTACCATTCTCTGGGATCTCCCTCCTTGGAAGCCCAGAATTTTCAAGAACATCCATTTCTGGTTTCTTTTACCCAAGAGTTTAGTTCTCAGCTTATCTTTTTCCTGTCACATTTTGCTATAAGATGTGAGGATAAACCAGGCTGCACTTTGCACATTTAATTTGGAAATCTCTTCTGCTAAATATCCATGTTCATGGCTTTTAAAATCTGCCTTCAAGACAAAGCCGCTAGTCAATTTTGCCAGATCATTTGCCATTTTAAAACAGGAATCAATTTTAAAACAGTTTGCAATAACACACACCTCATTTCTGTCTAGAGCCTTGTCAGAGGTATTATTAGAGTCCACGTTTCTATCAGTAGTCTCTTCAAAGCATTGTAGGCCTTCTCCTTCGATCTCCTCACAACTCTTCCAGAGTCCTTCCCTTATCCATTTAAAAGGCTGTTCCAGTATGTTTGGTATTTGCGAACCACAGCAGCACCCCACTTCTCCAGTACAAAATCTACTCTAGTTTGCTAGCTGACACATGCAATATACCAGAAATGGAATGGCTTTTAAAAAGGAGAATTTATTAAGTAGTACGTTAACAGTTCTAAGGCTATGAAAATGTCCCAATTAAAGCAAGTCTATAAAAGTGTTCAAATTAAAGCACCAACAAGAGATTACCTTCACTCAAGAAAGGTTAATGAAGTTCAGGGTTTCTCTCTCAACTGGAAGGTCACATGGCAAACATGGTGACATCTGCTAGCTTTCTCTTCAGGCTTCTTGTTTCATGAAGCTCCCCCAGGGCATTTTCCTTCTTCATCTCTCAAGATCTCTGGCTGCATGCGGTCTCGTTGTTCTGTGGCTGATTCTTGACTCTGTGTCTTTCTCCAAAATGTTTCCTCTTTTAAAAGATCCCAGTAAGCTAATCAAGACCCCTTGGAATGGTGGAGCCACACCTGCATGAAGATAATCTGATGAAGTTTCCAACCTACAATGCTGAACAGGGATTAAAAGAAGCACTGCTTCCATGAGATGGATCAGGATTAAGACATGGCTTTTCTAGGACACACAATCCCTTCAAACTTGCACACCTGGTATTTTCTGATATATCAGCAGAGAGGAGAAGAACATGTAACATATGTTTTTCTTGACATGCTAGAATAGCCTTTGTAAGAAAATACTGGAAACAAGCACAGAGGTCTTTCTACTATAGAGGTGAAAACAAAATGAAAGAACCTCTTTTTTCTGATTGCCTTTGTACAAGTTTCTACTTCTGTGGTTGTAGAAGCAAATTTTCATCTGTTCATTCTCCTTTGAAGTGATACTAATATTGATTTTTGAGTATTCTAATGCTTTCTCCTAAATGCATCATGTCAGTGTTATCTTTATGGCAGCAACTATTTCAGCTCTGTCTGACAGAGGTAAAGAATTGAAAGATAGTACCATTTTGTCAAAGATTTTCACAGTCTATCATAATGATATAATTGCCACCTATTTAATAATTATAATGTTTGGGGAAAATAAAACTAAGAAAAGTACATTAGATGCATATTTATATATAAAAAAGATCTGCTCTACTTTACATAAATGAATTGGATTAAAGACTGTATTTGGGAATTGCTATATCTCTCAGTTGGTGGAGGCCTTTTCAAAAATCCCATGCTTTTTGCTATGAAGTACAGATACATCATTATCAAATTGTAACATTTCTCATTAATTTAATAGAACTAGTTGCACTGCGAACTACTTTACAGTTTTGAAAGAAAATTCTTAGAATTTTAATATGTTCATTAGTTATGTTTTGAAGTCTAACTTTTTTTTAAACATTTTTTATTGTGGAAAAAACATATATTCAAAAAGTGAAATTTCAAAGTACATTTTAACAAGTAGTTTCAGAACAAATTTGAAAGTATGGTCTTGGTTACTGTCCTACCATTTCAGGAGTTTCCTTCCAGCTGCAATAGACACTGGACACCAAAAAGAAATATCAGTATAATGTTTCAGTCATACCCTTTCGTTAAATCCCATCTTTTCTGATACAACTCCTCCTTCTCCTTTGATCCTTCTTTCACACTTGAGAGATATTTGGGCAATGGTTATCACAACTTCATGTTGAAAGGGGCGTTGACATTATGGGGTAAGGGGATGCAACTGGTTGATGTTCTTGGAAAGACTGATAACTTTGGGGTTCAGAGCTTACTGGCTTAAGAACCATCTGGAAGTTATAGGTTTCTGAAAATTAACTTAGTGAGTAAAACTATTATAGAGTCTCAGAGCCCTCAGTATTCTTTAGAGTTTACAGGAATGGAAGTATAACCATTTTAACATTTATCTTCATTTCTTGTATGTAATTCATTTTACCAGGTTAAATATTGAGTTCTTATGTCTTTTAAGACATTTAAAAAGATCCAAGGATGATAGGGAAGATATATAAACTGTAGTTAATATGGTTTCATCCTTTCTAGAGACTTATATCTAGTAGTCATTAACCTATGTAAGTCCTCACTAAATATGTTCTTTGGATTACTCTTTCAATAAAGACATATTTAGAGAAGTAAAAGGAGGTTCCAGTTTAATTATTTTTGACATTATAGAAAACTTTAAAACAAGTTTAAGAAATCTCAGCTATGAACCATGTTAATAATATATAGATAGCCAAGGTGTACAAATATATGTACATATATACATAGCTGTTAACATTTTTCCATGTCATACACAGTTTCTGCAGAATACAAAATTTTAATATTATGTAATTTCTCATAAGAGAAATAATATGTATTAAGCCTATTTCATCATTTTAGTTTCCTTGAAACTTGATATATTGACTACATGTTGAAAAGATTAAATATTCAGTATTGACTGGTAAATTGAATTATGAGTAAAAATGAGGAGTCAAGAAATTAATCACTATACTCTTTAGGTAATTTTTTCCATAAATATAATACTATGGAAAACACCTCAGCTTTTTCTGTCTCCACTCAAGAGCATATATGATAAATCATATTTTCAATTATAAAAGAGAATTAGGAGAGTGGAGCTGATAAATATCTTTAGTCCTGCACAGACATGGTATCTGCCATGTGTTCTTTCCAAACTTTCTGTCACTCTAGAGAGTTTTTACTTCTCATTTATTTTTGTTTTTCTTACAGGCAAAAAATAATAGCAAGCTTTGGTGAACACAGACTTTGAGTCACATACATATTTTTTTGGACTCCATTTACTTTAGTAATGGATTTAAAAAGTGAAATAGATAATTTTGTATCTCTCATTATAAATTCTGAGAGTCTGAGAGTGCCCTAATTTCCAGCACCTAATATCAGATACATAGTAGGCATGCAGTAAGTATTGTCGAAATGAGTAAATGAGTAACTGAGAGATAATAGATGTTTCAGGATCAATAATGTGTGTAAAAGTAGCATTAGATAATTTATAAAAACATCTTTTATAGTTTTAGAATGACCCATTCTACTCGAAAAAAGATATATCAAGAAGATCAAATATACTTCATTATCAAAATCCTGTGCAGAATACCTATGTTATATTATTCTTAAAACACCATGAAGTATCTGAATTTTAATAAGACATGGAGCAGTATAGAACAGAAAATTTGAATCAATAGCCAAGCATACCTATACTTTAATATACTACTACACAACCAGATTCAGAGGGATAGAAAAACATGACAAGAAAGATTCCAGATCAGACTAAAATCCTCAGGTCTCAATTTCATCCCTCCAAAATTTAGGTATTGAAAAAAAATTTTTTGGTAAAGTAAGTTATTTGTCATTAATTATTTTTATTCTTCTTGTTCAGCAATGGACTTGCTAAAGAGTTAAGATGTAAAAATGCAAACACAGAAATAAAATAACTGAAGAGGAAGTATTTATTAAAGAGTAAACTCATATTTATTGAACCTTTATTCTAGTAGAGATACTGATAATCTTTACATTTGCTATTAATTTGATACAAATGTAAGTCTATGAGCTAGATTATTTTAAAAAATTAGGTAACTACCATTGATTCTAAACTTTATTTTTATACAAAACCTTATTTAACTATATTGCAGCACATCTAGCCCTTTTTTCTTAGCCAACCAAGTTTCTACACTTTTTAAAATATTTTTTCTATCATAAAATGAAAAGAAATAGACACAATTGTGTAGAAGAGAGAGTGCATACATGGGAATCCCATGATCAATATCATCTATGCCTCTGTCCTTAATAAGAGAGCGACCTTGTGTGTGTCTTCCATCTTGTCTGGACCTATAGCCTCCTCTGTGAATTAAAGCAATTGAGATGCATGATTTCTAAAGAAACCTTTCCATCTCTTTAGGGTTTTTTTTCTCTGTTTAATTAACCATTCATTATATATACATACACATATATATAGGGTTTTATGTTTACCACTTAATTGCAATCATGCAATTGTAATCATAATGCATTGCCTTATGAAAGGATTCCCCTATTTCCGATTTAAAAAGCATCATGTTAGTTGCACCACTGGTGACATTTTAGATCTTGTCACATTTTTAATAATATAATGCAGAGATCTGTATGCATTAGAAAAGTGTACTTTTAAAGCAGGCTTTGCATAATGCAGGGCATTCTGTTCTAATACAGAAACAATTCAAATAAATAAATAGTGTGTATGTGTGTATCTTATAAGGACTTAGATTAACTCTAGAAAATATACAAAATACTGGAAGGAAAGATTATCTGTTGAGAATTAATCAGGTTGATTAAGTGCTATAATTTTTACTATTAAATATAAATCATGTACATGTATAAGCTATTCAAATATTTTTTAATTTTTTTATTAATTTTTAAATTTAAAAAACAATTACAGGAAAGAAACACAAACATTCTTAATATGTGATCATTCCATTCTACATATATAATCAGTAATTCACAATATCATCACATAGTTGCATATTCATCATCATGATCATTTCTTAGAACATTTTCATCCATTCAGAAAAGAAATAAAAAGACAACAGAAAAATAAAAGAAAACAGAAAAAAATATATACATACCATACTCCTTACCCCTCCCTTTCATTGATCACTAGCATTTCAAACTAAATTTATTTTAACATTTGTTCCCCCTATTATTTATTTTTATTCTATATGTTCTACTCATCTGTTGACAAGGTAGATAAAAGGAACATCAGACACAAGTTTTTCACAATCACAGTCACATTGTGAAAGCTATATCATTATACAGTCCTCATCAAGAAACATGGCTACTGGAACACAGCTCTACATTTTCAGGCTGTTCCCTCCAGCCTCTCCATTTCCTCTTGGATAACAAGTGATATCTACTTAATGTGTAAGAATAACCTCCAGGATAACCTCTTGACTCTGTTTGGAATTTCACAACCATTGACACTTTGTCTCATTTCACTCTTCCCCTTTTGGTTGAGAGGGTTTTCTCAATCCCTTGATGCTGAGTCTCAGCTCATTCTAGGATTTCTGTCCCACATTGCCAGGAGGGTCCACACCCCTGGGAGTCATGTCCCACGTAGACAGGGGGAGAGTGGTGAGTTTGCTTGTCGTGTTTGCTGGAGAGAGAGGCCACATCTGAGCAACAAAAGAGGTTCTCTTGGGGGTGACTCTTAGGCCTAATTTTAAGTAGGCTTGACCTATCCTTTGTGGGGTTAAGCCCCAAAACTGGAGGCTCAGCCTATAGCTTTGGTTGTCCACACTGCTTGTGAGAATATCAAGAATTCAACTTGGGGAGGTTGAATTTTCCCGTTTTCACCATTCCCCAAAGGGGCTTTGCAAATACTTTTCCGCTCACTGATCAAATCACTCTGGGATTCATCAGGGCATCACTGGACAAACCAATAAAATTTCATGTCCTACCCAAGGTTCCATGTACTTGTGTTGTTCAACCAAGCTATCTACATAAGTTATATTAGGAAATGCACTAGTCAAAATATAAATTTTGTACCAAATAAACATTTTTTGCTTTAGTCTCACACATAAGTTGAAATTTTAAAATATTAATTACCATCTATTTTCGACACTCTGCAGTAATGACATTCCTTTGTTCTTCCTCATGCAAAAACATTTTTAAAATTTGTACATTTAGTCACTGTCATTATACACTCTAGGGATTCCTAGATTATACCATCTCAATCTTTATCATCTATCTTTCTTTGTGATTTCATTTATGCCCCCAGCCCTCCTCCCTCTATCATTCTCACATTCAGCTTCGTTCAATGTTTTTTACATAATTATATTACAGTTAGATAGTATTGTGCTGTCCATTTCTGAGTTTTTACATTCAGTCCTGTTGCACAATCTGTATTCCTTCAGCTCCAATTACCCAATACCTTACCCTATTTCTACCTCCTGATGGTCTCTGTAACCAGCGAAACTCTCCAAGTTTATTCACTAATGTCAGTTCATATCAGTGAGATCATACAGTATTTGTCCTTTTGTTTCTGGCTAATCTCACTCAGCATAATGTCCTTAAGGTCCATCCATGTTGTTACATACTTCATACTTTATTCTGTCTTACAGCTGCATAATATGCCATCTTATGTATATACCACAGTTTGTTTAGCCACCCATCTGTTGATGGACATTTTGGCTGTTTCCATCTCTTGGTAATTGTAAATAATGCTGCTATAAACATTGTTGTGCAAATGTCCATTTGTGTCCTTGCCCTCATGTTCTTTGAGTAGAGACAACATATAGATGGATCCCATTCCCTAATCCATTCTGCCAGTCCCTGTCCCCCAATTGAAAAGCTTAATCCATCAACATTCAGTGTTATTACTGCACAGGCAGTACCCTCCTCTAACATTTTTCTTTTTAGCTTTTATATGTCCTTCTAATTTTACTTCTTTTTACCTTTACTCATAGTCTTCCTTACTACACACCTCTCTCTTCTGCCTTTGTATCTATCTCTAGTGCTCCCTTTAGTATTTCTTGCAGAGCTGGTTTCTTGGTCACAAATTCTCTCAGTGATTTTTTGTCTGAAAATGTTTTAATTTCTCCCTCATTTTTGAAGGACACTTTTGCTGGACATAGAATTATTGGTTGGCAGTATTTCTCTTTTAATAATTTAAATATATCATCCCACTGTCTTCTCGCCTCCATGGTTTCTGCTGAGAAATCTATGCATAGTCTTATTGGGCTTCCCTTGTATGTGATGGATTGCTTTTCTCTTGCTGATTTCAAGATTCTCTCTTTCTCTTTGACCTCTGGCATTCTGATTAGTAAATGTCTTGGAGTATGTCTATTTGGATTTATTCTCTTTGGGGTGTGCTGCACTTCTTGGATCTGTAATTTTAAGTTTTTCGTAAGAGTTGGGAAATTTTCAGTGATAATTTCCTCCATTAGTTTTTCTCCTCCTTTTCCCTTCTCTTCTCCTTCTGGTACACCCACAACATGTATATCATGTGCTACATATTGTCCTTCAATTCCCTGAATCCCTGCTCATATTTTTCCATTTTTTCCCCTATATTTTCTTTTTCTTATCGGATTTCAGATGTTCCATCCTCCAGTTCACTAATCCTATGTTCTGCCTCTCGAAATCTACCACTATAGGTTTCCATTGTTTTTTTTTTTTAATTCTATTCTACTTTGTCCTTCACTCCCATAAGTTCTGTGATTTGTTTTTCCAGACTTTCAATTCTTCTTTTTGTTCATTCCTTGCCTTATTTATATCCTCCCTCATTTCATTGATTTGTTTTTTGATGAGGTTTTCCATGTCTGTTCGTGTATTCTGAATTAATTGTTTCAGCTCCTGTATCTCATTTGAATTGTTGGGTGTTCCTTTGACTGGGCCATATCTTCAATTTTCCTAGTGTGATTTGTTATTTTTTGCTGGTGCCTAGCCATTTAATTACCTTAATTAGTTTATTCTGGAGATTGCTTTCACTTCTTTTACCTAGGGTTTTCTTGCTGAATGAATTTGTTGTCTGTCTGTTCTTTGACATTCAGTTCAGCTTTATCTGGACCCCTAGCTTAAGTTTTGTTTAACAGAGGAGAATTTTTCAGTTCTTGTTTTCTTGTTTCTTGCCCTGCTTGTATGGTGCCTCCCCCCCCACCCCCCCAACTTAGGAGTGTCCACGTAGGTATTATAGATCCCACCCGGATTTTCCCAGACCAAACTGGCCTCCTGTCAAGAAGAAAGAGTCACCTGTGTCAGTTTTCCCTGAGGGTGAGACCCAGAAGGTTGACAGACTTGCCTGTGAAGTCTTTGGGCTCTGTTTTTCTTATCCTGCCCAGTATGTGGTGCTTGTCTGCCTGCAGGTCCCACCAGCATAAGATGATGCGGTACCTTTAACTTTGGCAAACTCTCCCTGCTGGGGGCTTGGTGGAGATAGAGGAGAGGTTGTAGGCTGGTTTTAATGGCTTCAAATTACCAGTCCCTGTTGTCTGAATTCCTTGGGGGAGGGATTATCCCTGAGTTGGGTCTCACTCCTCCTGTGGGGAAGGCACAGGCTCCAGACAAGCCCTCAACCAAGCCTGTTTCTGCCTATGCCTGGGGCAGTTGCAGCCTGAAAAGTCCTGCCACTGTATGCAAAGGCAGTCAAGCCTTTGTAGAAACACAGCCACAGAAACCTCTGCTTCCTTTTTTTTTTTTTCTTTTTCCATCAGCCCTGACCCCTTGGCACTGGGGCAAAAATGAACAACCTCCACTTTGACCAGGTTCGCCTGAACAGGGGCCTTTTTTTTTTCAACATGGGCAGGCACCAGGAATTGAACCCAGGTCCTCTGGCATGGCAGGCAAGCATTCTTACCTGCTGAGCCACCGTGGCCCACCCAGGGGGCCTATTTTTAGTAGTCAGATTTTGTTAATTAATTCCACAATTGGTGTTTGGTTGGGCTCAGCCCCTGTTGCTGGTAAAGTCTCTTTCCTTTCCCCTCTGGGAAGCAGCCTGTAGGGGGAGGGCACTGGCCATTGCAGCTTGGGGAACTCATGATTCTGGGGGCTCGCAGCCAGTCCATTTGGTCCAGACTGGGGTACACTGTGTGTCCGGTGACTGACGTGGCCCTAGGAGCTGTTCTGTATTGTTTCTGGTTATTTAGTAGTTGTTCTAGAGGACAAACTAAAATGCACACATTGCTAAGCCGCCTTCTTGGCCCGAAGTCACTATTCAAATAATTTTAAGAATCATTTTTAAAAGGAAAAGCTTTTATAATTTTATAGTAGTGGTTATTAAGCTGTCTATTAGTTTTCTGTCACTACTGTAACAAAGTACAACAAACTTAGAGGCTCAGACAACACACATTTATTATCTTATGTTTCTCTAGGTCAGAAGGTGGGTACAGGTCTCACTGGACTAACAGCAGTCCTTTCTCTAGACTCTGGGTAGGTGTATCAGTTACGGTTCTCCAGAAAAACCAAACCAATTGTATATGTATATGTATATATAATACATTTGCATCTATATACAATATATTAGGATATTTATACATTTAAAAATTTTATATATAATATGTATATAAAGGAACTTGAAAAGAATTGGCTCATGCAATTGTGGGGGCTGTCAATACCAAATTCCATAGGACAGACTCGAGGCTGAAAATTCTGGTGAGAGTAATGTTGAATTCTTGAATTGAATTCCTTAGTCTAGAAACTCAGGAGGGGGTGGAGAGTGTAGTCTTAAAGCAGAATTCCTTCTGATCCCTGGAACTCTGTTTTTGCTATTACAACCTCCAACTGATTGGATGAGGCCCACCCACATTATACAGGGTCATCTCTTTACTTAAAGTCAATTGATTGCAGCTGCTAATCCCATCAATGAACACCTCCACCGCAAAAAATTAGACAAGTATTTGACCAAACAACTGGACATCATAACCCACCGTGATGGTAAAATTAGCCATCACATTAGGATCTATTTCCTTGCTTTTTTCTAGCTTCTTGCGGCAGCCGCCATTCTTTAGTCCTCCCCGCTTCCTCCAGCAAGGGTGGTGGATTCTTTCACATATCACATCGCTCTGACCTTTATTTCTGCCTCCCTTTTCCCCTAGTAAAGATTCTTGTGATTGGATTAGTTCTGCCCAGATAATCTAGTATAATCTCCCCATCCCAACCTTAATTACATCTGCAAAGTCCTTTTGCCATGTAAAATAACATATTCATAGGTTCCAGGAATTGGGACCTGGGCATCTTTGGGGGACCTATTATGCTACCTATCACAAGCTATAAGCAAAATATCCAAGTAACTTTAATTACTAAATCAGAATTGCTCTGACGATAAAGAAAAGTTTAGATGCCCTGGATATAGAGATAGAGAACTGAAAGCTTCTAATGTTTCAGAGAGTATTATAGTACATTTGCCCCCTTCCCACCTCGTGGATGTAGTGTAGAAGGCAATGGATAAGAGATTGCATCTTATCCAGTTTGAACATCATTGAAGCTGGATGTTAGACATATATTCTTTATTCTCTTATTTGTGCATTTCTGAGCTTTTATTGTCTTTCAATCATCTTTTCTTTTACCACCCACCTGTGGGATACCTGTCCCCTGTCTAAATCATGTTACCTGCAGGCATGCCATTATGATGTTCTTTCTGCCACCCCATTTTCTACCATTTTCTTTCACTAAACTGCCACCTGCCCTAACCTCAGATATCACTTTTCTCCAGGTTATTGTTTTTTCTGACTTACAGTTAAGTGCCGTTACTGTGCTCTTCTGTCTCATCTCTAGCAAGGTGTATCAAATTTCGTTGTAATTGCTTAATATTGCATCTGGACAAATGGAGGAATCATGTTATCTGGTGCACATGGTATCCTTAATACTGGCCACAGAGTGGGTAGTGAAGAAAATTTGCTGAATGGTACACACACACACACACACACACATGCACAAACACACACAAATATGAAACTACCTATTCCCCAAATCATTTCATCTTTTCTCTGTGTGGCAAGTAATATCCACTAAAGAGAAGCCCATTAGGGACCTTTGCACTTCCATCAATGACTGTATATCCCAGATTAGTCAAGCATGTAGCTGTCTCTCTGCTGTCTCATATTTTACTAAACTCACTGAAAATAAGTATGATTTATAAGATGAGGCTGGAAAAGGAAACCAGAAGGAAAAGATAGGTATCAAATTGGAAACTTTACAAGTCTTTTCTTTGATGATTAGTTTTGATTGGTGTTTATATCTTACCCTGAAAGCTGACTTCATAAATGCCAGATGGATATGGTCAGAGTGGGATTTGAAGACAAACAAAACAAGCTATTATAATGCTAGGTATGTCCAACTGGCCATCAGCACAAACAACATTTTGACCTCTGGTATTTTGCTGTAGCAGAGAGTTCTTTTTAACAAGGAATTAAAATGTTCTTTTTTTTTTTTGCCTTTTCTTTTGGAAAGACTTAGGTACTTTCAGAGATTTGTAAAACAGAAAAGTTCCACATGAGATTCTTAATGTAGTTTAGTTTGGTTTCTCTGATTCCCACCTGAAATGATTATTACAGTAGGGAAGAGTGATATAACTTGCTATTGTCCTAAACATTGTAAAAGCAAAATGATGATATTGTTAAAAACCCCAGGAGCGAAACTGTGACATGTATTTTATTGTGGTTAAGGGGGAAAATGTCGTATCTCTAGAGTAAAATAATCAAGACCAGCAGGTGAAAAATTTAAAGCAAACAAGCAAAAAGAAGACATAACATCTGCCTGGAGGGCCATAAACTATTAAACTTGCAAGCACATTAGAGAAAAATGAAGAAAAATCAAGTAGAAAGATGGTGTAACTGTAGAAACCAATAGGGATTTCATTGCAATAAAATGTGTTTTTACTTAAAGAAGAAAGTTGTCTTTATTTCACCAAATGCATGTCTCCATATTTTATTTATTTTTATTCATTGGTCAGTGGCAGCTTTATTAGTATTTTTGTGAATATGTATAGAATTCAAAATGAATGTGGTAGGAAAAAGCATCTGCTACCAATACATTTAGTTTTTTAAGTCTGAATTATGGAAATTGCATTTGAGCCATTATTTTTGGTTTTATCATGTTAGAATTTCCTTTAGACATCAGGTATTATCTATTATCAATTTTGAATTATTCAAATGCTATTCATGGAAATTAAATGAGGCTTCCCCGATCATCCTACTTAAAATTGCAACCTTCCTTTCCCATTCCAGCACTTTTGTCTATTCTGTTTCCATAGCCCTTAGCATCTAACACATGCAATATAATTAACTTATTTATTGTATTTATTGCTTAATGTCCATCTCCCCCTATATCAGGGCAGGGATTATCGTTTCTTTTATTGTGTGATATATGTCAACCGTCAACCAAGTAGAAAGGTATTTATCACATATTAGATGGTCAACTAATATTGGGTGAATGAACACAGGAACAAAACAATAAATTTGTAATAATAATAATAATAATAATAGCTAAAATGTACTAAGTACTTTGGAATGGATCTAGCATTCTTTTAGGTACTATACATGTATAAACTCATTCAAATTTAAAACACTCCTAGCACTATACTTGTATAAACTGATTCAAATTTAAAACACTCCTAAGAGAAAGGTGCTATTATCACTGTTTTCAATAAGGAAATGAGGTCCATGGAAGTTAAGCAAATTTATAGATATTTAACTTATAATGCCTTTTGTCTACTAAATGGTAGAGTTGGATACCAAAGGTCTGTTCTAAGGCTATGATTTTACTAATTATATCAAAGTACCTCTAATTTGTCAACATGGTTTTACTGGAAAAAAAAATAGTTCATGTTCTCATAAAACAGATAGTTTTTAATCTTTTAATGTTTCAACACATCTGAAAGATCATGCTCACACATCTAGAAAGAATGGTTCTCTAAGGGAGTCTTCAATGATGAAAAGAGGCCTTTGGCTGTGGGCAGTTGCAAACTAGTGTGGAAGTATCCCATTTCTTACTGTTCTCTGGCATTGGTTATGACATCCACCACCTTGAAATGACTTTTGCAAACGTCTCCAACTTCTCAGGATCTCTGATTCCTCATTCTAAAATATAGTTTGGAGACTTCAAGATATGAAATACCTTTCTCCCTTTAAATTCTATGGTTCTCTTAATGCGTCTCTGTGCTCAGATTTGCAATAAAAGTGTTGACAGTAAAAAGAGAGCAGATCCTTTCCTTGAAGTGAATGCTGCTCAAATACTTTCTGTATTTGAACTTTAGTAGAAATTGCACAGGGTTCCTTGATGAATTAGCAATGAATGAGAGTTAAAAAAGAGATTGGGATAGGAACTGTACTCTTTCTTTCCAGAATCCATAATGGCTTTTGTATTTTTTTCTACAACATTGAGTTCTGTTGACCAGAAATCTTGAAATATCTATTTCTTTGCCATACCTGAATCTGGATAGCCCACAATTTCAGCTCAAAACAGTTGCTCTTTTCTTTCTTCCCTTCCCTTCTCTCCTGTCTCCTCCCCTCCCTTCCCTTCCTTATCCTTCCCTCCTCTGCCCACCCTGTCCCTCCTACATCCCTTCCCCCTTCTCCCTCTCCTTTCCCCCTTTCCCCTCCCCTGCCCCCATCCCCTTTTCCTTTCTCCCTGTAAATGTGAATGAGTGATACAATTTCTGACAGAGCTCTCTGCTTTATTCTTCCATGCCTACCTGGAGCATAACACTAACACATTTAAAAAGAAAAGGTTTAAAAGACATATCCATGATTTTGGAACCTTCATACACTGCTGGTGGGAAGGTAAAATAGTGCAGCCACTTTGGAAATAAGTCTGACAGTTCTTCAAAAGGTTGCACATAGAGTTAGCATATGTTCCAGAAATTACCCTCCTAGATATCCATCCAAGAGAAATGAAAATGTATTAACACAAAAATTGTACACTAATACATATGCTTATAGCAGCATGATTCATAATAACCAAAATGTGGAAATAACCAAATGTCCATCAATTGATGAATGAATAAATAAAATTGGTATGCTAATATAATAGAATATTGTTCAGCAATAAAAAGGAAATAAGTAATGATTCATGCTACAGCATGGGTGAACTTTGAAAACCATATGCTAACTGAAAGAAGACAGTCACAAAAGATCACATGTTGTAGAATCCGTATATATTAAATATTCAGAATACGCAAATCTATTCAGACAGAAAGTAGAAGATTGGTTGTCTAGGATTGGGGTGGGTTGGGGAAACATGAGATGTGACTGCTCATGGACATATGATTTCTTTTGGGGGATGATAAAAACATTCTAAAATTGATTATGGTGGTGGTTACACAAATCTATGAATAAACTAAAAAACATTGCATGGGACACCTTAAATGGCTGGATTGTATGGCATATTAATTATATCAATATGATAATTAGATTATATATAAAATCTTCATGAAAATGTATCATTTTACATAGACATTGACATGAATCAAAACAATTCATAAGCTATCTCCCTTTTCTGTTGCCATTGTTCTTCTAGATTCCTTAGCTTTCTTTTTTTTTAATTACATGACCCTTTTATTGATACTTGACAACTGGCCAACTGGCCTAAATAAAGACTTGAATTTCAGTACAAATCCCCTTATCAGTAAGCATGAATCAGCACCTTTCTTAAAATCCAAACTCTTTAGAATCAGTTACTGAGATTCACTTAAAGGACCCTGAGGGCAGAGTGAAAAGGGGCTAGGTTTCCACCGAACTCCACCTGCCTCTGCACTTTGTCTGCCACTTGCACTGGGGGCAGGGATCTGCTGCACGGACCACAGCATGACATCTGCCAAAGAGCCAGGGGCCTTGCCTGAGAGGAGCATTCTGGAGCGGGAAAACTGCTGCCTTTTCTTTGCTGCTTTCCTCTTTCACTTGGAAAAAATCAGTGCCCCCAGCTATGTATGAGGGTTAAATTTACAGCATTGTGCTCTGGCCAAAGAGAACAAGAAACATGCAATGCTTCTTCTCCTTCAATGGGACAATCGTTTAGACACTGAACTTCGAGTCTTTGACACAGTCTTCTAAATTAAAGTAAACCCCAACTGATACTCGTGACCAGGCTATTTTTCAGTCTGTCCTCCAAAGCACCTAAGAAGTTTTCTGTCATGCTCTTGACTGATGAGGGTGTGTCAATGGCAGACAGGTCCTTGCAATGGTCACAGAGCAGCCTGTGCCACACTAGCAAGGACAAGCGGAGCCTCGGCTGGATTTGCATTGATCACAATGCCTTTCAGCGCTCCCTAATCCGTTCCAAGCACCGATTTGAAGTCCAGTCCACTGGTCTTTAAGGCAGGGGGACTCGCCTGGATTTTGTTGGTTACATCCAAGCCTGTATCTGGTATTTGGATCATCTTGGAGACACCATGAACTGCAGATTTCGATACATAAATACAAGCGTTTCAATCTTGATGGGTCTCAGAAGGGCCAGGCTCTTCCTGGTACTCGGAGTCACAGGAACCCAAGGAGGGAAGGTGCCGAGTGAGGGAGGCCAACGAGCAGAAACGACCCGAGGCCACAAGGATTATGGTCTCGGTTCCCTTTCCTGCCGCGGGCATTGGGGAGGCACAGTCCCTGCGTCCTAATTGGCCTCCAACGCAATCTTTGTCCTAGATTCCTTAGCTTTGAATCATGAATCCTTTTTCCTTTCCCTCTGTAATTCCTTAATGAAATATGTCAGCCAGCATTGCTTATTTCTTTCTTATGTGCTTTGGAGGAACTTAATGGCAAAATGGCAGTTGAATAAAGCCCCATAAAACTCTGTATCCTAAGTGGCATAACCTATAAAATTAATCTGAAAAATTCGAATTCTGGGGCATAAAAGAATTAAACAATGAGAATATAAAGATGAATCTTAACCTTAATTTCATAAGAAACAAAGACCATGAAAAATAACTAAATATTATTGTCAATGTATTTAGTTCCAAAGACCGGGGCAGGTCTGAGTCAAGAAATATAAATTGCAGGAATAATTATTGAAAAAGTTCAATGAAAATTATCAGGAAAATTAAATATATATATTTAAAATGGGCAAAATAAACACTTAGAAACAAATTTAATGAGATAACCTTATAATCTATATGTAGAAGAGTTCAAAAATTTTTGCATCTCTATGTATTAAAAGATGATTGAATAAATGGAGATCCATTTTAAAAATGCATGTAAAGACCAAGTATTTTAAATATCATTATTCTCCAGATACATTTATAGAATAAATGAAATTCCAACCAAAATCTCAATATGACTTCTTTTTGCTGTAAAATTTAGAAAACAATAAAATTCAGGAGGATCAGTAAGAAGGTTTTTGTTTTTTTTTAATTTGGAAAAATAAGAACAGTGATAGGAGTAACACATCACATATTTAAATATATAACGCTGAGATTACAAGAACCAGGAAGGTCTAGTGTGAGACAGTGTAGCATGATAGAGAGTGTGATGAATGAGAGAGCAAGTAAGTTCCCTGTTAAAGAATATCCTAGTGAAATCTTGTATAGATAAGATGGGTTATAATGCTTTTTACTATATAATTAAGATAATCTGAAGTGTTTTATTTTCTGAAGCTCTTTATACACTAAAATGTTTTTGTTGAATATTTTCACCATAAAATCTAAGATAACTGTTTATGGAAGTTATTTATGGTTTTAACTGAAGACTATTAATATTATTATTAGAATAATATCATATATTTTGCTACTACTGTTATTGTTTTGCAATAATTCTTAATGAGGGCAGTGGAGTTTTGAAAGTGATTTTTTCCCCCTAAACTATGTGCAGCACTATCTGCCATGCTCTCAATGCCCTCCCCATGAAGAGCCAGCAATTGCCTTCCTGACAATCATTGCTGTAGTTAGCCATAGGTTAAAATAGTTATTATGATCTTTCATGTGTTTTTGTGGAAATGTGCCTCAGTACCGCTATTTTAAAATAAAGTGGAAACCTTTAAAAACTTGATGAATGAAATAAATCAGCAACAACCCCCATAACTTTCCAGTTTTCATTCTGCAGAGTAGAAGTAAAATTGAAACCTAGATCGGCAAATTGAAATCTGCTTCCCCTGTCGCACTCCATCCTGCAGTTTGCTGAATTCCTCCTAGGGAGAGAGAGAATGATGAAAACTATGGAAAACCAAGTTCAGGACTTGACAGCGATTAATCTCCATTGCATTTCACCCACTGGCTGTTGGCTCTCCCATCCCCCTTAAAAGTTACCCAATGTGACCTCCATGCTACCCTAAGTATCTGTCTTGAGCCCCCTTGAAGTTATAAGTTTATCTTCAAAACAGAGGCAAATTTGGCATGTAACTGGACTCTCTTTCAACCTGAATTTAGTGCTAGTAATTCTAAAAGCATGCGCATAGGAATAGAATCACTTAAATCTACAGACATTTTTCCCACAATTTAGCATCTGAGGGCTTCTCTGAGGAGAATAGTATGATTTAGATGAAAATACTTCAGATTTGGAGTCACAGCGTTACTGGCCTTGCCGTTTGTTAGGCAGATGTTCTTGAGCAAGTGGCATAACCTTCTCTGCTTGTTTCTTTCATTTAAGAATATAAATATAGTACTATTCCTCAGAGTGGTGCTGTTCGGATAAAAGAAGATAATGTATGCATTCATGCTTTATGGTTATTATCATATGTATTGAAGGACACATATAAAATTTTAGGCATCAGATCCATATAGTTTTATATGCTAAGATTATTTTGAAAATATAAAGTGAGAGATTATTTTCATTTACCTGATTGATAAAGTCTCAAACCAATTCATCAGTAATGACACATGAGCTTAAAAATATAAATGCTCTTGCAAATATGCAACATAGGTAAGCATTGTGTGGTTTTATAATCAAGATAATCTGAAGTGCTTAATAAGCTATAATAAACAAGGATGGCTTACAATGCATAATCAGTATCGTCTTTCACTTGTAATACTCGTTTTTGTATTCCACTGAAACATGGCCAGTGAATGCACAATATTCTTAGTTATCATCATAAGGGACTCTGTATACTACAGCCTCTCCACTGTTTCTGCTGCTAGCTGGAAAAATGCTGCAAGCAACAGCAGCTACTATCGACAGGGAACCATATTAATTATTTGAAATGTGCCTCATAAGAGGAATCAGCAGAGTTTATTACAAGTCGAATATAACTTGAGATGGGAAGGTTACTCTAACTGTTATCATAATCTATGTATCATTAACTTTCCTTGTTTAGGGAGAGAGATTAACAACCCTGTAAATTGCTATAGTGAATATGTGGAATGAATATACTGTATATTCCCATTGTAGAAAGAAATGATGGGTCCTTTTACCTACCCAATCTTTTTTATAGAAAGTAAGCTTTAGAAATCAAACTTTCATTATGCTTTCTTGCCTCAAAAATCCTAATTGCTTACTGGATCATCAATATACAAACTATAGCTACTTTGAGTGTTAGAAAATCATTCTGTATTTAAGCTAGCCATTTTATTTATCATCTTGACATTCAAGTAAACATTAACACTGTAACCCATAAGACAGAGAGTCTATTACAAATATGTTGGTGAGCAGATATAATGCTTTGTTGGAATAGATAATAAATTCCACTACCTGCTTTTTAAATTGCAGTTAGTTGTTTTGCATCACATACAATAAGCAAGTAGGAATACTTTTTTACTCAAATAATGGAAATAAATCTTAAAGGTAAAATATAAATTAATCAGGGTTGTAAAGTGATCTAAATACGTGCAATTCATACTATAGTGTGCGGACTGATACCAGTCTCCAAACTGATTATTACAGATCTGTAATGAAATAAGTGCAAAAGTAAGATGGTTTAGAAATACTTATAACAATTTAATGGTGTACTTATGTCTGTTTAATCTAACAATAAAAAATAAGTACTTGTGTCTTGAGTGTCTTTGATTTTAGCTTCTTCATTTTATTTTTCTTGTAACACATTTTTATTGTATTTTTAAAGTATCAGCCCAAGATAAATGTGTGATTTAACAAAAAGGTAGTTTCTCAACTCAGTTTGAGAAGCACTAATTTAGTTGGATATTTTTGAAACAATATATACTATTTTTATGTTTGGGGAATTCTCTTCACATTCTATAATGACTCTTAACTTGGTTCAGAGAAATAAAAATGTGACAACCTAAAAACAAAAAAAAAATTGAAGTAAAAATCCACACTAGCATTCTTTTAACACTTCTTTTTGTGTCCACAGGGCAGGCACATCATGGACAGGTATCATACATCTCTCCACCCATTCACCTGGACTCTGAGCTGGAAAGACCACCTGCTAGAGGTGAGGGTTTTTGTTGTTGTTGTTGTTGTTGTTTTTAATTTAAAGAAAAAAGAAACTACTCAATCATTGATGAAGGTGATTAATTAAAGACAGTTGTAAATATCTTTTTTGTAATGCAATGCCTGTTTAAAAACCAGAAAAAGTGAAGTATCTGAGGACTCAATAGAAACAGCTAGTCTTATTTATAAATTAAAATGTGGACCTTTGCTCTGAGAAATGCTTGTAAACCAAATGCAAAGGTTTCAGCAGAGATTCATAGTGATTCAACTAGTGAAGAACTAGTTAAATACAAACTTAGATCTAGAGATAAGTAGATAACCATTATGTTTTATATCAAGACTTCCTTCTTCTAATATCATTGTTTTTACATTTAGATATATTAATCTAAAACACAGTGACAGACTTTTTTTACTGTGATAGTTTATATTTTATTATATTATTTTTAAAAGTCACATTAGTATTATGACCATTCAGTTTTAAATGCAAAGTTCAAATAAGGTACAGTTAAATTGATGCCAACTGTTTAAGTTTATTTTTTAAAATAAGTAATAAAAATTTAAAAAATTGAAAGATTGTAGTCATCTCATAATCTAAATACAGAATTCATCTGTCCCCTTTAAAGAAATACTTATTGGGCGGGCCGCGGTGGCTCAGCGGGCAAGAGTGCTTGCCTGCCATGCCGGAGGACCTCGGTTCGATTCCCGGCCCCAGCCCATGTAAAAAACAAACAAACAAACAAAATATAATAAAACAAGAAAATGTTTAAAGATGTTTCCCTTTCTTCCTCCCTTCCTTCCTTCCATCCTTCCTTCCTTCTCTCTGTCTTTCCTTCCCTTCCTCCCTCTCTCTTTAAAAAAAAAAAAAAAAAAAAAAAAGAAATACTTATTAATGGTTTTCAAAATGCTTTATAATGTTCAAAGCTATCACTAAATAGATACTTTTAAAAATGTTATAAATACCCAATATCATGCAATATATTTTCTCATGCCTTTAACAGTATTAGTTACTTGATGAAACAAAAGTCATTAGGGCAAGTCATCTGGAGAAAGGAACAAAGAGGATAAGGGAAACTCAGGAAGAGAAAACAAAATGAACCAAAATATGGATATATGAATGTGTGTGATTTTTTAAAGAAATGTGCTACAGCCACAATAAAATATGAGAATTTACAGACAGAAAGATTGGAAAGATTAAATGAGACAGATTTTGAAAGATTCTGTATCCTAATGCTAGGATGTTTGTATTTTATGTTGGAGAAAACTATGAAATATTTTTTTCTCAAGTCAATGGGAAACCATTACAGTTCCAAATATGATAAAAAAAAAAAAATACCTCTCATACTAGTGTGGAAGAGAAGATAATGGTGAAAGAGATTGGAATTAATTAGGTTGTGTCGGTGGCAAAGGGAAGATCTAGAATTATTTTGAAGAGATGTGGTAGTTAAGTGAACAGATAAAGGGCAAGGGAAATTTCTACCTTAATCACCTTCATTTGACATAATCCTTCATCACAAGGAATAGGAAGAACTAAAAATGATGCATTGTTGCAGACATGTTAATCCTTAGAGGAATGTTGTTCCTACCGCAAATAGAGACCTATTGCTGCAAGTTGGTAACTTGAATACAGTTCAGGTATTTCAGACATGATGATACCAGTATGATTTGGGCAAGATAGTTTTAAAGTTGCAGGTAGAGTCCTGTAGCAATCCTCTCCAAAACTTAAAAAAAAAAGGAACATTTACTATAATTCTGCGAGTTGATTGGGCGTGATTTGTGCTGTCTCGGCTTGGTCTGGATGTTTAGTAGTTAGCAGCTAGTTGGTCTTTTACAGAGAAGCATTCTCACTCACATGTTTGGCAGTCACCTTGATGTCAGCAGGGCTGACGATCACTTGTCTTTCATCATTAAGCAGGCTAGCCCGGGCTCATTCATTATTGGCAGAAGTGTTCTCAGCAATAAGAGGGCAAATTCCAAAGTTCAGGTGCTTTTCAAGCCTCTGCTTGTTAATGTTCCATTGGTCAAAGCAAGTCATATAGCCAAGCTCAGATTTAAGAAGGCAGAATAGACTCCATCTCCTCCAAAGGATCATGAATCTAGGAAAGGGAGGAATTTGGGACCATTTGCATATGTAGGCAACTATAGAATAAAATAAATTTAGAAAAAATAATAAAGAAAATTAACTGATAAAATGAAAGTATATACAACCATAAACTAGTGTTAGGAGATGCTAGATATTTCCTATCTTTAGTTACCTCCACTGCTATGTAGCAGTTCCGAAATCAGAACTTCACAGTAACATGTGAGGATTAGGGATAATATACTATGATCTACCTCCTGTCAGGCCCTAGATCAAACATAACTATTACTAAGTACGTTTGGATCCAATGATGGGGCATATGAGAGGAAATTGGGCTCTGAAGCCAGGAAGATATGCATGACTTTTGGCAACTTCTTGTCCATCGTCTATAAAACAAGGATGATAATGCCATTGCAGCAAGTTTATTACAATATTAAGTAAAATAATACATGCAAAATTCCTAACATATTCAAGACACTGAATAGACGGTGGGCATTATTTAAAATTTGGCTTTAAATTGGCATATAACCCCTTCTTAAAAGTAATGCTGTTATTGATTGAATTGATAAAGAATGAATGATTATAATTCAATAGTCATATTTGCGTGATATTTGCCTCACATCGTTATCTCTACCTTAGAATCATCTTCTTGATAACTTCCAGTTTTCCTATCACTCCTTTTTATACATTGAAGCAGAGACCCTCTAAAAATACTCCATGATTAATGAACTTCCATTTATAATCACTAAATTGTGCCATATCCCTGGACTTTTAATATGATGAATAAAGAAGTTTGTTGAAATTTTGAAAATAACATTGCAAGAAATGATGTGCGTTTTTTAAAGACTATCTAATATTTCATTTAAAGACATATATTAGAAATGGGATAGATTCCAGATCATCAATTTCTGGTTTCTTTGTACCCAAGAGCTGTCTGAGCTAAAAAGGACAGGAAAGGGACAAAGTGAAGGAAAAATGTCTTCAGAGACATTATTCCATTTCCTAGTATTTTAAGATTTTTGAATCCAAGATCATGATATTAGAATGTAATTTTCCAATTACTTGTGTCTGTGATGAGGCAGGTATACTCATTTATCTAATCACTGGAAGAGTTTGATTTGTACAGAATCATATCTTCCAAGTATGTAAAGTCATCTAGTCTAGGTTCATTTGTTTGGGGAGGTAGAAAATTTTAAATATTAATTCAATGCTTTAATGGTATTGGCATTTGTACCCATTTGAAACTATTATGCACCTCAGAAAAGCCATGCTTTAATCCTGATCCAATCTTGTGGGACTGACCTATTGTTTAGGGTGGGAAACATTGATTGGATTGTTTCCATGGCATCAAATGCAGATGCCAGAAGGCCAGTTGCTTCAGAGTTGACAGAGACACGGATGTTTGGAAATGTTTGGAGCGCCAACAGAGGAAGCAAATGCCTAGACATGAACAAAGACCAGAAGATGTCACCATATGCCTTTCCATGAGATGCTAAGCAAGCCAGAGCCCAGAGAGTTGTGTCCCAGTGGAACTAAGTGAAGGAGGAAGCCACTGGCGTCAGAAGCTGAATGCAACTTCTGAGAACAAAAACCAGCATATGCCAGTCACAGTATCCATAAGGAAATGTAGTAGCAAATTGTCAAATACCCTTGCATGGAATGTTGTACTCTCTACAATTGCAGAGTAGCTGCTATATGTAAATACAATGCCACTTACCCACTGAAGAGTAAATTTAAGAGATTCTGTTCTTTAAATCTAATGCTATCATACATGGCATTTGGCCACATAATTTATGTCTGTGATGACTTTATATGCATTCTTCAACTTACAGATTTTATTACTGAATAGGGGTATAAATTCCAAGAGTTTACTAGTACATTAATGTCACAGTACATTACAAGGTAATTAACCAGAGCTGCCACTATAAATAGAAAAATAGTCACAGCCCTCACTATAAACTACTTAATAAAAATAAGGTCCTGAATCAGCATTCACCATTATGGTAATTTTTCTTACCATACGTCTCATTAAGCACAGGTTTTTAAAAAATTAGCTGCATCTGAAAGCACTATTATTTTTAAATCTTTCATTATTAGAACAAGTTTGTTATAATTTTGTAGTTAATTGGATGGGGTTGATTTTATATTTCTGTATACTAATGAGTTCTGCAAGCTTTTGAGATGTATTTCCTAACTTTAAATATTATAAGTGGAAGTGAAAGAAAGACTATTTTGCTAATTTTTTTGCAGATTTGTAAATAAGCACATTGGAGTGCTCAGCAGGGCTTTTGAGAGTTCTAATTCTGAAACCTATGTCCCTGCTAACCATCCTTTCTCCACAGTATATGTAAAATACCCTACTCTGGAATCACGTCTCTTCATATTCTGCAGGCAGAAGCACTCAGTTAAGTTGGGTGAATGAGAATCTATATAGGGAGCAGATTCAGAATCCTAAGAATTCTAATATTGGATACTAATTTATAAATTTGTTCAGTGTTCTTTCTTATTGACAGTTACAATTTATACTCTGAGGAAAAGAAACGGAAATACTTGAACAGATTGGAAAAATGGCATCTATTTTTAATTTTTTTTCTGTAATAAATTGAGTAATGCAAACATGGTTCAATTGGCATAAAATCAGTGAACTAGAAAAATGCCTAGTATTGTTTCAATTACAAATTAAATTACATTCAGCAAATCCATACACTGAAAATATATTTTAAAGTTCCAAATAAGCAGATGGTCCTGCCTCACATATCTATATTTAAAATAGACTATAGCCAAAGATTTATCATCACAAGTTAGAAGCGTTAACACATGGTATTATCTAGTGAAATATAAAAACATTTGAAATTGATTAAAATAAAATAGGACATCAAAAATTCATTTTGAGGAACCCCTGGACCCTCCTCTCTAATATTCAAATCTAGTGCTTTTCTAATTTATCTAGGTAGCAAGACATTACATAGTAGAATATAATTCTCATATAAATATTTAGCTTTACTCACCCTTATCCTAAGGGAATACAAATAGAATGTGAATTTATTAGAGTGCTTTTGCCATAGAAAAATAAATTCTCTTTTCTAGCAAATGTAATTGCTAAACTTCCTTTGTTTAAATTACACTATGAACATTTATAAGATGTAGGCAAAAAGTATAGATTGTTTATAGTAATAGGTAGCACACCTCCCATTTATTAAGAATTTAACTTGTGCTAGACACAGGAATAAACATTTTTACACACATTTGTCTCATTTAGTCTCACAAAGATCTTATCACTTTTTCATGAAGATTTATTTACCACCATTATATTTCTAGCATCTAGCATAATATAATGCTATATAGTAGTAATTGAATTTTGAATGGATTTCATTCTAAATTTGATGTACTATTCTGTATTTTCAGGAATATGCATGATGGTTTTATGAACTATAACATACTTTCCAAATACAAATTACTGTTTAAAAACCAATGTTTATAACTGGAACAATTTAGCACAGTCTTGCTAAGTCAAATGTTGAGAATAATTATTCTGGAGAGTAGTGTATCCGGTAGTTTTTCACATTAGGTTCTTTGTCAACTTATCCTTGATCCTTTGTCAATGATCCTGAATAATTAAGAAAGGGGAAAGTGTTGAATTCTACCTAATCTCCTCCCACATTGGCTGATGAAACTCATATTCTTAGCATTAACAAGTCATCAAACAGAGGCTTGATACTGTCATGGTCTGAACAATTTCCTTCAGCTTCAGGGTAGCTGATGGCTGGTCTGGTGATAATGATCTGAACTTGAATTTGATGCCTCCCCAATAGGCATTCTGCTCCATCACAGGGGTTAGGAGGTCTCGAAGCAGCCTTGACCAGGTTCAATCCTCCCCACCGAACCTCTACACCCTCCACCCCAGTTCCCTGTGCCCTTCCTCCAAAGATTTGTCACTTATCCAGCTCTCCTAAGTCTGCTACTATAGCTTCCAGACTGGCTTCTCTTTGTCCATTTAAATTATAGTATTTTTCAGAAAAGTGAGAGTATAGCTGTCTTGGCTTTTTCGGAGAGAAAATATTTAATAATGGTGAAAGTCCCAACTAACTTACTAGTTATTCCTAGTAAGTAATGATGATAATAGCCAGCATTTACAGTACTATGTAAATTATCTCTAAATCCATTGCTCACTATAAATAATTCATATGATTCCTTCTCTCCCATTTCCCGAAGAGAGCCAATCATAATATTCTTCAGGATATGCCACACATAATATTCTTTAGAGTGCATCCCGTAATAGTAATAATAACAACAGCGGCAGCAATATTTATTGAGCACTTATCACTTGTGCCCAGCTATATTATAAGCCCTTGACCTGGATTATTATTTCATTAATTTCCTCAACACTGTGAAGCAGAGAGCAGTATTATTGTCATTTTATGAATGAGAAAACTGAAGCATAGAGACGTTGTTTAACTACATAAAGGTCAGGCAGGCACCTATAAAATCTGCTATGGTGTTTTTTCATCTGTACAAAAGAAACTGTGACTTAATTTCCTGTAACTATTCTTAATGAAACATTATTAGCAGAGAGTAGTGGGGTATGTGGGGAGTTGAGGTGGGTGGGGACATCTAAGCACACATAGTAAAATCCCCATTATTCATTTTTTTTTTATTAATTAACGGGAAAAAAGAAAAAAAAGAAATTAACCCAACATTTAGAAATTATACCATTCTACATATGCAATCAGTAATTCTTAACATCATACAAAGGTAGCTTGAACTTTCATATACTATTTACTATCCAGTGACAAAATACTTTTTTTCATCTGTTGACTTCTTCTATAAAATAGAACATCTTTGTTCTTTTTCTACCCTATTGCCCTTTTTCTTATTATAAAATATCTTATTGTTTCTATCAAAAGAGGTATATTAATTAAACAACAATGACATACCACTTCACATCCACTAGGATGAGCATCATTGTTCGTAAAAAGGGAAAATAACAAGTGTTGGCAAAGATACGGAGAAGGTAGAACCCTCATATGTTGCTGGTGGACGTGTATAAAAATGGTGCATCCAGTGAAGAGTACAGTTTGGTGTTTTCACAGTAAGTGAAACCTATGATTGCCGTATGACCTAGCAATTCTACTCCTACATATTTAACCAAAAGAACTGAAAACTTATGGTCAAAGAAAAACTTATACACAAATATTCATAGAAGCTCTATTCACAATAAACAGAAAGGTCCAAATGTCCTCAGCAGATGGATGGATAAACACAATGTGGTATCTCTGTACCATGGAATATTATGCAACCATAAAAAAGGAATGAAGTACTGATACATGCTATAACATGAATGAACCTTGAAAACATCAAACACAAAAGGCCACGTATTTATTGTATGATTTCATTTATATGACATATCCAGAACAGTTAAATCTATGGAGACAGAAAGCAGATTAGTGGTTGTCAGGTGTTCAGGGGGCAGGGGAAGAGAATGAGGTCTGACTGTTTGATTTATACACAATCTTCTTTTGGAATTATGAAAAATTTCTGGAATTAGATACTGGTAATGGTTCCATTACATTTTGACATTGTTTATGTATTTAATACCAGAGATTTGTACTCTACAAAATTATTAAAGTGGTAAATTTTATGTTATATGTATCATACCACAATAAAAAATGTTTGATGATCGGTAAATAGATACATAAGTAAAAAGCCCTTCAATAGGGAAAAAAAGCAACATCTAAAATTATATTCCCAAAAAGGAGCTAGGAACTCTGATAGTGTACTATAAATTGTAAGCAAATTAATGTATTAATTTTTATATTTTTATGATATACTATCTTTTGTCATTATGCATTCCTAAGAATGGTTAATATTTTATGTAATCACTGAAAAATAATTTCATTCCTGTGTTCTAAAAGTAACAACCTTGCTGATTAGAGCAGACAGTATGCTGGTGGTTGTTTTGGTTGCCACCACCAAAGCCTAAAGGGGTAGAGGTCTTCTCTGTCCTCCAAATGTCACCCTCATTCCACTTACCAAATGCCTGCAACTGCAAAGTCCTATGTCATTTGGCATACTTACACACCACATACACACTCACCCAAATCAAGAGTATTTTCTTAAATATTGCATTTCCTGCTTGATAATAGGTATAGAAGTTAAATATGATAAAATTATATTTGGTAAATCCTTAAATATTAATATATTTTGTTCTTATATTCAGTTGCCTGATACTAACTAAACTCTTTTTTTTTTGGATTCTTAATACATGGATAGTAGGAGGTGGAACTGTTTGAGATAGCATCCCACCCAATTATATATTGCCACTTGCAGAATATGGATCTTGTTTCCTTAGCTGCTAAAAGATATATGCTGCTGTATGGGAAGCCTTGTCTTTAGCTATCTTCCATCCCATAGCAGTGCCAACAGCATTGCCTTCACACTAAGTGACACTTAGTACCCTCAATATTAAGACACACTCCTCTATTTGTTAGGTATAGTCTGGGTCCAGCAGTAGTTTTCAGTTCTTAAAAGTTCAGCAGAAAACAATTTCTCTCTTTGAAACAGATACTCCTGTTAAGTTCAGTATCTGGATCTCTTGGGCAGTCAAATTGAAGTATGCAGTTTGAGTACCAATGCCTGGGTTTAATCCTGATACACCAATTTTCTAACTACGTAACCATGGACACATCCCATAGCCACAGTACCACAGATTCTCCCACGACCCTCTTTCCCAAAATTAAGTATGAAATACCAAAAATGATTTTATATGTTTGAGTGCTTTATAATCTATAGGATGCTATAGAAATACTGGTTAATTTAATTTAGCAGTGCTACTTATTGCTCTTGTTGAATGCTGGTCTAAGGCTTGGTATACGTCTCCTATATGGCAAGATAGAGAATTGTGGCAAGGGATCGTGGTGATAGTTACACACCAATGTGAATGTTATTAAAACCGCTGAATTTTATATCTGAATGTGGCTAAAGGGGACATTTTAGGTTGTAGATAATTGTTTTAATATATTTTAAAAAAGTACTGGGATAAGCCAGGACCTGGCACCAAGAGTCTGAGAAAGCCTTCTTGACTAAAGTAGGGAGAGAGAAATGAGAAAACATACAGTGTCAGTGGCTGAGAGATTTCAGAGTCAAGAGCTTATCCTGGATGTTATTCTTCTGCATTATGTAGATATGGCTTTTCAATTTATGGTGTATTGGAGTGGATAGAGGAAGTACCTGAAATCGTGGAGCTGTTTTCCAGTTGCCTAGATTCTTGAAGAAGATTGTATATAGAGATAACATTTACAATGTGAATGTGTGGTTGTAAGAACCTTGTGTCTGATACTTCTTTAATCCGGGGTATGGGAAGACTAGTAAAAAACATGAATAAAAATAAATACATAAATAATTGAGGGGGAAGGGTAAAATAAATTGGGTAGATAGAAACACTACTGGTCAATGAGAAGGAGGGGTAAGGTGTATGGTATGTATGAGTTTTTTCTTTTCATTTTTTTTTCTGGAGTGATGCAAATGTTCTAAAAAATGATCATGGTAATGAATACACAACTATGTGATGATATTATGAGCCATTGATTGTGTACCATGTATAGAAAGTATATGTGCAAAGATTTTTCTCAATAAAAGTTTTAAAAACAAAAAAAAAACAACAAAAACATATTTAAAAAAAGAGTTTGCAGTATTCTCATCTTCCTTAAGTCATCTTGACATAATCATAAAAGTTTTAAGGTTATATAAACAATAACCACATTTTCCTTTTAAATGACTTCATGCTTAAAATAAAAAAAAGTATCGAACAATGTTTAATAGTCTTTCATAATTCTGTGTCAGCATTTCTCTGTTCCTTCCGGTTGAAGATTTTTGCAGCTATATTCATTTAAGAGATTGGTCGGTAATTTTCTTTTTTTGTAATATCTTTGCTTGATTTTGGTATTAGGGTGATGCGGCTTCATACAATGAGTTAGATAGCTTTCCTTCCTCTTCAGATTTTGTGACAATCCATTATTTGTCAGATATTAGTATAGTTACCCTCTCTCTCTCTTCTGGTTTTTGTTTACATTTTGAGCATAATAGGAACTAATTCTTTCTTCAATGCTTAGTAAAGCCATCTCATCTTGGAATAACATGTGAAGCCATTTCATCTTGGAATAACATGTGAAGCCATCTTATCTTGGAATTTAATTTTGGAGGGAGATTCTTGATGATTAATTAATTCAATCTCTTTACTTGTGATTGGTTTGTTGAAATCATCTTGAGTCAATATTGGTTGTTCATGCTTTTCTAGAAAGATGTCCATTTCTTCTACCTCTATATTGTCTAGTTCATTAGCATATACTTGTTCATAGTATCATCTGATTATCTCCTTTATTTCTGCAAGTTCAGTAGTTATGTCCCCTGTTCCATTTCTTACTTTATCTGAATCCTCTCTCTCTCTCTCTCTCTGATCAGCTTAGCCAAGCATCCATCAATGTTACAGATTTTCTCAAAGAACCAGCTTCTGATTTTGTTGATTCTCTCTATTGTTTTCATGTTTTCAATTTCATTTGTTTCTGCTCTAATATTTGTTATTTCTTTCCATCCATTTAACTTTTGGGTTACTTTTCTGTTCTTTCTCTAGTTCTTTCAGCTATACAGTTAATTCCTCAATTTTTGTTCTTTCTTCTTGTTTTAATATTGGCATTAGGGCAATAAATTTCCTTTGCAGCTGCCTTTGCTGCATCCCATACATTTTGATATGGTCTGTTATCATTTTCATTTGCATCAAGATATTTACTAATTTCTCTTGCATTTACTTCTGTTGCCCACTTGTTAAGAGTTTGTCATTTAACCTCCATATATCTGTGAATTTTCCATCCTTGCACCCATTGTTGACTTCTACCTTCATTCCATTATGATCCAAGAAAGTGTTTTGAATAATTTCTGTCCTTTTAAATTTATTGAGATATGCTTTGTGACTCGGCATGTAATCTATCCTGGAGAATGATCCATGAGCACTTGAGAAAAATGTATATCCTACTGTTATGAATTGTAATGTTCTATGAATATATGTTAAGTCTAGTTCATTTATTACTTAAAATCTCTATTTCCTTATTTATCTTCTGTCTAGATGTTCTATCCATTGATGTGAGCAGTGTACATAACTACAATAGTAGAGGTATCTACTTGTCCCTTCAGTGTTGTCAGTGAGTTCCTCATGTATTGTGGGGCTCTCTAGCTCAGTGCATAATTATTTATGATTGTTATGTCTTCTTGATAAATTGTTCCTTTTATTAATACATAATGTTTTCTTTGTCTTTTTAAATTGTTTTACATTTGAAGTCTAATTTGTCAGATATTAGTATAGCTGCTCTCTCTTCTGATTGTTGTTTACATGAAATATCTTTTTCCAATCTTTCACTTTCAATCCATTTCTGTCTTTGGGTCTAAAGTGAGTCTCTTTTAGTCAGCATACAAGCGGATCCTCTTTTTAAATCTTTCTGCATTCTATGTATTTTGATAGAGAAGTTTAATCCATTAGCATTTAATTTTATTACTGTAAAGGCAGTGCTTCCTTCTACCATTTTGCCCTTTGGATTTTGTATGTCACATCTCATTTTTTCTCCTACTACCATTAAAGCTAGTCTTCATTTCTACACCCTTTTACAGACCTCTCTCTCCTGTCTTTTCCTATCTGCCTGTAGTGCTTCCTTTACTATTTCTTGTAGAGCCGGTCTCTTAGTCACAAACTCTCTCAGTGATTGTTTGTCTGAAAAATATTTTAAACTCTCCCTCATTTTTTTTTTTTTTTTGTATGGTATATGGCAGGGACACATTTCATTTTTTTTCCATGTGAGCATCCCATTATTGCAGTGCCACTTGTTGAATTTTTGTTTTGCTTTTTCTTTGTTTTTTTGTATGTTTTAGGAAGTACATAGGCCAGGAATCAAACCCAGGTCTCCTGCATGGAGGTGAGAATTCTACCACTGAACTACCCTTGCACCCCTAAACTCTCCTTCATTTTTGAAGAACAGTTTTGAGGATAAAGAATTGTTGGTTGTTAGTTTTCCTCTTTCAGTACCTTAAATGGTATGAAATATTTAGTACCTTAAATATTTCATACCATTGCCTTCTCACCTCCATTCTTTCTGCTGAGGAATCCACATGTAGTCTTATTAAGCTTCCCTTGTGTGTGATGGATCACTTTTCTCTTGCTGCTTTCAGAATTATCTCTTTGTCTTTGACATTTGACAATATGATCAATTAAGTGTCTTGGAGTAGGTCTATGCAGGTCTATTCTGTTTGGAGTATTGTGGACTTCTTGCATCTGTAATTTTATGTCTTCCCAAAAGAAATGGGAAATTTTCAGTGATAATTTCCTCCATTATTCTTTCTGCCCCCCTTTGCCTTCTCTGCTTCTTCTGGAATACCCATCACACATATATTCATGCATTTCATGTTATCATTCAATTCCCTGAGATCCTGATCATAGTTTTCCATTTTTTTCCTGATCTATTCTTTGTGTATAGGACAAGTGTCTTCTTGTCCACTAATCCTTTCTTCTCCCTCTTCAGATCTGCTGTTGTAAGTCTCCATTGTGTTTTTCATCTATTCTACTGTTTATTTCATTCCTATAAGTTCTGCCATTTGTTTTTTCAAGCTTTTGAATTATTCTTTATGTTCACCATAACTTCTTATATCTTTCATCTCTTTTGCCATACCTTTCCTCAATCTGTTGATTTGATTTTTTTCTTGATTTAGCATGTTTGATTAAACATTAGTTGTTTCAACTCCTGTATCTCATTTGAAGTGTCAGTTTGCTCCTTTGTGTCATAGCTTCATTTTTCCTAGTATGAATCATAATTTTTTGTTGATGTTTTGGCATCAGATTTCCTTGGTTAGTTCATTCTGCAGGTTGTTTACACATTTTTACCTGGGTTTTTTTTTTTGTTGTTGTTGTTGGTTGGCTTTTTTCTCTGTTTTTTCATTTGTTTGTTTGTTTTTTGGTGTTCAGTTCAACTTATTCTAGACCTTCAGAATGGCTTCTATTTAACTGTTCAGAATGTGTCTGCTCTTGTTTTTCTGATTCTTGCTCTGCCTATATGAAACCTTTGTGAGGAGGGTCTCCCCAGATATGATCGACCCCAATCAGATTTTCCTAAACAAGGCATGCCCAGGTCTCAGGAGGAGGATGTAATTTATATCTAGTTTCTCAAGGATGAGATCCAAGAGTTGTCTGACTTTCTTATGGAGCCTCTAGACTCTTCCTGTCTTGCCCAGCAGGTAGCACTTGTCAGCCTGAAGCTCCCCACTAGTGTCAAGTGTTGTGGTTTACTTAATTCTCAGCCTGCCAGGAGCATTGTTGGGCCAGAGACTAAGGTAGAAGGCAAGCTTAACCTGTTCTGATTGACAGCTCCTGGGGTCTGATTTCTTTGAAGTAAGGCCACCACTTGAGCTGGGCCCTGCTACCCCTTTCCTGGGGAAAATAAGCCCTTTTTGGAATTAAATCCTTCACTTGACTTATTACTTTTAACTCTGCTCTTGCCTGGATCAATGCTAAAATTGCCTGAGGCTTTCTCTAATGTTCCATTTAAAATTCTTTAAAAAAAGAAAAATAAAGGGAAAAAAAGAGAAAGAAAATAAATAAATAAAATCCCTTTTTAGAGCCATTCCTCAGCCCCCAGGGTTCACCAGTCAAGAACCGGAATTGGTACCAGGCTCTATAAAGAGGCACAGCCCTTTTCCAGTGTTTTATGCTTAGCCAGCTTTGGAAGCCTGTGTTGTTTTTTTTTCCCTTTGTTATCCTCTTCCTCTCTGTCGGAAGAGACCTCAGGGTTACTTTCCTGCTTTTTCTGTGTTTGTCTGTGCTCTGAGTTTATATTCAGTAGACAAAATTTGTTAATTAAAATCACAATTGGAGCATGGTTGTGCTATTTTCCACTACTCCTAGTAGAGCCTGCTTCTGTCTTCTATCTGGAAGTATCTCCTGCAACCTGCCATGTCAGTGGGGGAGGGGTTCCAGTCTCCATAGTTGTGAGTTTTACTCACAGTTCTGTGTTGTGATCTCGGTCCTTTCACCCATTCCAGGCGTATATACGATGTGTATCTGATCACAGATGTCCTCCATACAGTTGTTCCAGACAGTTCCTGGCTACTTACTAGCTCTTCTAGAATACTAACTAAATTCCACACCTCCCAATGCTAACATCTTGTCCTGCCAATATTTGATTCTTCTACTTGCTATTGTGAATGGAATTTTTTTCTTGGTTTCTTCTGATTATTCATTACCTGTGATAGAAACACTGCTGATTTTGGGGTGGTGATCATATCCCTGCCAGTTAGCTGAATTCATTTAAGAACATTGTTGTGAATTTTTCATGATTCCCTGTGTATAGGATCGTGTCATCTGCAAATAGGAAAAATTTTAATTCTTCCTTTCCTATTTAGATGCCTGTTACTTATTTTTGTCACCTAAGTGCTCTGGCAAGTACATCCATTACAATTATGAATAACAGTGGGCACAGTGGGCCTCTTTGTCTTGTTCATGGTCTTAGAGAGAAAACTTTCAGTCTTTCACCATGAAGTGTGATGTTATCTGTGGACTTTTCTTATATGCCCTTTATCATGTTGAGGAAGTTTCTATTTTTTGTGTTCTAAATGTTTTTAGCAAGAAAGTGTGCTGTCATTTGTCAAATGTCATTTCTGCATCAATTGAGAGGATCATGTGTTGTTATTTTTTTCTTCATTCTGGAGAAATTACATTATTTTGTCCAGGTGTATTAATCAATTTTCTTATGTTGAACCAAATCACTTGAACATGGTATATAATTATTTTATTATGCTGTTAAAGTCTGTTGACTGGTATTTTGTTGAAGATGTTTGCATTTATATTCATAAGAGATACTGGTGTATAATTTTCTTTTCTTTATTTGGCTTGGGTTTGCAGGGGATGTGGCCTCAAAGAATGAATTAGAGAGTGCTCCCTCCTCTTCAATTTGTTGGAAGAATTTGAGGAGAACTGGGTTAATTACTCTTGGAATGTTTGGTAGAATTTCCCTGTAAAGCCATGTAGTCCTGGGCTTTTCTTTGTTGGAGATTTTTGATTACTGATTTAGTCTCTTTACCAATGATTGGTTTGTTGAGATCTTCTATTTCTTATTGACTCAATGAGGTAATGTGTGTGTTTCCAAGTATTTTTCCATTTCATCTAGGTTATCTAATTTTTTGGCATGTATTTATTTATTGTATACTCAGAATACGTTCTATTTCATCAGGGTCAGTAGTCATATCTCCTTTTTTGTTCTGATTTCCCTTATTTGTATCCTTCTCTCTTTTTTTCTTTGCATTCTAGCTAAAGTTGTGTCAATGTTATTGACCTTTTCAAAGAAGCAAACTTTGATTTTGCTCATATCTCTATTGTTTTTGTTTGTTTTCTGTTTCATTTATCTCAGTTCTAATCTTTATTATATCCTTCTTTCTGCTTGTTTTGAGTTTTGCTTGCTCTCTTTTTTCTAGTTCATCCAGTTTTGAGGTTAGGTCTATGATTTGAAGTCTCTTCTTTTTTAAAGTAACCATTTACAGCTATAAATTTCCCACTCATCACTGCTTTTGCTGACTCCTATAAGTTTTGGGATATTGTATTTTCATTTTCATTTGTTTCAAGATATTTACTAATTTTGTTTCTGATTTCCTCTTTTTCTCATTGGTTGTTGATTATATGTTTTTATTTTTCATGCATTTGTGAATTTCCCATTTCTCTCTCTTTATTGACTTCCAGTTCCATTCCATTATGGTCAGAGATTATGTATTGTAAGATTTCAGTATATTTAACTTATTGAGACTTGTTTTGTGAATCAGCATATTATCTATCCTCAGAAATGATCCATGTGCACCCAAGAAGTATATGTATTCTGTTTTTGTAGGGTGCAGTGTTCTATATATGCTGTTAGGTCTGCTGGTGTAGTGTATCATTCAAGTTCTGCACTTCCGTATTGATCTTCTTTTCAGATATACTATTTATTATTGAGAATGGTGTGTAAAGTCTCCTTTACTGAGAACCATCATCAGTTTCTTAAAATCTGCCAGTATTTGCTTCACATATGTTGGGGTTCTTCTGTTAGGTGCATTTATATTTATAAATATTACATTTTCCTGTTGAATTGTGCCCTTTATCGATATGTAATGACTATCTTTTCCCCTCATGACTGTTTTTGACTTTAAGACTATTTTCTCCTTTATTAGCCTAATTGCCCTCACTTTCTTTTGGCTACTACTTGCATCATATCTCCTTTTTCCATTCTTTTGCCTTCAACCTGCTTATATCTTTGAATTATGCTGTCTCTTGCAAACAGCATACAGTTGGGTCATGTCTTTTGTTATCCATTCTGCTTTTCTCTGCCTTTTGACTGGAGAGTTTCATCCAATTATATGGGAAGTCACTAGAGGACTTTCTTCTGCCATTCTGCTATTTAGCCCTTACAAGTCTGATACCTTTTATTTCTCACTTCTTTCTGTTAAAGCCCACTTATACTGTTATTTGCCTTTGTGTATTGTACCACATTGAGTGGCTTCTCATTTCTATCAGATTATATTTTTCATCTGTATTCCATGTGGTTACCGTGGGATTAAACTTTAGCAACCTAAGTATATTGTCAGTCATATTTTGTTTGATACCAACTTAACTTCAATAGCATGTGCATAAAGTTTTCCTTACCCCTTTGTCTCCCCACCATTTTTTTGCATTTGTTAATGCATATACCTTTATATATTGTATGTTCAAATGGGTAAATTTATCATTACTTTTTTTTTTCAAACGTAATGATATTGACGTTATGCTGTTCTTTCACTCTCACAAAAGCCCTGAGAAGTGGGCACTATTCCTACTTACATTTGAGAAAATTAGTCCCAGGAAGATGAATTTGACTTGCCCAAGGTCAGAAAACTGGTGATGACAAAGTCAGGATTCAAACCTCCGTCTTCCAGTTTCAGGGTCCAGAGGTTTTGCCACCACATGGCAGCTTTCTCTCTTTTTTTTTTTTTTTTTTTTTATTTTTTTTTATTTTATAGTATAACGTATATACAAAGCAGAGAAATAAGAAAGCTATAGCTTTCAAAGCATTCTTCAACAAGTAGTTACTAGGACAGATCCCAGAGTTTGTTGTGGACTACCATATGAGCCTCTCCTATTTTTCCTTCTAGCTGCTCCAGAATATAAGAGACTAGAGAGCTTAAATATTTGTTAATCAGCACAATCAACTTTTATTCCTTATATTTTTGTGAAAAATGGGACATATAAAAAAAGCTATAAACTCCAAAGCACAGCACCACAATTAGGTGCAGAATATATTATAGAGTTTGACATGGGTTGCAACTCCACAATTTTAGGTTTTTACTTCTAGATGCTCTAAAATACTAGAGACTAAAAGAGATATCAGTTTAATGATTCAGTATTCATATTCATTTGTTAAATCCCATCTTCTCTGTATAAGTCCACCATCACCTTTGATCTTTCCATCCCTCTCTTTAGGGTTGTTTGGGCTATGGCTATTGGAAGTTTTTCATATTGGAAGGGTCTGTCACTAATATAGGGTAGGGAGATGGAATTATCTGATGTTCTGGAGAGTCTGGGCTAGGTTTCAGGACTTAGCTGACCAGGGACCCATCCGGAGGTTGTAGGTGTTTGGAAAGTTACTCTAGTGCATGGAACCCTTGCAGAATCGTATATATTGTCCTAAGTATTCTTTAGGATTGGCTGGAATGCTCCTGGTTGGGGGTTGACAGGTTATTGTAGGTGACAAGGTCTAAATGAAGCTTTCGTAAGAGCAACATCCAGAATAGCCTCTCAACTCTATTTGAATTCTCTCTGCCACTGACACTTTATTAGTTACACTTTTTACCCCCTTTGGGTCAGGATGGAATGTTTGATCCCATGGTTCCATGTCTTGATTTATCCCTGGGAGTCATCTCCCATGTCACCAGGGAGACTTTCACCCCTGGATGTCATGTTCCAGTAGGCGGGAGGACTATGATTTCACTTGCAGAGTTGGATTTAGAAAGACTGAGGCCACATCTGAGCACAACAGAAGTCCTATAGAAGTAACTCTTAGGCATACCTATAGGTAGTCTAAGCTTTTCCACTACCTACATAAGCTTCACAAGAATAAGCCTCTTGATCAAGGGTGTGGCCTACTAATTTGGGTGTCCCTAAAGTTTGATACAGTATCAGGGGATTTCCTGATGGTAAGGTTTAATAGTTCCATATTCTTTCTCCCATCCCTCAGGGGACTTTGTCAATACTTTTTGATTATCTGTTTAATATACTCAAGAATGTATATGGGCATTATAATGTTCTATAAAGGATTAAAGGACCTCTTTCTTATTCTGTGCTCCCTGTGTTTCAATTGTTCAAATGAGCTATACAGATAGGTTGTATTAGTTTATGTGCTACTGAAAATTTCAGTTCTAGGCCAAATAAAACTTTCTTCCATTAATCACAAACAGTAAGTGTAGTTCTAAAATATAGACACTGTCTTCCTTATCCCTATGTTCTGAATTACTTTAACCCAACCTGTTCAGCTTCCTTCTTATCTCTAAATATCAGGTTATATGAATGAAACAGCCTCTTGAAATCCGGAAATAATAATCACCACTCTAGACAATGTGTCTGCTCTAAAAGCTTACAATCTAGGCCCCTGTTTTCTTATAAGCATTTTTGAAGGTGACCATACCATTCTTGTTCTTTTGTTCCTGGCTTATTTTGTGTCACCAAATGCCCCACATGTTCATTCACATCATTGCATGCTTCAAGACTTTGTTCCTTTTTGTAGCAGCACAGTCTTCATTCATATGTATGCAGCAAAGTTCATCAATCTACTTCTCTATTGGTGCATCCTTCAGCCACCTGAATTCATTGGGCATCATGTATAGGGACCAAAGTCCACAGTCCGTCAACATTCTCAATTTTAGAGAATTTCGTTGCTCCCAAGAGAAAAAAAACCAATAAACATGCCCTTGACAAATAGGAAATCTAAACCTCCTCTTAACTCTTGCCCTTCCCCTACATCACTTACCTCTGCTTTTGTTGTGGTAGTGCTGATGACTGCCTTTTGAACTTAACTCATAGCATGCAATAGCAGTTTTCCCCTGTGAAAACTGGACTTTAATGCTCTTTGTCCAAGAATAATATCTTTGAAAAAATTCTTGAGAGAACTAATTGATATTTTTAGGGTAATCAGTGGAACACGTAGGTCTATACAACCCCTTTCAAACTTGTTCATCTTCAATGTGGTAAAATTACTTATAGACCCAGTAGAGAACCACTTTCACTCCTAACTGTTCCCTTACATTGGGATTCAACCTCATTATCTAATGGTTCACCCATCTCTAGCTTCTATGTATCTCTAAATCCCTTATACTCTGTATTATAAGCTATGATTATACCTTTGTGCTGGTCATAAAAGTGGAATCATACAGTATCTATCCTTTTGTGTGTGGCTAATTTCACTCAACATTATGTCATCAAGGCTCATCCATCTTGTCATGTGTGGTAGTTAGGTTCAGGTGTCAACTTGGCTAGGTGAAGGTGTCTAGTTCTATTGCTGTAGACATGAGCCAATGGCATGTGAACCTCATCTGTTGCTGATTACATCAGCAGTTGGCCAGAAGGTGTGCCTGCTGCAATGAATGATGTTTGATTTAATTGGCTAGTGCTTAAATGAGAGAGCTCAGTATACCTCATCTCAGCACTCACAGCTCAGCCTAGGCCTTTGGAGATACAGAAAGAAATCACCCAAGAGAAAATTATTGGAACCCAGAGGCCTGGAGAGAAGGCCAGCAGAGATCGCACTGTGCCTTACCACATAGAAAAGAACCTCAGTTGAAATTTAGCTGCCTTTCCTCTGAAGAACTGTACATTAACTAAATAAATCCCCTTTTTTTTGAAAGCCAGTCCATCTCTGGTGTGTTGCATTCTGGCAGCTAGCAAACTAGAACAGGATTTGGTACCAGAGAAGTGGGGTGCTGCTGCAGTTTGCAAACACCAGACATGCTGGACCAGTTTTTGGATGGATAAGGGGAAGATTTTGAAAGAACTGAGAAGAGGATGATGGAAAAATCCTGGAGTGCTTGAAGAGACTGTTGGTGTAAACGGAACCCAACTCCAAATCTGGACAAAGGGGGACACAAAGGGGACAAATTTGAGTTTGCAGAGTGAGAATCATGGAAGCTCGGGTCTAAAGCTAAGAAACCTCAGCCAGGAGAGTGAACCCACCCATATACATGGAGAGGATGAGTCTCCCACCTCGTTGGAGTGGGAGAGTTGTGCCGCCTCAGGCCTTAGAAAAGGTATAGCATACTCCTTGGGCACTGGGGAGAGCCTGGCTCCCACACATGGAGGGTTTGAGCATGTGCCCCAGAAATGGCAGAGAACACAGGTGTGGCCCTGAATCTTGAGAGTGTGGGACTGAGAAAAAGGTGGTCTTATCAGTGTCCTCCAAGGTTGACTCAGAAAGAATCAGGCCACTGCATAGGCCCTTGGAAAGGGTGGGACTGCCACTTTCTAAAGCTGAAGGATAAATGACTTTCAGACTTTGAAACCAGATGGTGTTTGCCCTGCAGGTTTTCCTTCCATTTTCTCCCTATGGATCCTGTGACTGTCCCTTCTTTGCATATTAGCACCAGATAATTTCTTTTGAGATTTATAGGTCTACAGCTAGAAGAGAAGTTTTTGCACTTTAATTTTGTTTAAGGTGTTGCATGTAGTTGCCAAGTTGACAAGGAATGGACATGTGGTAGTTAAGTTCAGGTGTCAACTTATCCAGGTGAAGGTGCCTAGTTCTATTGCTGTGGACATGAGTCAATGGCATGTGAACCTCATCTGTTGCTGATTACATTTGCAGTTGGCTAGGAGGTGTGCCTACTGCAGTGAATGATATTTGATTTAATTGGCTGGTGCTTAAATGGGAGAGCTCAACGTAGCACAGCCCAAGCAGCTCAGCCTACCTCGTCTCAGCACTCACAGCTCAGCCCACACCTTTAGAGATGCAGAAAAAAATCATCCCCGGTAAAGCTGTTGGAACCCAGAGGCTTGGAGAGAAGGCCAGCCAAGATTGCCCTGTGGCTTCCCGCATGAAAAAGAACCTCAGTTGAAAGTTAGCTGCCTTTCCTCTGAAGAACTATACATTAACTAAAGAAATCCCCTATTGAAAGCCAATCCATCTCTGATGTGTTACATTCCAACAGCTAGCAAACTAGAACATCATGTGCTTCAGGATGTCATTTAGTCTGCTGCATAATGTTCCATTGTATGCATATATCACATTTTGTTGATCTACTCATCTGTTGATGAGTATTTGATTTGTTCTATCTTTTGGTGATTGTGAATAATGCTGCTGTCAATATCAGTGTGCAAATGTCTGTTTGTATCATTGCTTTCAGCTCTCATGGATATATGCCATGTTGTGCTATTGCTGGGTCATAGGGCAACTCGATATTTAATTTCCTAAGGAGCCGACAGACATTCTTCCAAGTAGCTGCACCCATTATACATTCCCACCAGTAGTTTAAGTGTCCCAGTTTGTCAACATCCTCTCCAACATTTATAGTTTCCTGTTTGTTTAATAGCAGCCATTCTTAGAGGTGTGAGGTGATATTTCATTGTAGTCTTGATCTGCATTTCCCTTATAGCCAATGCAAATGAGCACCTCTTCATGTGTTTTTGAGCCATCTGTATTTGCTTTTCAGAAAAATGCCTATTCATATCTTTAGCCCAATTTGTAATTGGGTTGTTTGTTCTTTTGTTGTTGACTAGTATGATTTCTTTGTATATACAGGTAATCAAACCTTTGTCAATATGTGATTCCCAAATATTTTATCCCATTGAGTTGGCTGCCTGTCCGCCTTTTTGAGAAAGTCAAGGTACAGAAGCATTTGATTTTGAGGAGCCCCCATTTATCTATTTTTTCTTTTGTGCTTGTGCTTTGGGTATAAGGTTAGGAAGCTACCTCCTATTACTAGGTCTTCAAGATGTTTCCCTACATTTTCTTCTAGAAGCTTTATGGTGCTAGTTCTTATATTTAGGTGTTTGATCCACTTTTTGAGTTAATTTTTGTTTAAGGTGTAAGATAAGGATCCTCTTTCATTCTCTTGGCTATTGATAGCCAGTTCTTCTATGCCCAATTATTGAAAAGAATATTTTGTCCCAGTTCAGAGGATTTGGGGGCTTGTCAAAAATCAGTTGACCATAGATTTGGTCGTCTATTTCTGCACTCTCAATTCAATTCCATTGGTCAATGCTTCTATCTTTGTGCCAGTACCATACTTTTTTTGACCACTGTGGCTTTATAATATGTTTTAAAGTCAGGAAGTGTTAATCCTCCAACTTTGTTCTTCTTCTGCAGGATGCTTTCAGCAATTTGGGGTCTCTTTCTCTTCCAGATGAATTTGATAGTGAGCTTTTCCAAATCTTCAAAGTAGGTTGTTGGAATTTTGATTGATACTGTGTTGAATCTGTAGACCAGTATGGGGAGAATTGACATCTTAACTATATTTAGCTTTCCTATTCATGAACAGGGAATGTCTTTCCACTTATTTAGATCCTCTTTGATTTCTTTTAGCAGTGTAATATTTGTTTTCTGTGTACAACTCCTTTATGTCCCTACTTAAGTTCATTCCTAAGTATTCGATTATTTTAGTTGCTATTTTGTATGGAATTTTTTCCTTAACTGAATCCTCAGCTAGGTCATTGCTCATGTATAGAAATATTACTGATTTTTGCACATTAATTTTATATCCTGCCACCTTGCTGAATTTGTTTATTAGCTCAGGTAACTTTGCTATAGATTTCTCAGAATCTTCCCAGTATGTTCTCATATCATCTACAAATAATGAGAATTTTACTTCTTCTTTTACAGTTTGGATGCCTTTTATTTTTTTTTTTTGTCCTTCCTGATTGCTAAAGCGAGAACTTCTAGCATAATGTTGAATAATAGTGGTGACAGTGGGCATCCTTGTCTTGTACCTGCTCTTAGGGGTAAGGCTTTCAGTCTCTCTCCATTGAGTACAATGCTAGCTATCAGATTCTCATATGTTCCTTTTACCATATTGAGTTGTTACCTTTGATTCCTCTCTTTTGGAGTGTTTTTATCAGAAAAGGATGCATGAATTTTGTCAAATGCCTTTTCAGCATCAATCAAGATGATCATGTGATTTTTCCCTTTTGATTTGTTAATGTGCTATATTACATTAATTGATTTTCTTATGTTGAACCATCCTTGCATTCCTGGTATAAACCCCACTTGGTCATGGTATATAATTCTTTTAAAGTACTGTTGGATTCGTTTTGCTAATATTTTATTGAGAATATATGCATCTATGCTCATTAGAGAGATTGGTCTGTACTTTGCCTTTCTTACAGCATCTTTACCCAGTTTTGGAATTAAAATGATATTAGCTTCATAAAATGAATTATGCAGAGTTCCTTTTTCCTCAATGTTTTTCGAAAAGTTTAAGCAGTATTGGTGTTAGTTCTTTCTGGAATGTTTGATAAAATTCCCCTGTGAAGTGATCTGGCCCTGGGCTTTTCTTTGTAGGAAGATTTTTGATGACTGATTGAATCTCTTTACTTGTGATTGGTTTGTTGAGATCTTCTGTTTCTTCCTGAGTCAGTGCAGCTTGTTTGTGTGTCTCTAGGAATTTGTCCATTTCATCTAAATTGTCTAGTTTGTTGGCATATGATTGTTCATAGTATCCTCTTATGACTTCTTTTATTTCTTCAGGGCCTGTGGTAATGCACACCTTCTTGTTTCTGATTTTGTTTATCTGCCTCCTCTCTCTTTTTTAATTTGTTGGTTTTGCTAGTAGCCTAGCAATTTTTTTTTGACTTTCTCAAAGAACCAACTTTTAGTTTTATTGATTCTTTCTATTATTCTTTTGTTCTCCCATTCATTTACTTCTGCTTTAATCTTTGTTATTTCTCTTCTTCTGTTTGCTTTGGGGTTAGTTTGCTGTTCTTTCTAAGTTCCTCCAGGTGTACTGTTAAGTCCTTGATTTTTGCTTTTTCTTATTTTTTAAAGCATGCATTTAGGGCAATAAATTTCCCTCCCAGCACAGTCTTTGCCACATCCCATAAGTTCTGATAAGTTGTATTTTCATTTTCATTCATCTCCAGATAGCTGATTTCTCTAGCAAATTCTTCTTTGACCCACTGCTTGTTTAAGAGTGTGTTATTTGATCCACACATATTTGTGAATGTTCTTGTTCTTTGGTGGTTATTGACATCCAGCTTCATCCCATTGTGATCAGAGAAAGTGCTTAGAATAATTTCAGTATTTTTAAATTTATAGAGATCTGTTTTGTGCCCCAGCATATGACCTATCCTGGAGAAAGCTCCATGAGCACTAGAGAAGGATGTATATGCTTGTGCTTTGGGGTGCAATGCCTCTATATGTCTGTTAGGTCTAATTCATTTATCAAGTTATTTAACTTCTCTGTTTCCTTTTTAAACTTCTGTCTGGCTGTTCTGTCTATAGAGGAGATGGTGTATTGAAGTCTTCTACTATTATTGTTGAAAGATCAATTGCTCCCTTCAATTTTGCCAGTGTCTGTCTTGCCTACTTTGGAGCTCCTTGTACACAAGGAGCATAAACATTTATGATTGTTTTATCTTCCTGCTGAATTGACCCTTTAATTAGTATATAGTATATTAGTATAGTATTCTTCTTTGTTTCTTATGATGTCTTTACATTAAAAGTATATTTTTTCTGATATTAGTATAGCTACTCTTGCTTTCTTTTGGATACAACCTGTGTGGAAAATCTTTTCCAACCTTTCATTTTCAATCTATTTGTATCCTTGTGTCTAAGATGGGTCTCTGGGAGGTAGCATATAACTGGATTATGTTTCTTAATCCATTCTACCAATCTGTATCTTTTAATTGGTAGGTTTAGTGTGTTAACATTCAAAGTTATTATTGAAAAGACATTTTTTGAATCTACCATCTTATCTTTTTTTTTTTTTTTGGGTTTATTCTGTTTGGGGATGTTATACTGTTGCTTGTGAATGTGGGGGCCTTGCATCCAGGGAGGATGTAGCTTTGCGGGTACACCATTCTGGGGGGTGTAACACTGTTGTGCACTGGTCAAAGGCATATGGCCCTTTGTATGTATATGTAGAGCTGTGGCAGCAGGTCTGCATTATTTCTTCATTGAATGGGGGCAGATGTGACCCTGCTACACAGGGCAGCACTTTCTTAGAGCTGGGTAGTATGGCTGAGGACCGTGCACAGGTGTGGTTCTAGGACTGCTACAAACAGAGATTTCCAGAGCTGAATGACATGATTGAGGGGCTGCGCACATGCTTGGGCCTAGGAATCCTGTAAACTGATGCGCAGAGCTCACAGAGGGCTCGTTGAGGTGTGTGAAACTATGGGCAGGGGTAGCCTGGGTATGGAGGTTAGTGCCTGCAGCCTTTGTGTGCTGGCAACAGCCTGGAGGGAACAGGGAGGGGGAGGTAGTGCTCAGAAGGGGTACAGGAAATGTGGGCTGGACTGCACTTAGGTGGGGGTGTGGGGCAGGTACTGGGGGCTGATGCAGTGGGGGCTCCTGGAGTGTGGGGAATGGAAGTAGATGATGAGTTTTGGGTGCATAGGGTATGGGGTGAGTCACAGGTCATGGGGTTGCACTGGTAAGGGTAGCATGCCCAAGGAGAGTGGCCTGGCTTACTTCCTATTCCCCAGCTCCCATTTGTGCACTCCCACAGGCTCCGTTCCTCTGTGCCAGGCTCCAGTTTTCTGTCTTTCAGTTCCTTGCTCTTTGCAACTACGGCTGCCCTATGTGATGCAGAAGGTTCTCCCACGTCAGCCGCTTTCCTGAATCACCTTCTCAGTCACCCTCCAATCCCTTCTGTAACTTTTCCATGGAGCAGGGCTAATCTCAAGCTACCCTATTCAGCCATTTTTCTGGATATTCTAGCATTACTTTTAACACATTTGCTTTTAACACTCACTCTTTCCTGGATGCTGTACAGTGTTATTCTGGGCTCCAGAGTTTCAAAATAGTTTCTTTTTTTTTTCCCAGGTATTCATTTTCTGCTCTTTAACAGTTATTTTCATGGAAAAACTGGGTCCTGGAATTCTATGCTCTGCCGTCTTTCCCAGGTGTCCCTCAAATTTTGTCTAATAATCTAAAAAAAAAAATTATTGTGGTAACATATTTACAAAATGATATTTACTAATTTAACCTTGTTCACATTTGTCATTCAGTGGTGTTAATTATATTCACAGTATTGTGCTACCATCACCACCATGCATTCCCAAAACCATTCCATCACTCCAAACAGTAAATCTATACCTATTAAGCATTAGCTGCCCATTCCCTATCCTCTCCCCAACATCTTTGGTGTTAACACACATCTCAATTAAATGGTATGAAATGGGTCAAGTTAAACAATGGGAATTTATTTGCTCATGATTCTGTAACTGAGAAGATGTCCAAATCAAGGCATGATCAAGATAATGCTTCCTTCCTAAGGCTGGCTTTCTGGGTTGATGATTAATGCCTGCCAGTGATCACTGGTTCCTCAGTCTTCTGGCTTCTCCCTTCAGAGTTCTGTTTCAGCTTCTTGCTTCCTGTGATTTTCTGTCTCTGAATTTCATTCTCTTATAAAGCACTCCAGTAAAAGATTAAGACTGTATTAGTTAGGGTTTTCTAGAGAAACAGAATCAACAGGAAACTCTCACAAATATAAAATTTATAAAAGTGTCTCACGTGACTGTGGGAATGCAGAGTCCAAAATCCACAGGTCAGGTTGTGCAGCTGACAATTCCGATGGAGGGTCTTGACGAACTCCACAGGAGAGGCTCACTAGCCAAAGCAGGAAGGAAGAGTCTGTCACTTCTGGATCCTTCTTAGAAGGCTTCCAGTGATTAGATTAAGCATCACTCACTGCAGAAGACACTCCCCTTGGCTGATTACAAATGGAATCAGCTGTAGATGCAGCTGACATGATCATGATTTAATTCTATGAAATGTCCTCATTGCAACAGACAGGCCAGCACTTGCCCAACCAGACAAACAGGTACCATGACCTGGTCAAGTTGACACATGAACCTGACCATGACAAAGACCAATCCAGTTTGAGGTGAGAGAAACCTTAATTGAAGAAAACTCATCAAAAGTCTTATTTACAGTAGTTTCACACCCACAAAAATGGCTAATTTTAAGGAAATGTTTTTCTGGGGGTACATACAGCTTCAAACCACTGTATCTGGTATTTTGGTTTATTAAATGCTGCCAGAAATGCAACATACCAGAAGTGTTATGGCTTTTAAAAAGGGAATTTACTAAGTTAATAAGTTTACAGTTCTAAGGCAAAACTAAGGCATCCAGAGAAAGATACCTTGACTCAAATATGGCCAATGTCTGTTATATGGGAAGATGCAGCCAGCATCTGCAGGTCTCTACTCCTGATTCCATTGCTTCTAGGTTCTGAGGGGAGTAGTTTTATCTCTAAGCATCTGTCGGCCTTCATTTAGCTCCCCCAGGACACAACTCTGGGATCTGGCTTGATTAGCATCTCGTGGGAAGGCACAGGACAATGTCTGCTGGGCTTTGTATCTCCAAAGGTCCATGTCTGGACTTATGCTCTGTCGGCAGTCCCATGATCTCCAAATATCTGTGTCTCTGTTGGCTCTGAAGCAACTTGTTTCTCCAAAATGTTTCTCCGTTTAAAAGACTCCAGTAAATTAATCAAGACCTTCCTTGAAAAGGTAGTCACATCTCCATCAAATCAAAAGGCCATATCCACAATTGGGTCTGTTGCATGTCCATGGAAGTAATCTAGGCAAATGGTCACACCCACCACTAGGTGTGTCACATCTCCAGGGAAGCAATCCAATCAGTTTCCACTGCACAGTATTGAATCAGGATTAAAAGAAACATGGCTACCCCCACAAGATTGGATCAAGAAAAAGGAAGTGGCTTTTCTGCACTACATAACAGCTTCAAACAGGTATACATTGTTACCTGTAATTTTTTTTTGTCTATATGAACTTGTATATTTTAGTTCTTTTCATATAAGTGAGATCCTGCACTATTTATCCCTTTGTCTCTGGCTTATTTCACACTTTATGATGTCTTCACAGTTCATCCATTGTGGTATAACATGTTTCAGAACTTCATCCCTTATTACAGATGGATAATATTCCATTGTATGTGTATATCACATTTTGTTTATCCATTCATCAATGGATGGGTACTTGGTTTTCACACACCTTTGGGCTATTGTGAATAAAGCCACCGTGAACATTGGGGTACTGATATCTGTTTGAGTTCCTAACTTCAATTCATTGAAATCTACATGAATAAGTGGGATCGCCAGAACATATGGTAATTCTGCACTTAACTTGATGAGAAACTGCCAAACTGTTTCAACAGTGGTTGCGTCATTTGACATTCCCACAAAAAAAAAAATGCACAAGGTTTCCTATATCTCTGTATCCTCACCAACACTTGTTATTTTCCATTTTCTTAATAACATCAATTTTAGTGAATGTATGGTAGTATCCTGTTATGGTTTTGATTTGTGTTTACCAAAAGGCCAATGATTTTGAATGTCTTTTCATGTGACTATTGGCTATTTTTGTATATTTTTTGGAGAAGAGTCCATCCAGTCCTTGATTTATTTTTTAAATTAGATTGTTTTTTCTTAAATCAAATGAATTTTTTAAATTATTTTTATTGATGAATCTTTACATACCTACAGTCCATATATGGTATACAATCAGTGGCTCACAGTATCGCACAGTTGTATATTCATCACCATGATCATTTTTAGAACATTTGCATCACTCCAGAAAAGCAAATACAAAAGAAAACCTGATACACACCATACACCTTACCCCTCCCTCTCATTGACTGCTAGTATTTCAATTTACTCAATTTACTTTACCCCTCATCCCCCTATTATTTATTTAAATTTATCCATTTTTTTTTTACTCATTTGTCAATACCCTGGATAAAAAGAGCATCAGACGCAAGGATTTCATAATCAAAAAAAGTAACACTGTAAGAGCTGTGAGTATCTCTGAAGGGTTTTTACCCAAAGCTACATAATTTGATTTTGATTTTGATTTTTAGAAGATGACTCTAGTTACTGGGTGGAGAATGGCTTAAAGAAGTAATTCAATCATATTGGTGTTGGCTTTTCTTAAAATTTCATGTTCAGTACTCCCTCCTGCCCCTTAAGTCCTTGGAAGATTCTCTTTCCTTTTTCCCCTCCATTTTCTACATTAGTTATTGGACTCTGGGCGATGCGTGACTTCTCTCTCTGATCCAGGAGCAGTGGATGCATTTTGAAAACAGGCAAATTCATATTTCAGTGGGACTAAATTATGAACTAGAAAAAGTGTTAGTGGGAACAAATGCCTAGATTTCAATTAAGGTCCTGGGGTGACAGTCCTTGCTGGGGATAAAAGCATTGACTATTAACAGAAAACCAAGGAAAATACTGCATTTGCTGAGCACTTAAAGATCAAATTCTTATACTAGGCACACCAAATATTGATCCTATTAAAGCAAGAATAGTTTTAGACACTGATTACCAGTGATTGTGAGACTGCTAATCTATTGCTATGGTTAGTCTGTATTGCCCTAGAACTGGGCAAGGCTTCATTTCCCAAACCTGATACGATCTGAAAGAAAGGATTTAGCAACAAAGGATTGGGTTCCAGATTATAACAGGTCTTTGTATACAGCACCTAGACATTCTAATTATCATAGCGATGTTGGGAAACCACCAAAGGCTTTCGAGCAAGAATATGTGAATGCAACTATTTTCATAGAAATGTGGACTGATGGAATGGAGGCAGAAAGACTTAGTAAGAGGGTTTTTGAGAATGCAAACTAAAGAGTAGCCATTGGGACTAGAGAGGACAATGGATTTACAGATGCTGCAGTTAAAGCATATCAGGATGTTGTGATTGGTTGGATATGGTTCATTAAGAGACAAAGAAATAAAAGATGATTCCAAATATTTTAATTTGGATAATTTGGGTGGCTGCCAATACTGTTCTAGAAGACAGAGACAGTTAATGCTAAAGATTTGCCATTATCAATTCTTCGAAAATGCAGTTAATATAAAATACTCTTGGAAATTGTTTCTTTTCTGTCTATGGCAGGTACAAAAAATAATTTTGGGGTTTCTGAGACCTTTCACCTTTTCTAAAGATTGCCCCTTTAGTTACCGGGTGTTTAGTTATCCCAAGATGTAATTTATTTAGAAAAGTATGGCTCATGGATTTATGTGATACCGAGTCTGATAAAGATCTTTCCTGGAGCCTGGAAGGCAAGCCTGCCAGATTTTATTTAGTTTTTAATGAATGAATAAATGAAGTCAAGACTATAGAGTGAAAACCACCTCTGATCATCAAAATGGTCCATGCCTTTCTTTGTTTCACTATTTTGAGCAATTGTACTTCTTCTTTTCAAATGTGTATGTTCATTTGAGAGGTTCACCTCAGGCATACTTATTTGTTTTTTAGATAAAACCACTCTTTAAAATGGAACACTAAAAGAACAGGCTGCATTGCAAGCATATAAAACCCTGGGTACCAGATGGAAAGTGTCTTAGCCTTGTTCTTCTGATTTCCTAAAGTAAAAGATTTGGTAAACATTCAAATTTTATTTCTGTTGTTTTCCCCTGTTATATAAAAAAAATGCGTATTGATATCTTATAGAAAGGGTTTTCTAGAAGCAAAACTGCAGAGAATTTTAAGATCGCCCCATCCCCTCCAAAAGCCTGTGGTATGATTTTTCTTTATAAAATCTACCCAGCTGAAATATTTTCTGGTAAGTTTAAATGCATATGAACTGCTGCTCTGGAGAATTTTTTAGCTGAGTACTTAATTTTGCACTTTATTGAAATGTGTACTTTGAAAACATTGGTGAAATTTGCCATTTCCCACCTGGCACCAGCAACAGCTGGAGCCTGGAGCCATTCACGAAGGCCTACACTCATGCAGCACTAATCTGAAGCAAATGCCTCGTGAAAGGCTACCTCCTTGCCTCTTTTTCTGTTAAACATAGCTTAACTATTTTTAAAAAAAAGCGTAATATTTTATTTAAGCTCCAATTTTCCTTTAATTCTCCTCTTTCCTTTCCATTCCTACTGCTCTACAACAATTGTCAGTGGTCATACTCTTAACTTAGAAATATTTATAGAAAGAAGATTTGTTTGGGATGAGCAGATGGGCCAGTCCTAAGACAAGCTGCTATATTAATAAACATGTGTGGTGCTTTATCAGCAAAGAAGCCTATTTTGACATTTCTTCTGGGTTGATTTGTATAGCCTATCACTATCACACCTGGTGCAGGGACAATAAATGGGCATTTAATAGTCAAGCAGTGTGCGAAACCTTCCATTATAACTTCATTATGCCAGATATAATCGTCTATTATTTAATGTCAGGTACTTAATTTATGATCAGTTTGCCCTATGGAATTTGTGGCCATGCAAATGAGTGGTCTATTCATGTCACTTTTACTGTAAATTTCTTTCTCCCAATATCAGCCCATTTTTAAAAACATGGAATTAATTTGATAGTCGTTTTGGATTTTAGAATAAAAACTGTTTTGTGTATGTTTGTAAAATTCAAGATGAGAACACGTGAATCGCATATAAAATTCTATTTACAATTGTGTTAATGTACATACCTGTTTCAAGGACAAGCGTTATTATTTGGTTTCCTTTACTGATGAACTTCAGTCTGGTTTTGGAAAAGTGGCAGCATTCTTGGGGAAAAAAAACAACAAAACTAAACCTTCTTCTCCATTGGACAGCATAAATAAGTCGAACAATGTAAAAAGACAATGTAGAGGGGTGTGAGGGTAGTTCAGTGACAGAATTCCCACATTCCATGTGGGAGACCCGGGTTTGATTCCCAGCCCAATACTTACCAAAGCAAACAAACAAGCAAACAAACAAATGAAAAAACAAAACAAAAACAAAAAATTCAACAAATGGTGCTGCAATAAGGGGATGCTCACATGGAAAAAGAATGAAATGTGACCCCCCCCCCCCATAGAGCATAGAAAAAAAAAAAAAAGACAATGTAGGAGGGAGACAGTGAAAAGAGAAACTGGGTTTGAAAGAGATCTCAGAAATAAAGGAACAAAATACTAGTATTTCTTAGGAAACAACTTAAAAATAACAATCAAGATTGCCTTATAGGAGGAAAAGATCTCACACTTTTGTCAGTAAAAGAGACCTTATTTTCCCTGGACTGGGGCTTGGGGTGACATTGCATGATTTTAAAATCAAAAGAGGTAACTTGCATTTTGTTGTCATGATGTATTGTATGTAATTGAAGAGTAAGCTTTAGAACTGTGGATTTTGTTGTTGACAAAGCCTCATTTACCATGAATAATACCTCATTACTAAAGCTGTAGCTAAGTTAAAACCGCATTTTGATAATATTTAGGAATAACTACACTTGCTGAATTCTATCTGGTGGGGGTAGGGGTAGGGATGTTCATGAACTGCTTTGACCGTATCATTATATATAAAGATGAAACTCAAACTAAAAATCAAGAAACCCCTGGAAAAAATCTCGGGAAAATGCAGAGCTATTTTAAGAGTGTGTTTACAGTGTGAACCGACATTCGAGAATAAACTTGGAATATGTCATTGGTAACAGAGTCCAGCAGGAGTTAGAAACAGGGTAAGATAATGGGTAATTGGAGCTGAAGGGATACAGACTGTGCAGCAGGACTAGATACAAAAACTCTAAAATGGACAACACAATAATACCTAACTGTAAAGTAATCATGTTAAAACACTGAATGAAGCTGCATCTGAGCTATAGATTTTTGTTGTTGTTGTTGTTGTTTTGTTTTTTGTTTGTTTTTGTCTGTCTGGTAGTTTTTTTTTTGTTTTTACTATTATTATTACTTTTATTTTTTTTCTCTATATTAACATTCTATATCTTTTTCTGTTGTGTTGCTAGTTCTTCTAAACCAATGCAAATGTACTAAGAAACGATGATCATGCATCTATGTGATGATGTTAAGAATTACTGATTGCATATGTAGAATGGTATAATTTCTAAATGTTGGGTTAATTTCTTTTTTTTTCTTTTTTCCGTTAATTAATAAAAAAAAATTAAAAATAAAAAAAAAGATCAATTGACCATAAATGTGCAGGTCTATTTCTGAACTCTCAATTCCATTGATTCCATATATTTATCTTTGTGCCAGTACCATGCTAGTTTGACCACTAAAGCTTTGTAATATGCTTTAAAGTCAGGTATCATGAGTCCTCCAACTTTTTTTTTTTCTTTTTCAAGATGTTTTTGGCTATTCAGGGCTCTTTATCCTTCCAGATAAATTGGAAATTGGCTTTTTCATTTCCTCAAAATAGGCTGTTGGAGTTTTGATGGGGACAGTGTTGATTCTGTAAATCTATTTGGGTAGAATTCACATCTTAATGATATTTAGCTTTCCAGTCCATGAACACAGAATGTTCTTCCACTTATTTAGGGCTTCTTTGATTACTTGTAGCAATATTTCATAATTTTCTGAACACAGATTCTTTATATTCTGGGTTAAATTTATTCTTAGATATTTTATTATTTTAGATGATATTGTAAATGGATTTTTTTTCTAGATTTCCTCCTCAGACTGCTACTGAGAAACACTATTGATTTTTGCGTGTTGATCTTGTATCCTCCTACTTTTCTGAACACATTTATTAGTTCTAGTAGTTTTTGTTATAAATTTTTTTGGATTTTCTATATATAGGATCATGTTATCTGCCAACAGTGAACGTTTCACTTCTTCCTTTCCAACTTGGATGCCTTTTATTTCTTTTTTCTTGACTCATTACTCTGGCTAGGACTTCTAGTACAATGTTGAATAACAGCAGTGTCAGTGGACTCCTTGCCTTGTTCCAGATCTTAGAGGGAAAGCTTTCCGTCTCTCACTGCAGGTACGATGTTAGCTGTGGGTTTTTCACACAGGTCCTTTATCATGTTGAGGAAGTTTCCTTCTATTCCTATCTTTTTGAAGTGTTTTTATCAAGAAAGGATTCTGGATTTTGTCAAATGCTTTTTCTGCATCAACTGATATGATCATATGGTTTTTCCCCTTCAATTTGTTAATATGGTGTTTTACATTAATTGATTTTCTTGTGTTGAATCACCCTTGCATACCTGGAATAAAACCCATTTGATCAATGTGAAAAAAAAAAAAAAGAGTGTGTTTACAGTGGTTTGAAATTATTTACCAGGGCAATTTGAACCTAGCTCTATATAAAGGAAACTTAGAAATAAACAAGGAATTTTTATGCAATTTCTTATGGCAGTTAAGCAATTTTGCCTTGCTTAGGATTCTGTTTAACATTGTTGAGCAGGTAAACTCAAGACCATTCTTGCTTGTTAGAATTTAAAATTCTGTTTATAGGTAATAAGTTAAAACTAAATATGAATATTTACAGTTGAGATACTTTGATCCAATATAGATATAGCTATCTAATATATAAAAATAAATGTCAACATGTCCCAGCAGAAAAATTGAACTCTCCAATTCTGCTATATTAATGAATGAAATTTTATCACAAGAAAGGCTATAAAATCTCTGGTTTAAAGTAAAGAAATCTGTGCCTTCTATCTTTACGAAAAAGTGAGAAGATGTTGATTCATTTATTTTCTTCCTTTTGTTGTATTTACTATGGAGGAGTAAAGAGTTGGCTCAGTTTCATGGAAAATAAGACTTTCTTTGTAACTTAACTTACATTCTTCATGTGTTAGTTAGTGTGTGCCTAGAGCAAATTAAAAAGATTTTTAAAGAAATCTGAATTGAACCTTAGTGAGGCTAACAAAAAGAATGATCTTCAGAGTCACCTAATAGAGAGTTGTATGATAGTAGTTTTCTGTTAAACAAGCACAGCAGGTAGGATGGATGGCAGAGTGGAGCAGAAAGGAAGGGTATATATGCTAGAGTATTTGAAATTACCCTACTTACCTGGCAATTATTTATTTTTATGTAACTATGAAGTTTGTAATTATATTGTTAAATATTGTAGTTATATTATTATTGTGATTGTATTGATTTTTTAGAGTGATTGCATTAATTAACAGGAAAAATGCATTCTCATGACAGTTTTTTTTTCCCATTATAATTGGGATTATCTATAAGGTGTTTTTATTTTTGTTTATTGATTGGTTGGTTGCTTGTGATTTAGTTTTAGGTTTTAGAAATGAGATGTATGAAATAATACAGTCTAAAAGAATGGCAAATCCAGGTGCTTATGTAATGATATAGGATAATCTTACTTTTTTTTTTTTATTTTGAGGGACTTAACCATTAATGAGTTAGCTTCATCTAATTTTCACAAATATACATTAGGAGATATAAAATCACCATTTACAAGTAAAGGAAGGGAAGCTCTGAAGTGTTGTAATTGATAAAAAACATCTTGAGATTTCACTTTTTTGAGTCTACAACTGAGCTCATTGCTCTTCAAAGGGCATCTCTACTTACTGCTTTTAACTGGTGAGGCAGTACATTTCTCTATTGTTGGTTTTCTCTTGTGGTGTTTATTTCAACCGGTTACTTTGCTGGGGCCTATGGGAGCTTATAGTAAAGGTGTTCGTTTTTCTTTGTTTAATTTTCTTGATGTCTACTTTTGAAATGAGAGTTTTCCTCTCAAAGGATAAGTAGGTAATTTGGGAAACAGGAATAAATAGCCCCTGTTCATGTATTTGCATCTGTATTGGAAGCGGGGGAGTCTTTAAAAGAATGGATTTTTTTCTTTTTTCCTGTATGATCATCTTTCAAAATATGCTATTTGGAGGAAAGTTTCTCTCTTCCAAAAAAGGAGAAGAGATTATGTTTTAGTTGGTTGTTTTAACTTTAGATTTTGCCTTTTAGATTTGCTTGCTTCCTTCTCCCTCCTCTTTTTCTGTTTCAAAAAAAGAGTTGCTCCTAAACAACTTCTATTCTCAGGGAGAGTAATCACGAAATTCCATGTGCATTTTATCAATGTAAAAATTGGATAGGTTTTTAGATGCAAAGTCCCAGGTTCAAATTCCTATGAAAGGCAATATACTGGGGGTGCGAGGGTAGTTCAGTGGTAGAATTCTTGCATGCCATGCAGGAGACCCTGGTGTGATTCCCCAGTTCGTGCACTTCCCCCCCAAACAAACATACAAACAAAATTCAACAAATGGAGCTGCAATAATGGGATACTCACATGGGAAAAGAATGAAATGTGACCCCTGACATACAGCATGCAAAAAAAAGCAATATTGTTAGCTACTTCCTTCCTCCCCCATTAGCCTTGACCCTCTCCTTTTTCTTCTAGGAGAAACAACTAGGACAAAGAAAATCCTAGTTCAAATCTTAAACATTTGAAAACTTGAGTATGAAAATCCTTAGGCACAACTGAATAATAGTGCTCTCTACCCTGCCCTTCTATTAAGCTAGAGGCTCCCTTATGTATTTGCATATAAATTATATAATTTATTAAATTTGCATATGCATTCTTAGATCTTACAAAAATTCTCAGGAGATTTTTCAAGTCAAAATCACAGCAGCCTGTACCCTGAAGGAAGTTCTTTCTTAAATTTTCTATTCTCCGTATCTTTTCATCTAACCACTCGTAATTGACCCTAAACTTTGTTGGCAGCACATAGTTAGGTAGAGATTCTGAGACTGGAAGATGAGCAGAAGGGGTTAAGAAGGCAAAAGGAACATATTCATAAAACAATCTAACTGGCATTTCAAAATTGTAGAGTAGAATACATTTTATAATATTGGATGAAGTAAAATAAATGACTTATCATGAGGGAAAATTAATTTTGATTGCAGAATGTCTGTATGAATAGTGAAATCATTTTTACATTCCTGTTGTTTTAAAATTTTGAGTTCCCTGCTGCCTTAACTTTATTCTTATCTTTGCACACATTATTAGCATAGTACACACTTGCACTAGGGGTCAGCAAGGGCATGGGAAGAGGGCAACATGAATGGAGCCAGATGTTTGAAATTTGGTTTTAGATGTCCTTAATAAGAGCTGCAGGGTTGACACTATGGGTATTTTGCAATCATTTGTTTAATTAGCTGAAACTCCAAAGGGAAAATTTTATGAAATGGCAAACTCCCAAAGCTAAATTTAAATCTGCTTTTTCTATGTATGACAGAACTTCATAATACAGAAATGTTAAAAAGGCACGGGTGAATAAAACTCTAAACAGTCAAAACCTTTTAATACCAAAAGTAATATCCTACAGAGAAATGTGAAAATGAATTAAGTTAAAATATTATTCATATGTGAGAACCGAGGTAAATGTTTTCAGGTGACTAAGAAAAACATATTTTGGATAGGAAAATTTATTTTTTACTCCCTCAATCTTCCCCGTTTCTTGTTTCTTGTGGATTTCTCTATTTATGTAAGTGTATAATCAAGTTTATATTCTGCGCCCATCTAGTTGTTTAAACTACAAGTTTTTTTTTTTAAACTACTAAAGAGTTATCTCTAAAGGTCATATAGACTTTTCATCATTAAGCTTTGGTGTGTTCAAGGTTTAGGTAGATGGCTGATTAAAAAGGTCAGTGAAGACGGTGCACTGGTGGCTCAATGGCAGAATTCTCGCCCGCTGTGCCAGAGACCCTGGTTTGATTCCTGGAGCCTGCCCATGTCAAAAAAAAAAAGCCAATGAACTCAGTGTTCTGCATTTAGGCACACATGCACAAAGACATCTGTGGATTGTGTGTGACCCTTACCCACGAGAAAGAACATCTGGCTAAAGAGACATCACTTCAGGTATTCTTGCTTTCAAAAAACAAAATCAGTCATATCCTTTACAAAATCCAAACCTTATTAATTTACTGATTCCAGATGAATAAAGTCCATCATGTTTGTGATAAACCTGAAGCTGAAGGGTGAATCTATGTAAACCATTCTTAAAAGCAATTTGTGTTTTGTATGATGCTATATCCTTTGCTGTTTTCAGTAGTTGATAGCTTTAGCATATTTTTCTTGAAAAGATTAGCTAAATGGAGACTTTGAGTCATGAATTCATGTCGTCAGCACTGAAGAGAATAGCTTATACATTGGAAATTGGAAACAGGTGTTCAAGCACTGGGTTTTTTTCTTTTATGGCTATTATAAGCTGCTTTCAGTAGTAGTAGTCTGTAGGACAACATGTAAGAAAAGGAAAAGAGCAAATTATAATTTTTACAATTATTACACGACCTGCACTAGTATTGACAGACTCAAATGGAAGAAAGGAATAAAGAAGACCAGAGGATTAAGTCTTTCAGAAATGGTGATGTGTACAACTTCCAGGTCATGCCCTTGAAAGAAGGTGCCATTCTCTGAAACTTTTTATCTTGCCATTGCAAGATAGAGGAGCCGTTGCAAATGGTAAGGTAAAAACCATGCATTAAAGAAGGCAAAACAACATGGTCGAAGATGCCTGCTACCAACTGCAGCCCTGGGAACATATACCTGCTTGAAAGAGAAATATCATCATCTCTTCAATAAGCCACTGTTATGTTGAATGTTCTATAACTTCCAGCCAAACCTAATCTTACTATCTCTAGCATGAACCCAATAATAATTTCACTTGCATACTATAACTATATCACATTCATGAGAGTTTCTGCCTTCAAAATTGCCTACAACTTTTTGAAATTATTATTATTTTTTTTTTTGCTTACTGTTTCATCTTTTCTTCCTATTTATTTGTTTGTTTTTTCTCTGTTAATTTCCCCCAGAATATAGTCTCTGATCACAGGTAAAATAAAAATAGCACTCCAGATCAATGGTTTCAGTAAAATTTTTAATTGAAAAAATTCTGTATATTTACTGTTTGTCCTCTACACATTGGAAAAAGGCTGGCAAATAGTACATGATAGAAGCAGACTCATTTTTCAGAGTTTGAACACCACTGCTTTAAAGATCCTTGTTAATAATGCGTTCACAACCACCCCTTGCCTTACTGCATCTCTTGTCTGTGCTATTCCAGAAGTCTCAAATTAGTTTCACTGCTCTTGAACTGTTTTCTATTCATCTCTGACCAACTCCCTTACTTCTTTGTGCTAATGTGGATTTA